>NC_069502.1:211818403-212140903 GCF_027579735.1 Bombina bombina
ATATGCACCTTCTATTTTCAATTATAAGTTAGGAGTCTGGATAAAGACATTCATTTTATTACACCCACAAAAAAAAGTGTAAAAGTGAATTACAGTTTAGCATATAGTGATTTCAAAATTATAGTATACTAGTAAACTAGGACTATTAGAATTTCAGGATCATTTTCAACTCCTGATTTATAAATATATAACCATTATTAAATTATCTCTATTCAAGAGTCCCCTCTATTGATGAAGCCTCACTACAATATCCCAGTAACAAAATAGGTTTCTAAAGTAATCCCAAGATGTCCAAATATTTCATTAAATTTCATTAAGAATAATATTTAAAAATACACACTCACACACACAAAAAAACAAAAATACAGGCATGCTCTATAAGGCCCTGATGATTGAAAATGCTGCAACGTGGTAATATATTTAAAAGGGATCAAGTGGCTAAAATCAATGTTTTAGCATTGCCGAGAGGTGTTTTAACCCCTTAATGACCACATCACTTTTCCATTTTCTGTCCGTTTGGGACCAAGGCTATTTTTACATTTTTGAGGTGTTTGTGTTTAGCTGTAATTTTCCTCTTACTCATTTACTGTACCCACACATATTATATACTGTTTTTCTCGCCATTAAATGGACTTTCTAAAGATACCATTATTTTCATCATATCTTATAATTTACTATAAAAAAAAATATAAAATATGAGGAAAAAATGGAAAAAAACACACTTTTTCTAACTTTGACCCCCAAAATCTGTTACACATCTACAACCACCAAAAAACACCCATGCTAAATAGTTTCTAAATTTTGTCCTGAGTTTAGAAATACCCAATGTTTACATGTTCTTTGCTTTTTTTGTAAACTATAGGGCCATAAATACAAGTAGCACTTTGCTATTTCCAAACCATTTCTTTTCAAAATTAGCGATAGTTACATTAGAGCACTGATATCTTTCAGGAATCTCTGAATATCCATTGACATGTATATATTTTTTTTTAGTAGACAACCCAAAGTATTGATCTAGGCCCATTTTGGTATATTTCATGCCACCATTTCACCGCCAAATGCAATCAAATAGAAAAAATTGTTCACTTTTCACAAATTTTTTCACAAACTTTTGGTTTCTAACTTAAATTATTTACAAACAGCTTGTGCAATTATGGCATAAATGGTTGTAAATTCTTCTCTGGGATCCCCTTTGTTCAGAAATAGCAGACATATATGACTTTGGTGTTGCTTTTTGGTAATTAGAAGGCCGCTAAATGCCACTGCGCACCACACGTGTATTATGCCCAGCAGTGAAGGGGTTAATTAGGGAGCATGTAGGGAGCTTTTTGGGGTAGTTTTAGCTTTAGTGTAGTGTAGTAGACAACCCCAAGTATTGATCTAGGCCAATTTTGGTATATTTCATGCCACCATTTCACCGCTAAATGCGATCAAATTAAAAGAAACGTTAATTTTTTCTCAATTTTAGGTTTCTCACTGAAATTATTTACAAACACCTTCTGCAATTATGGCACAAATGGTTGTAA
This sequence comes from Bombina bombina, assembly GCF_027579735.1. Taxonomy (NCBI): domain Eukaryota; kingdom Metazoa; phylum Chordata; class Amphibia; order Anura; family Bombinatoridae; genus Bombina; species Bombina bombina. The sequence goes on from NC_069502.1 coordinate 211,819,930, forward strand.
ATGCTTCTCTGGGATCCCCTTTGTTCAGAAATAGCAGACATATATGGCTTTGGCATTGCTTTTTGGTAATTAGAAGGCCTCTAAATGCCGCTGCGCATCACACGTGTATTATGGCTAGCAGTGAAGGGGTTAATTATGTAGCTTGTAGGGAGCTTGCAGGGTTAATTTTAGCTTTAGTGTAGAGCTCAGCCTCCCACCTGAAACATCAGACCCCCTGATCCCTCCCAAACAGCTCTCTTCCCTCCCCCACCCCACAATTGTCCCCGCCATCTTAAGTACTGGCAGAAACTCTGCCAGTACTAAAATAAAAGGTATTTGGCCCTTTTTTTTTAAAAAAAAAAAGCATATTTACATATGCTGATGTGTAGGATCCCCCCTTAGACCCCAACCTCACTGATCCCCCACCATACTGCTCTCTAACCCTTCCCCTCTGCAATAATGGGCGCCATCTTGGGTACTGGCAGCTGTCTGCCAGTACCCAGTTTTGTAACAAAATGAGCCTTTTTTTTTTTTAAATTCCCTTTTCTGTAGTGTAGCTTTCCCCCCCCCACCGAGACCAACCCCCAACCCCTTCCAAAACCCTTAGATTGCATTTAAGTTTTTTTTTTTTTTACTTTTTAACTTTTTTTTTTCTGTAGTGTAGCGGTTCCCACCCGCTCCCGCCCCGTGCACGCGCCCGCCCACCACCCCCGTGCACGCGCGCGCTCCCGTGCGCGCCCCCGTAGCTCCCGCCCCCCCCGATCCCGCCCCCCTCCACTCCACATAGCGCACCGATGGCCGCCACCCGCCTCCCACGTAAGCTCCCACCCACCAACGATACCGGCCATCGATGTCCGGTGCAGAGAGGGCCACAGAGTGGCTCTCTCTGCATCGGATGGCCAAGGGGGGTTATTGCAGGATGCCTCCATATCGAGGCATCACTGCAATAACCGGAAAGCAGCTGGAAGCGAGCAGGATCGCTTCCAGCTGCTTTCCACACCGAGGACGTGCAGGGTACGTTCTCAGGCATTAACTGCCTTTTTTTTGAGGACGTACCCTGCACGTCCTCGGTCGTTAAGGGGATAATATACATTGCAATGGGTGGCAATGGTGACTAAATATTCCAAGCAGCATTGTCACCTACATTGGCAATGTAAAGTAAAGGATCCCTTTTGCATATATTGCACAACAAAATAACCATAATGCGGCCTACCATTAACCCCCAAACCGACATAAACCCCCACTGCAATGACCCCAACCCTACTTAACCCCTATACCACCATTACCCCATCACAATAAATCCCTAACCTATTAACCTCTATACCACCACTACCCCCACCACAATAAACCCTCTAACCTATTCACCTCTAAACCAACACACTACTCCCAATGAAACCCCCACTACACTATTAACCAATATGCTATTATTAACCAACTGCAATAAACCCCTACACTCTCAATCCCCTAACTACCACATCCCCATCACAATTATCCCTAACCTATTAACCCCCTAACAGCTATCCCCCAGTACCCCAACCTAAAAATCCTACCTAAGTTATACAAAATACATTACAAAAAAATGCAAAAACATACCAAAATTAAAAAAAAAATTACCAAAAAAAAATAAAAAGTAAGACTTATCCTAAAACCAGTTCCCCTTAAAAAAAGCCCACACCTAAAAAAAAAATAAGCTAACACTTAAACCTACTGTAAAGGGCATTTGCCAGGCAATGCCCTTGTTGAAGTGATAAGCTCTTTTGCATAAAAAATCTATATTAAAACCCAATAGCATTATCATAACAAGATATTTTCCTCAATAGTGTTGTTTAGTACTTACGAAAAGAGCTGCAAGAGAACCTTGAAATAACAGGCTGAAGACTGCAAACTTATGACATCTTTACCGTTCTTTTGCATACAGTCATATTATATTAGGACCTTTTATTTTTATGACCCTCAATCCATGGGCAAATGTTTGTGAATGCCAATGTTGCCACTATAACAGTACCAGAAGTTAGGAATGTTTTGCAACATTTGAAAAATAAAAAATTTCATTCTTATCAACATTTGATTGTCCAAAACGAATGTCCACAGGATTATTGGTTCTACCAAATTAATTACACTTTCACCATATTCGCCCATCCCTACCAGAAGTGCAAATCTTGGTATTTATTGACACCCTTTCTCTCCCAGTCCATCCTTCATTATGGAAATGTAACACCTACTTATTTACAAAGTTTTATACTTAGTTTTAATATCTTATATAAAAATTGAATTGGTATTAAAAAATATATAATCTTAAATTAACTCATTTCATCTGCATTGTGATGTTTCCCATAATATATTAACCCTTTATTTTTAATTTCAAGTTTACCAGACCATTTTTATAAGCAATGCTATAAGAAATTACCAAAAATATATTATATGTAGTTAAATAATAGTAAAATGTCACATTTCAGTAGACACAAACAAGACACACACACATACTGTACATATATCCAAGCTGATTGGGGCTGGAAAAGGTTTGGATTGCAGAATATTAATACATTTGCATCTTTAAAATGTGACAGCTTGGAGATTGGATGTGTAAACAACAATATATCATGTCATTTAGGTATTCATTATGTCATAATACATCTTATACATGCAACCAAAAGGTAGTTTTATATCCTTTTTAGTGCTTTTAGTACTTTTATACGTAACCAAAAACCACATACATTTAAAAATACGTTATATACATTAAATGCATAGGTAAAGCTGGCCAGCTCACTCTGAGTTAACACGATGCAGATAAATACCTAAAAATAGGCTACTGAATTATTAAGCAATACCCCTACCATGCCTACAGGAATCTGCTACCATGGATAATATTGGGGATCCATGCATAATAACTCTATAAATAGACAAATGAAAATGCTTGTTACCTTGAGAAAAATCTGAGGATCTATGCCAATTACTTGTGTACTGAGCAAATAAAGTGTAACAAAGATTACATGCTTTACATTTTACACACTGTGTTCGAGAAACAACACCCTGACCAGAGGGTCAGGGTGTTGTTTCTCGAACACAGTGTGTAAAATGTAAAGCATGTAATCTTTGTTACACTTTATCTGCTCAGTACACAAGTAATTGGCATCGATCCTCAGATTTTTCTCAAGGTAACAAGCTTTTCAAGTTCGTTTGAGTTACCCTCTGAGTAAGGTGTTGCCATTTTCATTTGTGTATTTATAGAGTTATTATGCATGGATCCCCAATATTATCCATGGTAGCAGATTCCTGTAGGCATACAGGGCTACCCGCTGGTAGGGGTGTTGCTTAATAATTCAGTAGCCTATTTTTAGGTATTTATCTGCATCGTGTTAACTCAGAGTGAGCTGGCCAGCTTTACCTATGCATTTAATGTATATAACGTATTTTTAAATGTATGTGTTTTTTGGTTTCTTTTTACTTTTTGTTTGCACAGATAATACATTTATCTTATTTATATCATATCTTGTGTGGTTTTGGTTTAGGGGACCCAGAAGTTGCTTGGTTGCGTGAAAGCCTTGGAACACCTGCTCTTAATAAAATTTAATAAATTCTTTTGAATGTGTGTAATGACTTAAATGATAATTTTTTACTCTATGGAGTGCTAAAATCCCTGTCTTTTTGGAGAGAACACTACTGTGTCCTCTTCAATATTTCTCTCTATATATATATCAAACTATGGAATATTTGCAAGTAGATTTTATGATAAACATTTCAGTTGGTACAGAATCAAAAACATACACATTTTCATATTCCACATTTTAGCACAATCCCATGTAATACATTTTAATTATAAGATCCACTAGGATTTTAAAAAAGAACAAACATTTCTTAGCTTCTGCTTCACATAAAAAGTATTTTGAACAGTGTTAAATTGAGTCCTGTAAAGTGAGGGAAAGAAAACAGAATCTTAAATAAAGAAAAGATCATTTAGAATCAGTAAAAAGTATAATGAAACAATTAGATTATAGCACAAAGCAAATTGAGTTTTGTAAAAGAGAGATTAAGATGTTAATTCTTAAATCATTGTATTATATTTAGGTAAAATAAGGAAATCGTACCTTGATGCTGCAGATACACTAGGTAGATCAATTATTCATGTAGTAGTTAAGCAACATGAGACGTGATCTGACTGCCCCTAGCTTTGAGTTTATGTCATATATTCAACTGCCATATGCAGATAGTTGTAGCACCGGTTCATTCTGTTTATTAAAGTGAACTGAACAGCATAAACAGATAACCTTGCTAAAAAACAAGCAAACAAAAAAACAACAGAAATAAAATATAATCCATTCCTAAAAGCATTTTTTTTTAGGTGACATTCAAAAGGGAATAATTTGTTTTTTGTATTTAACCACAAAACAATAAATTGTTTTGTGGACTATAGCAGCCCCACAATAAATTGGAGTCTTTGCTCCCTTGCTTGAAAATTAAAATGCATTTTATAGCATTACAAAAATATATCCACCATTTAAATCTGTTAAATTTCTATTAGGGTCACCAGCTGTCCTTTACAAAAATACTGCTCAACCAGTGCCTTTGTGATATGCCTATGTAAGAGCTTATATCACACTCCATTGCCAGCAGCCCTTTTCTATATAGTTATATCAGAGCTCAAATCAGCATATGTTCCAGTATTTCAAGCTTTCATTACAAGGACTTGAGTGGGTGTTTAGTTGGCAGAGCTGCTGTTAGAAGGGTGGGGCAAAGGAGCGTACCATGGGCTGGACTGGGCATGTTAGGATGAGATTAGGCACTGTCAAGGAATGAAGTAGGAGGAGATGGGATTGTTTCTACAAACCAGGACATTTGCACTGATGGGGAGGTGCAGGAGGGACAGTATATAGTATATATATCTCAAACTATGGAATATTTGCAAGTAGTTTTTATAATAAACTTTTCAGTTGGTACAGAATCAAAAACATACACATATTCATATTCCACTTTATAGCACAATCCCATGTGATACATTTTAATTATAAGCTCTACTTGGGTTTTAAAAAATATTTCTCAGCTTCTGCTTCACATAAAAAGTATTTTGAACAGCATTAACTTGAGTCCTGTAAAGTGAGGGGAATAAAACAGAAATAAAGAAAAGATAATTTAGAATAAGTAAAAAGAATAGCTTTGAGTTTATGTCATATATTCAACTCCCATATGCAGCTAGTTGTAGCACCTGTTAAGTCTGTTTATTAAAGTGAACTGAACATCATAAACAAATAACCTTGCTAAAAAAACAAAAAACAAAAAAACCCACCACAAATAAAATATAATACATTCCTAAAAACATATTTTTAGGGGACAATCAAAAGAGAATAATTTAATTTTTGTATTTAACCACAAAAAAAACAATTGTGGGGCAAAGGAGCTGGACTGGGGCATGTTAGGGTGAGATTAGGCACTGTCAGGGCATAAAGTGGGTGGAGCTGGGATTGTTCCTACAAACCAGAACATTTGCACTGATGGGGAGGTGCAGGAGGGACAGTAGTTAGACCAAGCTCAGAACAGTAATCCTGAAGCCCGTTAGTCATATGAGCAGATCAGCAACAGTTAAGTTTATTTACCTAAAAAAAGCTACACCACCACTTAAAATACTGGACTGTTTGGCTAAGTACTAGACATTTTTTTCATATCAATATGTATTTGTCTGAATATTGACCTAAATTAGGTCACATTTTAATTTATCCACTTGGTATGCCACCAATTGGTAGAATGAAAACGTGTCCAAATTTGGTTTGCAACAAAATTTCATGTTTTTTATTGTCATTTGTTTAATTTCTGTTAAGAACTATTGGCACACACAAACGGGACAGAGAATACAGGAGAGGGGGAAGGAGCTGGGATTGTTTGACAAATAAACTTCTTCATTTCCATTAATGTACAGGGGATCTGACCATTCATGAAGATACAATTCCCCATGTCCAATCCTGACAGAGCATCAATAAATGATTGATGTGAGAGCCAGCAAAGTTAGGCCGTAAATCCCAAACAGGCTTGTCCAATCCACTGTAACCATATCATACGGAGGTGTTAGTTTACTGAACATTAACAATCTTCTAGTCATTTGTACTTTTTTGACCAGTGCAGTGGTGTGTGCCTGTGTCAGTTTGCTGTGCTGTTTTTTTTTTTTTGTTAAATTGTGCAGAATCAGATTTTCTTTCTAATGACACGGTGAGTCCATGGATCATCATCAATTACTGTTGGGAATATCACTCCTGGCCAGCAGGAGGAAGCAAAGAGCACCACAGCAGAGCTATTAAGTATCACTTCCCTTCCCACAAACCCCAGTCACTCTCTTTGACACTAAGTGCAAGGAAGAGGTGAAGTAATTAGGTGTCCTGATTAAGATTCTGGGCAGGATTGCTCTGGCCTCCCATAACAATTTGGGTCTACTCGATGTTAGTCTCTTCAGCAGGGCTGTGGTAGCTTTAAAGTAGTTAGGAACTTGTAAAGTGGACTTTGCTGTGTTTTCCTAACATGTTGCTGCCCTGGTATAGAAAGCCTGAGTAAGTTTACTCTGTCTTTCTTTTTACACAGGTCTCTGTGAGGAGCGGCATCCTCTCATACTTTGTATCTGTCTGCCGAGCGTACCATGGGCTGGACTGGGCATGTTAGGATGAGATTAGGCACTGTCAAGGAATGAAGTGGGAGGAGATGGGATTGTTTCTACAAACCAGGACATTTGCACTGATGGGGAGGTGCAGGAGGGACAGTATATAGTATATATATCTCAAACTATGGAATATTTGCAAGTAGTTTTTATAATAAACTTTTCAGTTGGTACAGAATCAAAAACATACACATATTCATATTCCACTTTATAGCACAATCCCATGTGATACATTTTAATTATAAGCTCTACTTGGGTTTTAAAAAAGAAAAAATATTTCTTAGCTTCTGCTTCACATAAAAAGTATTTTGAACAGCATTAACTTGAGTCCTGTAAAGTGAGGGGAATAAAACAGAAATAAAGAAAAGATAATTTAGAATAAGTAAAAAGAATAGCTTTGAGTTTATGTCATATATTCAACTCCCATATGCAGCTAGTTGTAGCACCTGTTAAGTCTGTTTATTAAAGTGAACTGAACATCATAAACAAATAACCTTGCTAAAAAAACAAAAAACAAAAAAACCCACCACAAATAAAATATAATACATTCCTAAAAACATATTTTTAGGGGACAATCAAAAGAGAATAATTTAATTTTTGTATTTAACCACAAAAAAAACAATTGTGGGGCAAAGGAGCTGGACTGGGGCATGTTAGGGTGAGATTAGGCACTGTCAGGGCATAAAGTGGGTGGAGCTGGGATTGTTCCTACAAACCAGAACATTTGCACTGATGGGGAGGTGCAGGAGGGACAGTAGTTAGACCAAGCTCAGAACAGTAATCCTGAAGCCCGTTAGTCATATGAGCAGATCAGCAACAGTTAAGTTTATTTACCTAAAAAAAGCTACACCACCACTTAAAATACTGGACTGTTTGGCTAAGTACTAGACATTTTTTTCATATCAATATGTATTTGTCTGAATATTGACCTAAATTAGGTCACATTTTAATTTATCCACTTGGTATGCCACCAATTGGTAGAATGAAAACGTGTCCAAATTTGGTTTGCAACAAAATTTCATGTTTTTTATTGTCATTTGTTTAATTTCTGTTAAGAACTATTGGCACACACAAACGGGACAGAGAATACAGGAGAGGGGGAAGGAGCTGGGATTGTTTGACAAATAAACTTCTTCATTTCCATTAATGTACAGGGGATCTGACCATTCATGAAGATACAATTCCCCATGTCCAATCCTGACAGAGCATCAATAAATGATTGATGTGAGAGCCAGCAAAGTTAGGCCGTAAATCCCAAACAGGCTTGTCCAATCCACTGTAACCATATCATACGGAGGTGTTAGTTTACTGAACATTAACAATCTTCTAGTCATTTGTACTTTTTTGACCAGTGCAGTGGTGTGTGCCTGTGTCAGTTTGCTGTGCTGTTTTTTTTTTTTTGTTAAATTGTGCAGAATCAGATTTTCTTTCTAATGACACGGTGAGTCCATGGATCATCATCAATTACTGTTGGGAATATCACTCCTGGCCAGCAGGAGGAAGCAAAGAGCACCACAGCAGAGCTATTAAGTATCACTTCCCTTCCCACAAACCCCAGTCACTCTCTTTGACACTAAGTGCAAGGAAGAGGTGAAGTAATTAGGTGTCCTGATTAAGATTCTGGGCAGGATTGCTCTGGCCTCCCATAACAATTTGGGTCTACTCGATGTTAGTCTCTTCAGCAGGGCTGTGGTAGCTTTAAAGTAGTTAGGAACTTGTAAAGTGGACTTTGCTGTGTTTTCCTAACATGTTGCTGCCCTGGTATAGAAAGCCTGAGTAAGTTTACTCTGTCTTTCTTTTTACACAGGTCTCTGTGAGGAGCGGCATCCTCTCATACTTTGTATCTGTCTGCCGAGCGTACCATGGGCTGGACTGGGCATGTTAGGATGAGATTAGGCACTGTCAAGGAATGAAGTGGGAGGAGATGGGATTGTTTCTACAAACCAGGACATTTGCACTGATGGGGAGGTGCAGGAGGGACAGTATATAGTATATATATCTCAAACTATGGAATATTTGCAAGTAGTTTTTATAATAAACTTTTCAGTTGGTACAGAATCAAAAACATACACATATTCATATTCCACTTTATAGCACAATCCCATGTGATACATTTTAATTATAAGCTCTACTTGGGTTTTAAAAAAGAAAAAATATTTCTTAGCTTCTGCTTCACATAAAAAGTATTTTGAACAGCATTAACTTGAGTCCTGTAAAGTGAGGGGAATAAAACAGAAATAAAGAAAAGATAATTTAGAATAAGTAAAAAGAATAGCTTTGAGTTTATGTCATATATTCAACTCCCATATGCAGCTAGTTGTAGCACCTGTTAAGTCTGTTTATTAAAGTGAACTGAACATCATAAACAAATAACCTTGCTAAAAAAACAAAAAACAAAAAAACCCACCACAAATAAAATATAATACATTCCTAAAAACATATTTTTAGGGGACAATCAAAAGAGAATAATTTAATTTTTGTATTTAACCACAAAAAAAACAATTGTGGGGCAAAGGAGCTGGACTGGGGCATGTTAGGGTGAGATTAGGCACTGTCAGGGCATGAAGTGGGTGGAGCTGGGATTGTTCCTACAAACCAGAACATTTGCACTGATGGGGAGGTGCAGGAGGGACAGTAGTTAGACCAAGCTCAGAACAGTAATCCTGAAGCCCGTTAGTCATATGAGCAGATCAGCAACAGTTAAGTTTATTTACCTAAAAAAAGCTACACCACCACTTAAAATACTGGACTGTTTGGCTAAGTACTAGACATTTTTTTCATATCAATATGTATTTGTCTGAATATTGACCTAAATTAGGTCACATTTTAATTTATCCACTTGGTATGCCACCAATTGGTAGAATGAAAACGTGTCCAAATTTGGTTTGCAACAAAATTTCATGTTTTTTATTGTCATTTGTTTAATTTCTGTTAAGAACTATTGGCACACACAAACGAGACAGAGAATACAGGAGAGGGGGAAGGAGCTGGGATTGTTTGACAAATAAACTTCTTCATTTCCATTAATGTACAGGGGATCTGACCATTCATGAAGATACAATTCCCCATGTCCAATCCTGACAGAGCATCAATAAATGATTGATGTGAGAGCCAGCAAAGTTAGGCCGTAAATCCCAAACAGGCTTGTCCAATCCACTGTAACCATATCATACGGAGGTGTTAGTTTACTGAACATTAACAATCTTCTAGTCATTTGTACTTTTTTGACCAGTGCAGTGGTGTGTGCCTGTGTCAGTTTGCTGTGCTGTTTTTTTTTTTTTTGTTAAATTGTGCAGAATCAGATTTTCTTTCTAATGACACGGTGAGTACATGGATCATCATCAATTACTGTTGGGAATATCACTCCTGGCCAGCAGGAGGAAGCAAAGAGCACCACAGCAGAGCTATTAAGTATCACTTCCCTTCCCACAAACCCCAGTCACTCTCTTTGACACTAAGTGCAAGGAAGAGGTGAAGTAATTAGGTGTCCTGATTAAGATTCTGGGCAGGATTGCTCTGGCCTCCCATAACAATTTGGGTCTACTCGATGTTAGTCTCTTCAGCAGGGCTGTGGTAGCTTTAAAGTAGTTAGGAACTTGTAAAGTGGACTTTGCTGTGTTTTCCTAACATGTTGCTGCCCTGGTATAGAAAGCCTGAGTAAGTTTACTCTGTCTTTCTTTTTACACAGGTCTCTGTGAGGAGCGGCATCCTCTCATACTTTGTATCTGTCTGCCGAGCGTACCATGGGCTGGACTGGGCATGTTAGGATGAGATTAGGCACTGTCAAGGAATGAAGTGGGAGGAGATGGGATTGTTTCTACAAACCAGGACATTTGCACTGATGGGGAGGTGCAGGAGGGACAGTATATAGTATATATATCTCAAACTATGGAATATTTGCAAGTAGTTTTTATAATAAACTTTTCAGTTGGTACAGAATCAAAAACATACACATATTCATATTCCACTTTATAGCACAATCCCATGTGATACATTTTAATTATAAGCTCTACTTGGGTTTTAAAAAAGAAAAAATATTTCTTAGCTTCTGCTTCACATAAAAAGTATTTTGAACAGCATTAACTTGAGTCCTGTAAAGTGAGGGGAATAAAACAGAAATAAAGAAAAGATAATTTAGAATAAGTAAAAAGAATAGCTTTGAGTTTATGTCATATATTCAACTCCCATATGCAGCTAGTTGTAGCACCTGTTAAGTCTGTTTATTAAAGTGAACTGAACATCATAAACAAATAACCTTGCTAAAAAAACAAAAAACAAAAAAACCCACCACAAATAAAATATAATACATTCCTAAAAACATATTTTTAGGGGACAATCAAAAGAGAATAATTTAATTTTTGTATTTAACCACAAAAAAAACAATTGTGGGGCAAAGGAGCTGGACTGGGGCATGTTAGGGTGAGATTAGGCACTGTCAGGGCATGAAGTGGGTGGAGCTGGGATTGTTCCTACAAACCAGAACATTTGCACTGATGGGGAGGTGCAGGAGGGACAGTAGTTAGACCAAGCTCAGAACAGTAATCCTGAAGCCCGTTAGTCATATGAGCAGATCAGCAACAGTTAAGTTTATTTACCTAAAAAAAGCTACACCACCACTTAAAATACTGGACTGTTTGGCTAAGTACTAGACATTTTTTTCATATCAATATGTATTTGTCTGAATATTGACCTAAATTAGGTCACATTTTAATTTATCCACTTGGTATGCCACCAATTGGTAGAATGAAAACGTGTCCAAATTTGGTTTGCAACAAAATTTCATGTTTTTTATTGTCATTTGTTTAATTTCTGTTAAGAACTATTGGCACACACAAACGAGACAGAGAATACAGGAGAGGGGGAAGGAGCTGGGATTGTTTGACAAATAAACTTCTTCATTTCCATTAATGTACAGGGGATCTGACCATTCATGAAGATACAATTCCCCATGTCCAATCCTGACAGAGCATCAATAAATGATTGATGTGAGAGCCAGCAAAGTTAGGCCGTAAATCCCAAACAGGCTTGTCCAATCCACTGTAACCATATCATACGGAGGTGTTAGTTTACTGAACATTAACAATCTTCTAGTCATTTGTACTTTTTTTGACCAGTGCAGTGGTGTGTGCCTGTGTCAGTTTGCTGTGCTGTTTTTTTTTTTTTGTTAAATTGTGCAGAATCAGATTTTCTTTCTAATGACACGGTGAGTCCATGGATCATCATCAATTACTGTTGGGAATATCACTCCTGGCCAGCAGGAGGAAGCAAAGAGCACCACAGCAGAGCTATTAAGTATCACTTCCCTTCCCACAAACCCCAGTCACTCTCTTTGACACTAAGTGCAAGGAAGAGGTGAAGTAATTAGGTGTCCTGATTAAGATTCTGGGCAGGATTGCTCTGGCCTCCCATAACAATTTGGGTCTACTCGATGTTAGTCTCTTCAGCAGGGCTGTGGTAGCTTTAAAGTAGTTAGGAACTTGTAAAGTGGACTTTGCTGTGTTTTCCTAACATGTTGCTGCCCTGGTATAGAAAGCCTGAGTAAGTTTACTCTGTCTTTCTTTTTACACAGGTCTCTGTGAGGAGCGGCATCCTCTCATACTTTGTATCTGTCTGCCGAGCGTACCATGGGCTGGACTGGGCATGTTAGGATGAGATTAGGCACTGTCAAGGAATGAAGTGGGAGGAGATGGGATTGTTTCTACAAACCAGGACATTTGCACTGATGGGGAGGTGCAGGAGGGACAGTATATAGTATATATATCTCAAACTATGGAATATTTGCAAGTAGTTTTTATAATAAACTTTTCAGTTGGTACAGAATCAAAAACATACACATATTCATATTCCACTTTATAGCACAATCCCATGTGATACATTTTAATTATAAGCTCTACTTGGGTTTTAAAAAAGAAAAAATATTTCTTAGCTTCTGCTTCACATAAAAAGTATTTTGAACAGCATTAACTTGAGTCCTGTAAAGTGAGGGGAATAAAACAGAAATAAAGAAAAGATAATTTAGAATAAGTAAAAAGAATAGCTTTGAGTTTATGTCATATATTCAACTCCCATATGCAGCTAGTTGTAGCACCTGTTAAGTCTGTTTATTAAAGTGAACTGAACATCATAAACAAATAACCTTGCTAAAAAAACAAAAAACAAAAAAACCCACCACAAATAAAATATAATACATTCCTAAAAACATATTTTTAGGGGACAATCAAAAGAGAATAATTTAATTTTTGTATTTAACCACAAAAAAAACAATTGTGGGGCAAAGGAGCTGGACTGGGGCATGTTAGGGTGAGATTAGGCACTGTCAGGGCATGAAGTGGGTGGAGCTGGGATTGTTCCTACAAACCAGAACATTTGCACTGATGGGGAGGTGCAGGAGGGACAGTAGTTAGACCAAGCTCAGAACAGTAATCCTGAAGCCCGTTAGTCATATGAGCAGATCAGCAACAGTTAAGTTTATTTACCTAAAAAAAGCTACACCACCACTTAAAATACTGGACTGTTTGGCTAAGTACTAGACATTTTTTTCATATCAATATGTATTTGTCTGAATATTGACCTAAATTAGGTCACATTTTAATTTATCCACTTGGTATGCCACCAATTGGTAGAATGAAAACGTGTCCAAATTTGGTTTGCAACAAAATTTCATGTTTTTTATTGTCATTTGTTTAATTTCTGTTAAGAACTATTGGCACACACAAACGAGACAGAGAATACAGGAGAGGGGGAAGGAGCTGGGATTGTTTGACAAATAAACTTCTTCATTTCCATTAATGTACAGGGGATCTGACCATTCATGAAGATACAATTCCCCATGTCCAATCCTGACAGAGCATCAATAAATGATTGATGTGAGAGCCAGCAAAGTTAGGCCGTAAATCCCAAACAGGCTTGTCCAATCCACTGTAACCATATCATACGGAGGTGTTAGTTTACTGAACATTAACAATCTTCTAGTCATTTGTACTTTTTTTGACCAGTGCAGTGGTGTGTGCCTGTGTCAGTTTGCTGTGCTGTTTTTTTTTTTTTGTTAAATTGTGCAGAATCAGATTTTCTTTCTAATGACACGGTGAGTCCATGGATCATCATCAATTACTGTTGGGAATATCACTCCTGGCCAGCAGGAGGAAGCAAAGAGCACCACAGCAGAGCTATTAAGTATCACTTCCCTTCCCACAAACCCCAGTCACTCTCTTTGACACTAAGTGCAAGGAAGAGGTGAAGTAATTAGGTGTCCTGATTAAGATTCTGGGCAGGATTGCTCTGGCCTCCCATAACAATTTGGGTCTACTCGATGTTAGTCTCTTCAGCAGGGCTGTGGTAGCTTTAAAGTAGTTAGGAACTTGTAAAGTGGACTTTGCTGTGTTTTCCTAACATGTTGCTGCCCTGGTATAGAAAGCCTGAGTAAGTTTACTCTGTCTTTCTTTTTACACAGGTCTCTGTGAGGAGCGGCATCCTCTCATACTTTGTATCTGTCTGCCGAATGGCTAGAATGCAGGTAAGTGCCTTTTTGTTCTTCTGGGGCTAGAAGGCTGGCACTGAAAGGGTTAAGATCCTCTGCTTTTATTTGGGACACATATCCTTTTGGATGATATGGCAGTGGCAGGCACAATGCATGTGACATGGAGACTGTTAACTTCCTTCACAACTAGGAAGAAGTAATCTAACAGTTGGGCTAATATTGTAATTGCTGTTTATATTTATAGCTTATTTTACGGCTCCTAAATCTTTGGGAGATTGATATAGGGACTGTTGAGATCTTAGGTCTTACTTTCCTTTATAAGCGCCATTGGCACCATTTTTATGGGTATGCATAGTGTCATACACGCTGCTGTATATGCAGTGAGTTTTCCTGATGGTTCCCCATCTTTGTGTTTAGTTACATTAGGGGAGTTGGAAAAGCATGTCTATGCTTTATTGCAGGACAGAGGTATGTTGTTTTTAGGAGCAGGTTAGTTCTACTTTAGACCTCAAATAGAGGGATTTAGTCAATGGAATAGAACTTTTCCATGCCGACTTTTGGCCACGCCTCTTTTTCTTTTCATGTAGGCTGCTGTGCGTGGAGTGGCGCCATGTTGGAGGTGTTTGGTCGCTGTGTTCTCCCTGTTCTGTCCTTTGACTTGAGAACCGAACAGAGCTGATGTCTGCCTACTTTGGTGGTTTATTTTTCTATACAGGGGGAAGCAATCTCGTTCTGAGTAATATGTCTTGTATGTGTGTGAGATAGCCCTTACGATCATCCCATTTTTAATCAGTCTCTGCAAGAGGATGTTGGCATAGTTTTGTGATCCATTTTTTCCCATAAAAAGTGAAAGGGAATGGATCAGAAGCAATTAAGGAATCTTTTCTTCCCCCTACCTTGGAAGTAACAATTTTATATATACAATGTTGCCCTGTTTACAGTTTGTGTTACAAAGGTTCCACATATTTGAATTAATTCTATCTTATTTAAACAATATTTTTATTTGGCTAGAGTGGAACAGAGGTATACTTTTAAGGACATTGAGATTTGTAGGTAAACTCTATAATCTTAAAGTGACAGTGT
The DNA here is from genome assembly GCF_027579735.1 of Bombina bombina. Taxonomy (NCBI): domain Eukaryota; kingdom Metazoa; phylum Chordata; class Amphibia; order Anura; family Bombinatoridae; genus Bombina; species Bombina bombina. The sequence continues at coordinate 211,835,103 of NC_069502.1, forward strand.
CTTTTAAAATACATTTTAAATACATGTTTAAATAATTTAATTTCCAAGGTTATTTTTAGCCTCATGTCTCCCTTGATAATGCTGTTTAGACTATGTCACAGCTTCTCTCCTGACGTCCCAAGTTTTTGTATGGCATCACATGCAGTGCCCTGCGGTTCCTCTCTATCTCCAGGAGGAGTTATTGCTTGCAGTGTAGTCTGCCCAGGTATTTTCAGATACCAGTGGCATTATCTGTTTTTCCTATCTTAAAGGGAAATCGCAAGAGGAAGTTTAACAAATCAGATAGTAAGGTTTCTGCTCTGCTTGCTGCTATGCATATTGTCTCTTTTATAGTCTGATGAGGAGGATAGTCGGTAGCATCTGAGGATTAAAACTCTGAATCGGACAGTGTAATTCCTTCATCTGGTGCTGAAGTAGTTCTCTTCAGACTCAAGCCTGAACTAATTTGTGCATTATTTAAGAGGGTTTGGCATAGAGCTCAGCTACCCTGTCGTTGTCAATCCTCAGAATCTAGTAAATTTAATATAGACTAAGATTCATTGTGAAAAAATGTTCCTGTTATTGTGCTAGGAGAATTTTCTCAGGTATGGGAGAGGCCAAGGATTTATTTTTCCCCATCTCCTGTCAGTAATAAGCTGTCTCCTTTAAAATGTCATGACACAGGGAGCTTGAAGCAGTAGGGGCCATTGATATTCTGGTTAAGAGATAGTCAATCCATATAGAGGATAGATGCTCTTTTAAAGGATGGAAGTCTTTTTGTACAAGTGCGGCATACTTTTGGTGCCACACCTTGTCTGATTCCATTTGGAGTACTCCATGAGATGATCTAGGACTTAAGGGATGTTAGGCCAATCTTTTGTTTCTGTTGCTTCCTTTGTAAATTCAGGAAGTCTTCCCCTTTGTCTTCCAAGCAGGAGCTGTTCAATTCCTCATGGATACCAAATCAGTTTTGGATCAGGGTGAAGTAATTAAGGAATACTGCAGCTAGCTCTCATTCAGCATGTGGGGTTTGCCCCGAGCCAGGATTGGGTCCTGTAGGGGGCAGTCTATCTCAGTTTTTTCTCATGTCTTGATACAAGATGCCCTAGATCCCTAAAGGGCTGTAGTAATAGTATTCCAGGGTTTCGGATTGGTATTCAACTCCTTCCTCCCAGGAGCAAGTTCCGCATCTCAGGTTTATCTGTAGACCAGAACGAGGCGTTCTTGAAATGTGTTCAGGATCTTCCTCCCTGGGATTAATTCTTCCAGTTCCAGTTTGGGAACAGAGTTTAGTTTCTTTTTCATGTTACCAGGAAAAAAAGAGGGAACTTTTAGTTTTTTTTTTTTTTTTTAACATTCTTTTTTATTTGTGCCAGTGAGCGAAGAAATAAGCAAAATCCAATACATTTGAACATGAAACTGCACCACGCAGGGTGCATATAAGCATAAAAAGAAAAATATGATTGAATTACATCATTTACAATATATGGAGATGTCAGAATAACATAATAAAAAATAAAACTCTTTTGTTTCTTTTGCGTGTATGTATCATGAAAAAACAATCGATTCTTCTACCTCTGGCGGTTCATTTTATCATAGACTTGAAAACAAACAACACAATCATACAACAATCAAAAAAAAAAAAAAAACCATATCCCTCTCAAATTATGATTTTAGTCTGCCCCTCTTCCTTCCACTGTAGATCTCCTGACGTGTCAACTGTCTACCGACTCTGGTTCCTGCCCTGGCCTCTCCAACCCTTTCACTTATTCTACCTATAATTCACAACCCACTCTGCCGGGAAATCTCCCAATAATACCAGATCAGAAAAACAATCAGTACTTAAGAAAGGAGATAGAATTGACTTTTGCACGTCTTCTGGATACATTTTAATTATAGGTAACCATCCCAGTAAAAATCTTTTACATTCTTTTTCGCTTGTGTCCCAAAGATGGAAAGATTCAAAGATAATTTGCAACTGGATTTATTTGATAAAAAATGAAAACCCTGGCATCTTTTTGGCTTTCCAGTTACTTAATATAAGTTGTCTTACAAGTATAATGATTGTATTTATAATTTTACTTGATGGGACTGTCTTTTGACTAGATCGAATTAGCAAAAATATATCCTCAACTTTGAATTGTATGTTTGTTGAGTACGTTCTATTAATCCAAAAAATCACTTTCTTCCAAAATTGTTGAACTCTAGGGCAGTGCCAGAACATATGTAAAATATCCGCATTCATAAAGACACATCGCGGGCAAAAGAAGTCTTGGCCCGTAAACATTTTAGCCATTTTCCAAGGTGTGCAGTAATAATTATTAAGTAATTTCACATGGCCTTCTCTCCAGCTAGTTGGAATACGGCATTTGCTTAATGATTCACAACTCTCTTTCAATGTTGCATGATTTATGTTTGGAATATTAGATATCCATTTTACACATAATTTCTCCATTAGAGAATCACTTTGTTTGGCAAGCATGATACTATATAATAATGAAATAGAGGGGGGCTTAATATGAGCAACGATCATAATTGCTTTAAACTCCGTCCATGCAATTGTCTCACCACGATTCCATCTCCTAGAAGATATAAAATTGTGCACTTGCAAATAGGGATAAAAATTATTACTTGATAGGTGAAATCGAGCTTTCAAAATATCAAAAGGGATTATTTGTCGATCTTCCGTAAAAAATTGCGAAACTAACTTAAGATCTTTATTGAACCAATCTCTAAATACCTGCTGGTTGTTTCCTGGAGGGAATTCGGGGTTGCCTATTAAAGGTAAGTAGTCCGAAAAGGTGTAATCAAGACCTATAAGGGAGCATATTTTTTGCCAGGCTAGAACTACGTTATTTATTGATATTAGACTTTTGACCTTATGCGGTGTTTCTTTTGGATGAATATGTAGTAAAGCTTTGAGAGAAAAAGGGAAGACTAAAGTATTTTCCAATTCTAATGTTGCAAACCAGCTTTTCTATGAGCCAATCAAGCGCAATTTTGCCCAAGGCTGCAAGATTATAGAGCGTATATTAGGTAAAGCTAGCCCGACTTCTTTACGAGGTTGCATCAGTTTTTCCAATGCGATTCATGCTTTTTTCTTATTATACCATATAAATTGTGAGAAGCTCAAATTTAACTTACGTATATCTGCTTTATATAGTATCAAAGGCAGATTTTGAAGAAGAAAGAGAAGCCGGGGAAAGATTATAGTCTTAATAAGGTTCACTCTCGCAGTCAGAGATAGAGGAAGGGCAGCCCAAAGTTTCAAGTCCGCATAGATTTTTTGAAATAACGGAACGAAATTAAGACCATACCACCTTGCAGGATTTCTATGGAGATATATTCCCAGATATTTAAGAGCATCCACCTCTTTGAATTCCAGATTATCTAGAGCATTACTTGTTTTATATAACCACATTATTTCACTTTTACTATAATTCACTTTATAACCGGAGAATGAACTAAAAAGATTTAGACAATCTATCACCGTCGGGATAGCCCTAGGTGTGTTGTGGAGGAAGATTAGTAAATCATCCGCATATAGTAAAGTTTTAAGAACAGTCTGCCCAATAGAAATACCTTCTAATATATTCCGTAGCCTTATAGCGAGAGGTTCTAGTGCAAGGTTAAACAGGAGAGGAGACAAGGGACACCCTTGTCTAGTACCTTTTTTCAGTTTTATCCCTGAGGTGAGATTATTATTGATTAGGAGATAAGATATTGGACACTGATAGATATTACGGGTAAACCGAACAAACTCATTTTTAAACCCAAATTTTTCGAGAGTCTGAAATAGATATTCCCATTCTATAGAATCAAACGCTTTTACCGCGTCGAGGGTTAAAAGTGCGCAATCGTATAAGAAATGTCTATCTGAGTTTTGGCGAGTATTCCATATATAATCTATTAGGATTGTCAGTTTCCGTATATTTTTAGAAACATTTCTTGAGGCCATAAACCCTGATTGATCTGAATGTATCACTTCATTGAGACATAGCATTAATCTGGCTGCTAAGATAGAGGATAAAATCTTATAGTCCGCATTAAGTACGGAGATTGGTCTGTAAGACCCTGGATCCTCGGGGTCTTTTCCTTTTTTAAGAATCAGGGAAATGTTAGTGGCCGCAAAATATTCTGAAGGTATCTTCCCGTTTCTGTAGTAATTACTAAACAATTTTCCTAGGGTGGGTTTAATTTCTTCTGCGAGTATTTTATAATACTCTGCAGGCAGGCAGTCCGGCCCTGCAGCTTTATTCAATTTGGCCTTATCAATTGCTTCTGCTATCTCGTTTTCTGAAATGGGGGCATTAAGCCTTTCCAATAGATCTTGTGAGACTCTCGGGATTTTTATTTGAGACCAAAATTTATCCTGGTTCTGCATATGATTAGTACTCTGCGTATATAGTTTTTGATAATACACAAACAACGTTTTATTGATATCAGATATTTCTGTATGTCTGTTGTCCTGATCCCTAATTGCTAAAATATAGTTTTTTTTCTTTCTCCCTTTGACTAATTTAGCTAAAAATTTAGCTGAATAACCAAAATGTCCCTTGAATCGAAGATTTAATTTTTTCTCCTCTTCTAAGGATTTTTGTCTAAAGAAAACATCCCGTTCCTGTCTAGCACTAGAATACTTTTTCCAAAACACAGAATTTGGCTCTCTAATATATTTCTGATAACTATTCTTGACCTGTTTAGCGAGTTGGATTTCTCTCCTTTTGTCTTTGCGGTTTCTTTTACACATATAAGCCTTGATTTCTCCCCTTAGATACGCCTTAGAGGCTTCCCAAAACGTCTCAATTTTCTGAAAATATGCTATATTGAAAGTGCAATAATCTTTCCATTTCTGTTTTAACCAGAGATTAAATCTAATATTCTTATGCATATATCGTGGGAATATAATAGTTAGATTTCTTTTCGCCTGATTCTCAAAAGATTGAAATGATAGTGACACAATCGCATGGTCGGATATCGCTATATCGCCTATTGTGGCCTTGACCTTCTGCAAAGAGAGGGTTTCCGTAACTAATAAATAATCTATTCTTGAAAATGTTCTGTACTTTTTAGATTCGCAAGTAAATACACGCAGATCTGGATTTTGGAGTCTCCATACATCGGTTAATTTCAACTGGTGGCAAAATTTTCCCATGTATTTAGCTTGACTGTTATATACTGCTATGTTTTTTTTTTAAAATCTATCTAATTCAGGACAAAACGAGAGATTAAAATCACCACCTATCACGAGGTTATCTGATATGAAAGGCAGTAGCTTACTCTTTAACTTTTCCCAAAAATCCTTAGAAAAATTATTCGGCGCATAAATGTTGCAAAAGACAAATCTTCTCCCCTCTATCCGCACTTGTAGCAGGATATACCTAGCCCCCTGATCTATTTCCACCTGTGTAATCTGATATGATAGGTTTTTATTAAACAGTATTGCAACCCCTAATTTCCTGCCACTACATGGAGTGGCAAGAACCTCACCTATCCAATTGCACCTCAGTTTGGGAATTTCTATATCTTTTAAATAAGTTTCCTGTATAAATGCAACACTTGGTTCCAACGCACCTAGTTTTTTAATTATCATCTTACGTTTTATTGGATTAGTGATACCCCCCACATTCCAAGACAGAATCGTAAGATTCCCTAATTCTTCTATCATGATACACTAATATACAAGATTATAAACTGATTGCAATCCCACCTACCTCTGTCTTTCCTAGTGTTTCCTATTACCAGATCCAATTTCTAACAATCCAGCTCTTACCCAAAAACATAGTACTGTGATCCCTAATCTATACATGGACCCTTACCAATACCAATATAATAAAGAGATCCACATATACAATCACCTTCAGTGAATATTTCAGTCCACCTTGCAAATATTCTCCACAAAGACAAAGCCCTGAGAGAGGAGTAAAAATGAAACAAAACAAAACAAAACAAGACAAAACAAGACAAAACAAAACAAAACAAAACAAAAAAAAAAAAAAAAAAAAAAAAAAAAAAGGAAACAAAAACCCAATAATAAAAAATTAAAATCCGGATCTTCGCATTCACAACACTCACACACATTCCTGAAAAATAAATACACTAATGTGAGAGTACCTATCTCCCTTGGTTATCATTTAGAATCACTGTATTCTCTTGCTTTAGAAGGTTCACTAAACGTAATCTTGTTACCATTGTCATCTACTATAATTTTAGCGGGGTAGATTAAACGAGCTTTTATACCCTTATTTATCATAACCGTGCAGATAGGGGACATAGCTTTCCTTTTTTGGACTGTTTCGTTAGAAAAATCTTGAAATAACATGATTTTTTTATCATTTATGGTAAAAGTATCAAATTTCCTATAAAGCCTCAATATTTCAACTTTATCCTGATACTTAAGTAATTTAAATATACATGTCCTGTTTCTAGCTAGGCCATTAACAACAGTTCTTTTTGGTCCTAACCTATGTGCTCGTTCCACGGACAAGGGTAGGGCTTGCGGGGGAAACCCTAAAGCCTGGGGTAATGTTTGGGAGGTAAATTCAATCAAGTTATCATATTCAGCTGATTCGGGGATACCTACAATTCTTATGTTATTACGTCTGGAGCGATCTTCTTGATCCTCCAGGCGAGCTTCCATGCTTTGGATTATGGACTGTTGCTTAGAGAGGGTGTTTTCTTGTTGGTTAACCATATCATCTAAAGAAGCTATTCTATCCTCTGCTTCCGCCATCCTAGTGGCGAATTGTTTAACTTCCTGATTAAGAGTGTTGAGTTCACTAGAGATTCCACTTAACTCTTTTTTAATTATATCAAATTATGGTGAAAAAAGATTATTAATTTGTACTAATAATGACTGATTATCATTTGATATAGTCAATATTTCACTGGAATCCGCACTTATATCAGCCCCCTTATTACTTTTTTTTTCTTTAGCTTTGGCAGGCATTTTAGAAAGTTGTTGTGAAAAATATCTATCTAAAGACATGCAAAATCAGTAAATGTGCCAAAATAAACAAACAGGAAAAAGTGGTGAAAAAACAAAAAGAAAAAAGAAAAAAAAAAAAATTCTTATCTAATAACAATATATATTGTGGGCGTGTGGATCACATCTATCAATTGTGAAAAGTGCTCAAGTATTTGTTACAGGGTATAAGAAAATCCTATAACTATTGTGCTTACATAGTTTAGGTGTTTCGAAAAAGGAAAAACAATGAAAGACCCTTTAACTATTTAAAGTTATGTTTGGAATATGTCTCCCAGTGAATATTTTTGGGAGATTTATATACATACAAAGAAAAAAAAATTAGTGTACAGCCTGTATCAGGCTTTAACAGTGCAAGAGAAGCCTGCTCAATAAATAGTGATCCTGGGGTAGATCTGAATTATATCAGTGAACACAAGGTTAGATAGTTACTGATATTAATATACAACCCATAAACATAACATTGAATGAAAATACATTTAGCATGTCAAACAACTGTTTTATCCCAACTTTTTTTCTTTTTTCCCCTCCCTTTTTTCTATTCCCCACCTCACTCCCTTTCCCTCTGCTCCTTTTCTGGTGGGATCTTATAACTACAACAATAGAACAATACTGTCCTTAGACCAGCTATCCAGCCAAGCTGTAGTCCAGTTCCAGATTTTCTTAGTATTTAGGGAGAAAAAAAAAACAAAAAAATAATAACATATATCTATATTCCACCTGTCTTTGAATTAAGAGAGACAGAGAAGGTCCCTTATGCAGAGTTGTTATCAACGTTAGACACACAGACCCTTCCTTGTCCTATCTTTCTTGCTTTTCAAAAAAAATTTCTTCTCTTTTTTTTCCCTTCTCCTTAGTAGGGAGACAGACTTTGGACAAATTGTACAAGAGAACCAGGATAGTGTCTCTCAGTTACAAAAAAAAACAAAAAACAAAAAAAACAGTCCCAGCATATAAAAAGGACACATACCAGTGTAGTTGGGGATCGCCTGTAACACATACAAAGCAAAAGTTGTTATACGATACCTCGACCCTATTCCGGTTTGCAACTCAGGCTTTCAAAGCCCCTTGTCTTGAGCCTCTATATCTTTAAGAGTTCTGGAGCAGGCTGTAATCGACAGATGCTATTGTTGTGTATTCGGTTCAGCTCCAGCAGCCGACAAGCATGGACAGAGTAGAAATCACGGATCCCTCCGCGACCAGGACTCGCTCCACGGTCAGCCACCTCTCTGCTTCCGGAATCGATGACCCGTCACGCCCTACCAGGAGGGCACAGGTTTCTTCTCTCTTACTGAATCACTGTTAGTACCATCAGGTAGGTGCCGGTAAGGGGAGGAATCGTAGCGTGCCACTTAGCTATTTGGACTAGTTAGTACTGTCAAGTTTGATTGTACAGGGGATCCCCAGATCTCTTCATGTACAGAGGTAGTAGCGTCTCCGCATACAGGCTACGGCTGAGAGCTGCGGCAGTTTCCACAGCGAAGGTGCCAACGGGGCTGTAGGGATTACAGCCAAAAGGCGGTCTCAGTCAGTGGAGTAGTTCTTCTCAGACCCTCGGTACACGCCGAAGTTAGGACAGCGTGAGAGAGAGCACCACTTCCGCCGGAAGCCAGTGAACATCAAGAAGGTCCCTTCCAGTACCGCTTTTAGTTTTAATTTAGACAGTGAATGTCTATTCAGGTACTCAGAGTATAGTTTTCTTCAAGATGGAGACAATTCATTCCATTTTTCCTTGGTGCAAGAGGGTCAGTTTATAATGGCCTTAGACTTAAGGTTGCTTTCCCTTGGGCTCCTATTCAATTATATCTGATATTCTGAGTTTTGCTTTTTCACTCAAACTCTTTCAGTTTGTGGTTCTCAATGGCTTTTCCACAGCTCCCAGTGTTTTTCCCTCCACAAATGGAAGTGGAGCTGGAAAAGGAGCTCCCTTGCCCCAGCTATGGGGCTAGTGTGTTTAGGGACTATCATTTTTTTCCTTATCGATGATAATCTGTTTGACAGAGGTCTGAAGAGCCAAGGTCCTTCCTCTTACCTGTCTTTAGTTTACTGTTCGACAGGGACTCTGGTTCTGGGAATCAGTAGCTCTGTGTATGGAGGTGATTGGTCTGATGGTGATTTCTATAGACATCATTTATTTGCTTGTTATCGTTTGAGTGCCCTGCAGTTGTGCATGCTTAGACAGGGGAGGGTATTCTCCGGATTGTCTCAGAGAATCTAGTACAGTGGACAAGGGTCTCTCCCCCTGGTGTTTTTATCTGGTATTCAGGGGAATTCACTGAAATTGTAGAGCGCTCACTTATCGTGCAAGAGGTAGCGGGATCGGTGCCTGCATTCTTCATCTTTAGGGACCTCCCTGGGCATTTGGGACCACAACCACCAGCCTGCTGGGCTGGGGAGGAGTCTGAATCTCTTTGAGGGTGCAGGGACTCTGGTCCTGGGAGAAGTCTGCTCTCCCCTTCATCATTTGGATTTGAGAGCAATTTAAAATGCTTTGATGTTTTGACCTCAGTTGCCTTTAGCCCAGTTTATCGGGTTCCAGTCAGATATCTTAGCCTTTGTGGTTTACATCATCTTCCAGGGAGGAACTCTGAGTTCTTTAGTCATGATGGAGGTGTTTCAGATTTTCTGTGGGCGGGTGCTCACAGTTACTGTCTATCTGTCATCCACATTTCTGGAGTGGACATCTGGGAAGCAGATTCTGAGCAGAAAGACTTCCCATTCCAGGGAGTAGACACTCCATCTGGAAGTGTTCTCCAAGTCATCTACCAAATGGGGGTTTCCAGAAGGGGTTCTGATGGGGTTTCGTCAAAACTTCAAGTTTCCAACCTCGGTTCGAGTTCAGGAGATCCTCAAGCCTTTCTAATAGATGCTCTGGCAGTTCTTTGGAACTTCAGGTTGGCGTATTCTCTTACTCTGTTTGTTCTCCTTCTGCAAATCATCGTTTGGTTCTCACAGGAGAGAGCATTGTTTTTCTCCTAGCTCCTGCGTGTCCTCGCAGGATCTGGTAGGTAGATCTAGTAAAGATGCCATTTCTACTTAAATGAAACCTTCTGCTAAGGAAGGATTCTCTGCTTCAGGGGTCCTTCCTTCATTCAAATATACTTGTTTTTAGCCAATCATGGGGTTTCTTTTTTTCGAATTGGTTGTTGAGACCATGATTCAGGATCGTAAGCCTATTACTAGAAATATTTTCTATAAGATATGGCAGGATTCCAAGGATATTTTCCTTCCTACAGGTAGGCCTTGAGAAGGGGTTCTCTGTTAGTACCCTAGAGAGTCGGATTTCGGCTCTTTCTTTTCTGCTGCTCAAGCCTCTGGCGGATGTGCCGGAGGTATAATTCTCTTATCATATCCTGGTCCGAATCAGGACTGTGTTTAAGTCAGTTGCTTCCTTGCAGTCTTAACCTTGTTCTTAAGGTTTTTCTTCAGGCTCCGTTTGAGCCTAGGCATTTCATAGATATTAAGTTGTTATCTTGGAAAAGTTTTGTTTCTTATGTTATTTCTTCTGCTCGGAGGGTTTCCGAACTTTCAGCTTGCAGTGTGGTTTTCCTTATCTCGATATAAGGCAGTTCTTCGTACCAAGTTTGGTTTTATTCCTAAGGATGTTCAGACAGAGATTTTAATCAGGAACATGTTGTTCCTTCTCCCTGTTCTAATCCTTCTTATAAGGATAATCTGTTGTACAACTTAGATTTTGTGCATGCCCTTAGATTTTTTTCCACAGACTACTAGGGACTTTCGTCAGTCCTCTGTGTTTGTGTTTTTCTGTATAGTCTTAAAGGCCAGAAAGCTTCAGCCACTTCTCTTTCTAGTTGTGAATTGTTTTCATTGGGTTCATGAGCCTGCTGGACAGCAGCCACCTAAGAGAATTACAACTCAATCTACTAGGGCAGTGTTTTTCATCTTGGGCCTTCAAGAAATTGGCCTCTGTAGAACAGATTTGTAAGGCGTCAGCTTGGCCTTCTTTGCTCACTTTTGCTAAAGTCTATGAGTTTGTTTCTCTTGCCTTGGCTGGGGTTTTCTTTTGGGAAAAGAGTATTCAAGCAGTGGTGCCTTCTGTTTAGGTTACCTGTCTTGTCCCTCCTGTATCATCTGTGTCCTCTGGCTTGGGTATTGATTCCCAACAGTAATTAATGATGATCCGTGGACTCACCGTGTCATTAGAAAGAAAACAACATTTATGCTTACCTGATAAATGTATTTCTTTCTTGACACAGTGAGTCCACAGCCCGCCCTGTTTTTCAGACAGTTTCCTTTTTATATAAACCTCAGGCACCTCTTTACCTTGTGTTATTTCCTTTCTCTCCTTTTCCTTTGGTCAAATGACTGGGGTTTGTGGGAAGGGAAGTGATACTTAACAGCTCTGCTGTGGTGCTCTTTGCCTCCTCCTGCTGGCCAGGTATGATATTCTGAACAGTAATTGATGATGATCCGTGGACTCACCGTGTCAAGAAAGAAATACATTTATCAGGTAAGCATAAATTTAGTTTTTTTCTTGCAAAGCAGTGTAAACTGAAGACACTGCGTTATTTTTTCTTTCACTCTGGGGGCCAGGACATTATAACTTTTTATTTGTTTTAGTGTAAAAGAGTTGGAACTTAAGTAATGACAGTAGATAATAGCTGTGTGATTGCTGCTGCCATTATTTTTATAAAATAAAAAACTTAGTTTCATCCTTTGTGTGCAGATTTTTTTTTCTATTTTATTGCAGTCAGCTAAACTTTAATTTAAAAGCTGCAATTATGTGTTTACTGTGGGTCATAGCATACAACTGTACTGGGCTTGCTACTTGCTGTTTTGGGTGTGCTAATTTTTTTGTATAGATCTTTAACCCTATATGTGTAGAAAATTAATTCACTGATATTTCAGCCATTCAGGACCTGATGGAAGCAGCTGTGACAGTTTTGGCCCACGTCAGGGGCACTGACTGGGTACTGGAGCAGCTTTCTGCAGCAGGAGCGACTCCTACAACAGGTGTGGAGGCAGCTTGGAGAGGCCAGACATCATGGCTGTCTGGGTCCAGACCGGTGTGGAGAGCCAGACCTCCTAAGCGGCTTAGTCTGGAGCTGAGTGTTATGAGTGCGGCTAGGGTCCCTAGCGTGAGGAGAAGGAGTGGCAGGAGGATATCCCCAGTGAGGCCCACAAAGCGTAGTACTGGGAGCTCTATGACGGTAAGGCCTACAGTGGTGGGGAAGCTGGAAGTGCAGAGGGATGATGTGGCGGGAGTTGGAGCCAGTGACATCATCACCCAGACATCGGGTAGAGGACCGGGAAGGCAAGCTGGAGAGCGGCAGCCACTAGCAGAAAGGGTGATGGCCAAAGGTAGGGCAGGGAGATGTTGAGGCCGGGGAGCTGTGTGCAGGACATGGGATAAAGGTAGAAGGGTGAGTTATGGTGCTGATGAACTGTAGAGTGTGCCAATGACTAATGAGGGCTGTGTTGTGAGAGGTGTGGTTGTTTCTGGCACATGTGTAGGCAAAGGAGTAAAAAGGGGGGCTGATTGGCTGGCCGGGTGCTGTTGGTTTATGATGGCTGATGTTAGTGTCAACCCCATGAGAAAGGAGTGCCTGTGGCTGCTAGATGTGAAAGGGGTTGGTTCTCTACTGGGGCAGTATATCATGTGTGCCTGGGGAAGCAGATAAGGGGATGGCCCAGTGATGCAAATGGAGATGATTGGGAGGGGTGTATTAGTTCCTAGGTGGCGATTGTAAAAGGGGAAGAAAGCAGGGATGGCAGTGGGTGTGAGTTAACGGGAATATAAAAGTGGGCATAATGTGAGGGGGGCCCACCTAGATAGCGGATGTTGGAATGGTAACTGGATCAGGAAAAGGGAGAGGGGTTGGGCAGTAGCAATGGAATCACATGGATAACTAATGTGTTGTTGCCCCCCCCCCACCCGACCCCACCCTTTTTCTCAGATATGGCTGGGATTCTTACAATGAGTTTGAGGAGGAGCTGCACAATGGGAATGTGGATTCCGGACCAATCACAGTAGACCAGGTAGGAGACCTAAGAGTTTTGGTACAATTGTTGCAGATTATGTCACCTGGTGCTGCGTGGGGCTGGAGGGGGAAACAAGGGTCCTAGTCTGGAAACAGAGCAAAGACAGCGACCTGAGGACACAGGGGTCAGGAGGCGTATGGGGCAATCTGGGTTGGCTGACCCCGAATGTCATTCTACTTTGCACACTGGAGATTCTTATGGTCACAGGAGTGGTCGACAGAGAACCGGTGGCTCAGGGGCTGACAGACGGTGAGGGTGATCCCATTCACAGAAGGATGACAGGAGGGGGGAGGGCAGTGCAAGCCTCACTGACATGGGAGAGACTGGATAGATCCTCCAGGGGGAAAAGTAATCTGGAGAGGAGACCGGCTCAGACCAGGACATGGTCGTCAGGACAGTGGGTAGAGGACAGCAGGAGAGCGGAGTGGAGGTCTGAAGGATGAGGAGAGCAGCAGTGGTGGAGACTGGGACAGTGGTCCAGGACTAGCTACGGCACCTAGCAAAACAGGTGAGGTGTCTGGGAGTGCTTTGCATACTTCTTCAGGTAATACTACTGTGAGTGTGAGTGGGGATGTGAATTATGTGCTTTTAAAAGGATTAAGGGACCTGGTGGCCAAGGTGGAGAAGTAGTGTAGTGATGGTGCTAGATCTTTATTGGGGGGTAAAGGGGCTGCTGGGGTTTGGGGCACGCAAGGGGGGGTTGGTAATCAGGGGGCAGAGGTTGTGGCAGCAGGTCCTTTGTCTGGTGGAGCTGGGGCAGGAACCATAAAGGTGGCAGAGGTAGTCTTAAGCAGGCTGTGCCTTTGGACAATTGGACCATTGGGCATCTATGTGACTCAAGAGACCAAAGAAAAAATTTGGAAACGTGAGTTGTTGGAGATTTTCTCATTGCTGCCCCTGGATCAGTTTGTGGAAATTAAGGAGGATGCAAAAGGGGAGCAGGGCAAGAAAAAGGAAGGGGAGCGAAATAAATGGTATAGAAAGTTATCGAAGACTTTTGGAAACTGGTCCCGTGCCTTTTGGTATTTCAGCCAGCGTTACTGCAGAAGAGTTTCCTGAGCAGGGATCCACGTTGTTTTTCTACTTCGATGAGATTTCAGCAGCCTACTGCACATATGGGAGCATGGCATGCTGGTAATATGATGAGCAGTTTCGCCAACAGATACAGGTGCGCCCGGATATGAAGTGGGATTACTGCGATATGGGGATCTGGTTAGAAATTATGACTCCTCTATGTGGCAGGCATTCCTTTTGAGGGGCAGGGGGAAGAGGCCCTGGTGATGCCGGGGCAAAAACGGCTGTGGGAATCAGAAAAGGACTCCACTTTCAGTTCAATGATGGATAAGGTCAGTTTGGAGGGTCCTGTAAGTATAAGCATGAATGCTCAAGATGCAGGGGAATGCATGCCTTTAAGTGCTTTAAATGGGTAGGCTGTCAGTTAAATGAGAGCACATGGGTTTACAGGGCTCTGACACCAGTGAGGGTCGTATAGATGGTGCTGTGGTTAGAACGTTACACTAGGGGGGGTTATTGACAGTAGGATGCAGAGCTGCTGTTGATGGGCTTTAATTCAGGGTTTGGGATTCCATTTGTAGAGGTAATTTAAAATCTGTGTGGGAGTTCCCAGAAATTGTGCAGAGTATGCTGTTAAAAGAAGTCTCATTGGGTGATTTTGCTGTAACTTCCAGGTACCTCCCATTGGCTAATTTTGAGAATCTCTCTATTGGGGGTGGTCGCAAAAAAGGTTCCTGGCCAATTTAGAATGATCTATCATCTTTCTTATCCAAGGGGTGCTTCAGTCAATGTTGGGATCGACCCTGCGTTGGCAGCGGTGTGTTATGCAGAGCGGTGGAGTTGGTATGGGCAGCTGGGGTGGATGACTTGATGCCAAAAGTTGCTGTGGAGGTGGCTTTCCACCTTTTACCAGTGCATCCAAAATGTCATCTTCTGGGTTGGTTTTTTGATCATTCCTACTTCATAGACCTTTGTTTGCCCTTGGGTTGTTCTGTCTCCTGCTCCTACTTTGTGAAGTTAAGCGGTTTTGTCGAGTGGGTGGTAAAGCAGCAGTTTTATTAGTCCATTATTTGGATGATTTTTTGTTTGTTGGCCCATATAGGTCTTCAGAGTGTGGTAGGCTTTCATGTAGGTGGCAAAAGAATTTGGGATCCCGGTAACCGAAGAAAAGACGGAGGGCCCCATCACATGTTTGGGCTTTTTAAATATTTAGATTGACACAGTCCGAATGGAACACTTGTTGCCCAAGGATAAAGGTGGAACACCTGTTAGCCAGTATTGAAGGGCTTTTGTTGAATTAGAAGCTTAGGTTAAGGGAGCTTCAGTCTTTGATTTGCAAGCTTAACTTTGCCTGTAAAATCATTCCGGTGGGGAGGGTTTTCACAAGAAAATTGTCCTTAGCGACCGCTGGTGTGAAGGAGCTGACAGAGAACTGGTGGCTCAGGGGCTGACAGATGATGAGGGTGATCCCGTTCGCAGATGGATGACAGGAGGGGGGAGGACTGTGCCAGCCTCACTGACATGGGAGAGACTAGATAGATCCTCAAGGGGGAAAAGTAATTTGGAGAGGAGACCAGGACACAGTCATCAGAACAGTGGTTAGAGGACAGCAGAAGATTGGAGAGGAGGTCTGAAGGATGAGGAGAGCAGCAGTGGTGGAGACTGGGAAAGTGATTCAGGACCAGCTACAGCACATACCGAAACAGGTGAGGTGTCTGGGAGTGTTTTGTGTACTTCTTCAAGGAATACTACTTTGAGTGCGAGTGGGGATGTGAATTATGTGCTTAAAAGGCTTAATTGACCTGGTGGCCCAGGTGGAGAACAGTGTAGTGATGGTCCTAGATCTTTAGTGGGGGGGGTAAAGGGGCTGCTGGGGTTTGTGGCACGCAAGGGGGGGTTGGTAATCAGGAGGCAGAGGGTGTGGCAGCAGGTCCTTTGTCTGGTGGAGCTGGGGCAGGAACCATAAAGGTGGCAGAGGTAGTCTTAAGCAAGCTTTGCCTTTGGATAATTGGACCGTTGGGCATCTATCTGACTCAAGAGAGCAAAGAAAAAATTTGGAAACGTGAATTGTTGGAGATTTTCTCGTTGCTGCCCCTGGATCAGTTTGTGGAAATTAAGGAGGATGCAAAAGGGGAGCAGGGCAAGAAAGAGAAAGGGGAGCGAAAGAAATGGTATAGAAAGTTATCGAAGACTTTTGGCAACTGTTGCCGTGCCTTTGGTATATTAGCCAGCGTTACTGCGGAGGAGTTTCCTGAGCAGGGATCCGCATTGATTTTCTACTTCAAAGAGATTTCAGCGGCCTACCGCACATTTGGGAGCATGGCATGCTGGTGATATGATGAGCAGTTTCGGCAACAGATATAGGTGCGCCCAGATATAAACTGGGATTACTGCAATATGGGGATCTGGTTAGAAATTATGACTCCTCTATGTGGCGGGCATTTCTTTTCGGAAGGGCAGGGGGAAGAGGCCCTGGTGATCCCGGCGAACATGGTGGTGGCAATCAGAAAAGGACTCTGCTTTCAGTTCAATGATGGATAATGTCGGTTTGGAGGGTCCTGTAAGTATAAGCATGAATGCTCAGGATGCCGGGGAATGCATACCTTTTTCTAAGTGCTTTAAACGGGTAGGCTGGCAGTTAAATCAAGGGACATGGGTTTACAGGGCTCGGACGCCGGTGAGGGTCGTATAGATGGTGCCGTGGTTAGAACCCTACAATAGGGAGAGTTATTGACAGTAGGATGCAGAACTGCTGTTGATGGGCTTTATTTCGGGGTTTTGGATTCCATTTGTAGAGGTAATTTAAAATCTGTGTGGGAGTTCCTGGAAATTGTGCAGAGTAAGCTGTTAAAAGAAGTCTCATTGGGCAATTTGGCTGTAACTTCCAGGGACCTTCCGTGGGCTAATTTTGAGAATCTCTCTATTGGGGGTGGTCACAAAAAAGGTTCTGGTCCAATTTAGAATGATCCATCATCTTTCTTATCCAAGGTGTGCTTCAGTCAATGATGGAATTGACCCTGAGTTAGCAGCAGTGTGTAATGCAGAGCGGTGGAGTTGGTACGGGCAGCTGGGGTGGATGACTTGATGCCAAAAGTTGCTGTGGAGGTGGCTTTCCACCTTTTACCAGTGCATCCAAAATGTCATCTTCTGGGTTGGTTTTTTGATCATTCCTACTTCATAGACCTTTGTCTGCCCTTGGGTTGTTCTATCTCCTGCTCCTACTTTGAGAAGTTAAGTTGTTTTGTCGAGTGGGTGGTAAAGCAGCAGTTGGGGCTTGGTTGATTAGTCCATTATTTGGATGATTTTTTGTTTGTTGACCCAGATGGGTCTTCAGAGCATGGGAGGCTTTCATGCAGGTGGCAAAAGAATTTGGGATCCCGGTGGCAGAAGAAAAGACAGAGGGCCCCACCACATGTTTGGGCTTTTTACATATTTAGATTGACACAGTCCAAATGGAGTGCTGGTTGCCCATGGATAAGGTGGAACACCTATTAGCCAGTATTGAAGGGGTTTTGTTGAATCAGAAGCTTAGGTTAAGGGAACTTCAGTCTTTAATTGGCAAACTTAACTTTGATTGTAAAATTATTCCTGTGAGGAGGGTTTTCACTAGAAAATTGTCCTTATTGAATGCTGGTGTGAAGGAGCCATTCCACTGGACTCAGAAAGAGCTCAAGGAGAATTTGAGGATTTGGTGGCATTTTTTTATTTTTAATGGTAGGACAATGTTGCAGGAGGTGGGTGTATTGGATTTGGACCTTCATTTGTTCATGGATGCATCAGGGTCGATTTTTGGGGTTATCTGCAGAGAAAATGGTGTGTGGGTCAGGGACCAAAAGCGTGGGTCGAGTAGGGGTTAAGAATTTTGTATACCTGGTGTTGTTTCTGCAGATGGTGGCATTGCATGTGTGGCTGCCTCTTTTGTCTGACAAACGTGTGACTTTCCATTCTAACAATATGGTTGTGGGTCTCGTCTCTTCCTATGGTTCATTTGTTGCATTTATTTGTGTTGGAATGTTTGCAATGCAATGTTTTATTTAGAGCAGTGCATGTGCCAGGAAAATGTAATGCAATTGCTGATGCTCTATCCCATTTACAGTGGGACCGATTTCATTGCTTGGATCGAGAGACAAAGAAGATTTGGGAGGAGTGCCCAGAGGAGCTGTGGGGATTGGCATTCTCAGATGGCTGAGTGTGGTGAGGGGAGGGCTAGCTCCAGGGACGTGGAAATCTTACATGCAGGTATGTTTTTTATGGTGGGAATTTTTGCAGGGATGAGGACAGATCAATTCTTCTGAAGGTAGGGTGATAGATTGGATGCAGAAGTGAAAGCATGTAGGAATTTCAAGATCCATGGTTCGGAGGCGGCTAGCGGCTATGGCATTTCTTTTTCAATTGATGGGTGTAAGGATGCTACAAAAAACTTTATGGTCAGGTTGGCAGCCAGAAGATTGTGTAGGGGAAGGGTGGTATTGGATGGCAGATGTCCAGTGTTTTTTTCAGTACTTCAGCTGATAGTAAAAATACTGAAGGAGATATGTACCTAGCAATATGAGACCTTGTTATTTAGGGCAGCTTTTGTGGTGGTTTTCTTTGGGTCTTTAGAGTATCTGAATTGGTTGGTAAAAATAAATGGGATAAAGGGAGACTTTAATTATCAGATGTGGTGGTGTGTAGTAGGGATGTTTTATCTATATGTTATGGAGGTGAAAGACGGACCAAGGGGGAAGAGGTACTCAGATAAAATTGATGGTGACCCTGTTGTCCTGCTGCTGTAATGAGGGAATACTTGGGGTTTAGGCCTCAGTTCCAATTTTTAGCAGTATTTAGGAAATGTTTGTGCATGTTTGGTTTGTCCCCTGGGGTGTTTGAAACATACTCTTTTAGGATTGGAGCAGCTACAGAGGCCCATTCATTGGGGATTGGGGTTAAAGGGATTAAAAGGTTTGGGTGGTGGTCTTCTAATAGGTATGTTTTATACATTAGGCCAGCATTGGTTTAGTTCTTTTTTTTTAGTGTCTCCTTTTAGGTCCAATTCAGTGTTGACTGATGGTTTATTCCTACATATTTTGTGCTAGGAAGGCGGCAGCAATGAAATAGGATGGGGTTCAACTGGAGATTTCTCCTGAGGGGGTCATCATATGCTGGTTTAGAATCAGAGGCATGAGGTGGGATCAATTACTAATAAAAGTTGTGGATTATGCTAGGTTGTTTTGTCCACCTGATATATTGTTGATTCATGTTGGGGATAATGACTTGAGTTTTAGGTCTCAGAAAGACTTAGGGCTCCATGTACTTACAGGCGGGCGGACAGCTGTCCACCAGCCTTTGCTACATACGGGCAGCAGATCTGTTTGTCTGCTGGCCCATATGTATCATTACACACTCATCACAGTGTGTAATGTCTGCCCCTTCATTCACTCAATTGGTCACCGAATGGGGTTTTTAATCACTGAGCTAGCTCTTTGTAATTTTCCCTTGCTACCTCAGAGGGCTCTGGAGCATCTCTAGCTGCTTTGTACATTGAGCCCTTAGTGGATGGGATGAAGTGGGATGTCAGGAGATTATTAATGTTGTTCCCAAGGTTGGTAATAGCATAGTCTGAGATCAACCCTAGAGTGTCTTAGAGGGTGGCATGGGATATAAAAAACTGGATGCTTCTCAAAGGAAGGTGAATAGGATGATGAGCAGTTTTATTAAGGTGTTTGGTGGGATGTCACTATGACATGTTGAATTTGAAGGGTGGTCAAATGAATGGGGGGGTCATTTAAATGAAGTTGGTCTACATTTATTTAATTTTAATTTGAAGGAGGGGGTTACTAAAGGCCTTGAACAAGCGTACTATTAAAAATAAATATCCGGGGGGGGCGGAGCTGACTACCAAGAGAGCAGGACGTGTTTTGATGCAGCTCCTGCTCTTATTTTTACTATAACACCTATTACCCTTGTAAATCATCATCAAGCATATAATGGCTATATAACTGAAAGGACTAAGAGCAACTAGTGAACTAAAAAAAGTTTTGGGGACTGGAAATCTAAAAGAAGATCGTGTTTTTATCAAGAGACAACAATGCAGCATTTTCCCTCATAGGCTGGAGTCTCAGTAATGGCGCTCATATGGGGCCATAGAACTTTCAGTGAGCTTCTATACTGCAAATCACAGTAACGTTGCAACACATCATCACCCATAAGGTTAATCCCTCCAGAAGGCTACTAATCCTGAATAGAATTATCTCCCATCTAAAATGGCGACGGTAATACTTTTACTAAGACAGTTAGAGAGAAAAATGGATGCCTACTTCCTACAGCTTCATACTGATCTTGCTGCTGAGTGGATTTCTACTAGAGAGGACTATGATTCTGGCACAAAACTGCCCCAGCAGGCGAACAAACCTGCAGCTACCTTCTCCTTCACTCCATTGCAAGAATTTGGATCTGAAAACACCTCACACCGCTCATCAACGATCGCTTACCAACCTTCCCTCTTGGAAGGTAATCTTTGGGCTCCACAGCGCATACTCTCCCCTATGGGGGCACCGGATTCCTGTTGTGGCATCAGCGTGAGCCTTGCAGAACATGAGAGCACAGCTGCAGGCATAGTTTGCAACGATCGCGGAAATATCACCTCCTTTACCCAAGCTGCTGGAGGTGGATCTCTAGAGTCCAAGCGGAGCCTACCTGTGATCAACACCTCTGGAGAAGATGTCTACGCACAGACTGCGAACATGGATAGAGGTTGACACTCTAGATCTATGGAGGCTTGCCTGTAGGACGGAGCTATGTGGGCCTATCTTCCCGCACTAGGTTCTATCCAGCAAGGAATCCAGCACGTAAGAGCTACAGGGCAAAACGAAATGAAAGCGCAAGTAGCCGTTAGTTGCAGCTCCAGGCCTGAGATGAAGGTTCCTGAAGTGGTGTTCTCTGGATACTTTTCCACAGCTGGGACCCCACAACCTAAAACTCAGACTGCTCCAGAGCGTAAGAACAAGAACGCTCCAGATTCATTAATTTTAGCGGGTGTGGGGTGAGATCTTTACCTTTTCACTCATGGCAAGATGTGTAAAACTCCCAACTCAACACCGCTCTTACAGTTCTTTTGTTTCACATGCTACACAGTCTATGGATAGTCAGTCCTTTGGTGTATAGACTAAGAGTAAGGAGATACACTTCTTCTGTCCACTCTCCCTAAGCTGATGGGGGAAAAACTTTACATACCTTTTATTGAATTTTTGGTTATCATAACCCCACAGCCCAATGTTAATGTTGTCATGCTTGTACTGTCTTATGTGATGTTCCCTAAGCTCCGGTTGTGACCATTTAGCCGTCTTTCCCAGTAAGAACAGCATTCGCTTAGGCCACTTGTCTGTCTATCTTCCCACAGTTTTCTTACCGTTGACCAATTACGTTAATTATTGTATTAAGGTGTTTTATATTCATATGCATGCTTCAAAAGGTTTGTTATAGCCCCAGCAGTATATTATTTGACTTGAACTAGGGGTTGATTTATACCATATATTTACTATAAGACGCTGGACATATACTGGCATCTTGTATCTAACTCTCAGTTACTTTTGCATTTTGCTGTAGTTTAATGCCATATTTTGTATGTATCATAGGTCTCAAGTCTGCATTTGATTCGTTACACATATATACCTGAATATGTATGTTAGAATTATACCCAGCTTAGCGTAGACGAATTGGAATAGGTTAACAACTTTTATCTACATGGAGAGGTGCCATCTTGCCTGACATTGGACTAATCTCCCAGCCTAGCATGTTAGATAGTTAAACTGGTGATTTTTGCTTATAAATTTTTGGCTAAAAATGTTGCAGGATTTGTGTTTTCTTTTTGGATAAGGGTTTATCTGTTTTCATTATTTATGTTTTGTTTTTTATACTACAGGGGTACCCTTGTTACACCTCATGCAATTGTAGAAAGTTCCACCCTGCACTGGACGTGTTATTGTATTAGATCCCACTAATCAGCTTCAGTAGTTGCAGACCACGTTAGTCTCATAGTCTTCATCCATACTCTTTCTTTAATATGACTATTAAATCTGAAACTAGACTATTTAAGTTTGTTGATTGGTGACACATCTGCAGCCTTCCTGAACTCCCCGGACAGTGACTGTTCAACACTGGACTAGGGCTACCTAAATTATACAAGCGCATTATTGCTGCATTTACTAACCCCTCTGAGTTACAAACTCTCACTATCAAAGTTTATTGATTTCCCTTCCCAGTCGGATCATACATACAACAGTTAACTCTCAGAGATGGTTTACAATGTTCACTGAGTTAAGTACTTATTCTTAGTATATTATGTCTTTTATATATATGGTATTGTCACACAGCTAAGATTCCTACTACATCTCCTAATTTAGCACACAAGTCGTAACACAGATGCATAAAATGTCTACCCCTATGGCCGCAGTTATAGCTCTTCTCTTAATAATCCCTTTCTATGTGAGCAACTTGCACTTTCATGTAGAGCTCACATAGGCTATTGCAAATTTTGAACTGTTGGAATATTCACTGTTTATCTCAAGATACTGAAGGGGAGAGACATATTATATACATCTTGTTTTAATTTTATCGTTGTACATATGTATATGCTCTGAAGCCACATAACTCAATTCATTAGCTATGCCACTTCACATAAACCAAGATACCAGAGATACGCCCCTCATACATACAACTCCTAACGCAACATTATATAATTATATGACTGACAGTGCACACTAATGGCACGTGCAACCTAACTATAATGTAGACTTGTTTGTCAATTTGACTGCCTATCCGCAATAGAACTTAGATGGTACTATCACTTATAGAAAATGGTTGCACCTCATAGGTAGTGGTCATTTGTCATTAGATGGTCTTTTCTCTGAGTATCAGAAAGGTATCTCATATGGGAGCTCTATTATGTATTTCCCAAAAATTCATATCAAGCCACTGCTTTTCCAAACAAAGCTTAGCCTGTCATCACACTTAGAGCTCCTTAGGTACATCAGATAAAATTGATACACCTTATTTTGTGAACCGCCATTCCTTGAGTT
This sequence comes from Bombina bombina, assembly GCF_027579735.1. Classification (NCBI taxonomy): domain Eukaryota; kingdom Metazoa; phylum Chordata; class Amphibia; order Anura; family Bombinatoridae; genus Bombina; species Bombina bombina. The sequence continues at coordinate 211,858,140 of NC_069502.1, forward strand.
AGCCAAGTCCCTCCTCACTAGTCTTAGAAATTGTAGAGCATCTCATTGAAGTTTATCTACGCAATAACCATACAACATTCCCTTACTCATTCTACTGAACCCATCAACCAAGGGCCCTATAAAATTCCGCCCCCACTACCTCCCCCACTTCAACTAGAGCGGCTCTTGCCCGCTGAACCTCCTTTCCCCCTCTCTTGCTAATTTGGTCCAAAAGCGGCCATTCAAATCTAATCCACTCCTGCCCCAACTTTACTAGATTACATAATTCTATGATTACTCTTTTTGCCAAGGTGGAGGTCACATTCTCTAAATAACTTAAAAATGAGGTTTCATCATCCATCCATGACATCCTTGCTGAGCTTATTATACAATATTACATTTATTCACTAAATGCTTTGTGTAAACTTCTTTTACAACTATATTAGGAAGGTGAACGCTAGATATAATGACATATTTTATAGTTACTATACTCGCCTGCTTTGTGTGATGCTCAGAATTCATGCCCACAGTTATTATCTTACTATATTATCTCCACATTTGTGGGCATATATTGTTTATCTCATTGTACTCATTTTTTTGTTTGTTTTTTTTTCTTTTATTTGTCATTGGATGACTATTATATGTAACATTTCACCTCAATAAAAATTTATTATTAAAAAAAAAAAAACATCCGCTGCCCCTTATCCCAGAGCTAATTGAGAGATTAGAGGAAGCAAAAGTGTTCACGAAGCTAAGAGCAGGGGACGAATGGCTGATGGCATTTCGGACCATATATGGATTAATCAAAAACACGGTAATGCCATTTGGGCTCTGTAATGCTCCTGCTACTTTCCAAAATTTTATTAACGATATTTTCCGTGACCTATTAGACGTTTTCTTAGTTATCTAACTAGACGATATTTTGATTTATTCTAAAGATATCACTGAACATATCAAACATGTAAGGTGTGTACTTTCCCGACTAAGATCACATCATTTATATGTTAAATTAGAAAAATGTCTTTTTAACACTGAAAGTATAATGTTCCTAGGATATCATATTTCTGCTAAAGGTATCAGTATAGAAGATTCTAAGGTGGTCGCTATAACCTCTTGGCCCACACCAACTTCCAAGAAAGAGGTTCAGAAATTTCTAGGCTTTGCCAATTTATATCGAAAATTCATAAGGAACTTTTCCATGATTACCAAAACTCTCATCTGGCTTACTGGTACTCATAACCCTTTTCCGTGGACAGAAGAGGCTGCTTTAGCCTTTGCAAAACTAAAGTCCCTTTTTACTACAGCACCCATACTTTATTACCCATAAAGCTCACTTTAGTATATACTTAAAGTAGACGCTTCCGATTACGCAATTGGCACTGTTCTATCACAAAGACCAACAGAAAAGAGTCCCTTCTACTCCAAATTAATTAAATAAATATCCTGATATCAGAAAAAAAGCTACTAGCTATAAAATCAGCATTTGATCAGTGGCATCATCTCTTGGAAGGCACTAACACTCCTATATTCATATACACTGACCACAAAAACCTGCAGTATTTGAAAACAAATTGAACCTTATCATTTAGACAGGTCAGATGGAACCTTTATTTTAATCGATTCAATTATTCCATCACATATAGACCCGGTAATAAAAACAGAAAGGCAGACGCCCTTTCCAGATGTGACCAGAAATAAACCCTCAACCCTCTACTATAATACCACTAAAAAACTTTCCAGGGGTATCTCTAGACCTACAGACCCTTATTAGAAAAAGACAGGCAGACGATACTTCTAAGCCTAGTCATAAACTACAGTTGAATGATGATCAACTATATTATTTTCAGAATAGAGTTAATGTACCACAACCCTTAGGGATACTATCTTACAGTTAGTTAATTATTCAAATTTAGCAGGACATCCTGGTATTACCAAAACATTTGAATTGCTTCAAGGGACAGTCAACACCAGAATTGTTGTTGTTTAAAAAGAAAGATAATCCCTTTATTACCCATTCCCCAGTTTTGCATAACCAACACTGTTTTTAGAAATACACTTTTTACCTCTGTGATTACCTTGTATCTATGCTTCTGCAAACTGCCCCCTTATTTCAGTTCTTTTGAGAGACTTGCATTTTAGCCACTCACTCACTCCAGGGTAACTTCACGTGCATGAGCTTAATGTAATCTATATGAAACACATGAACTAATGCCCCCTAGTGGTCAAAATGCATTTAGATTAGGGGCAGTCTTCAAGGTCTAAGAAATTAGCATATGAACCTCCTAGGTTTAGCTTTCAACTAAGAATACCAAAAGAACAAAGCAAAATTGGTGATAAAAGTAAATTGGAAAGTTGTTTAAAATTACATGCCCTATATAAATCATGAAAGGTTTTTTTGGACTTGACTGTCTCTTTAACCGATCCTTCTGGTGGCCCAATATGAGTCAGCCTGTTGAAAAATATGCTCTCACTTGCAAAACCTGCAATTAGTGCAAAGCACAACGTAAGCCTCCGTATGGCTTATTAATGTCCTTACCCATACCCAACAGACCATGGTAAGATATTGCCATGGATTTCATTGTCAAACTTCTGAAATCCTCTAATTGTAATGCAATCCTTGTGGTGGTCGACCTTATGACAAAAATGGCACATTTCCTTCCTCATCAAGGTCTCCCTACTGCTTCAAAAACTGCACAGTTGTTTCTTAAAAACATTTTCAAGCTACATGAACTTCCTAATAGTATCACCACTAACAGAGGTTCCCAATTTACCTCAAGGTTTTGGACCCACTTAACTAAAGATCTATGGATAACATCACTTCAGCACAGCATTCCATTTGCAAACAAACGGACAGACAGAGAAAACTAATCAGTGGCTTGAACAGTATATCAGATGCCACTGTTCCCACCAACAGGATGATTGGTGTTCACTTCTGCCCATGGCAGAGTTTGCATTTAACAATTCTGTCAACTCTTCTATGAAAGTAACCACATTTTTTGCTAATTATGGATTTCACCTTGCCTTTCAACTTTATCCGAACGCGGATTCTCCATGTCCTCTTGTCACTAATACACTGAATGACCTCAACCAAGGTTTTAAACTTCAAAAAGAGAACATTAAGACATCTCAAGATCGTCAGAAACTGTATTACAATAGGAAACATAGGGCACCTCCAGTTTATAAGCTTGGAGACCAGGTAGGACTGTCTACCAAAAACCTACGACTACGTACTCCTTCTAAAATACTTAGTCCTCTTTATATAAGACCATATGAGATTATCAAAGTGATTAATCCTAATGCAGTGACCCTTAAAATGCCCACTGTTTCCATATACATCCGAATGTCCATGTGTCTTTGCTCAAGCCCTGTGTCGGTCCTATTTGACTGACTCTGTTACCATCTTCTCCTTCTCCTCTTGCTGATAGGTATCTTTGTGGTGATCTGCAGTACCTTGTGCGCTGGAAAGGGTATGGTATGGAACTGATGAGGATTTGTGGAAGCATTCCTCTAATTTTTCTGCCCCCAGATTAATTTCACTCTTTCACTGGAGGAATTCCAACAGGCCTTGTCCTTGATCCACTGAGCGGCTCCTTTTGGGGGCGTCCTGTCATATCCCCTGCACCTTTAAGGATATTGAATGTTCATTATACACCTCCCTATATAACTCCTCCTTTTCCTCCTGCACATTGCTTGTTATTTTGTTGCTATCACAGTCAAGATTTTCCAGCCCTATCTACAGGATTGCAGTTTGTACTCAGGTACAGGATTTATTGTCTTATCCTCTCAGGATTCCAGTTTGTACTACGGTAAAGAAGTACTTAATCTATTACTTTGTTTGCTGCTTATTATTTATTTTCTCATCAAGGATCAGCTGCTTTACTCTGCTCTGGCATCCCAGACTGTCTGAGTTGCACAGAATGTATCTATCAGCTTTCAGCCATCTCAGAGCCGGCTCTGTTTCAACTATTTGCTCCACGGATCAACTCCATAGTCTCTCCACAACACCGCAAGTATATCCACCTTCTTTACAAACACTTACCATATTTGGTAATCATTTACCTGAACTTGTATATAGTATTTTTGTGCACTAATGCTAATTTACCTATGTGTCTCAGTTGCTACAACAGAGCTCCATGTCCATAATCCGTGACGTCACTGCCTGCTCTCTGGTGCCACTTCCCCTCTCTCCAGTTTGTATTGAAAACAAGCAGTCAGCTTGTAGTAAGCACGCAACTCCCTCTGAGCCTCCTCTTTGTAAGTTGCCTAGTCTAAATGTTTATGATACACTATGGTAACTGTTGCATTGTATACTTACACATTTAGATTCATATTATTTTTTTAATATCTGTTGCATTTTACCTTTGCATTGCAACTTTATTCTGTTAATTCCTGCAGTCTAGGATCAAATGCTGTATTCTCTGGTTATATCTTATTTGAGAATCATATGTTAGACTGCAAGGTTACAGGTTATTATACCATGTGTAACATTGATCAAGTTAAAAATTACATAGCTAAGGTGGTTCTGCACACCCAGACTTAGAGGCAGGGCTGGCTTTAGGTAGGTGTCACTAGGTGCAGGCTGATCTGGATGATTAGGTTTTATTTTAAGCTTGTATAAAACCGCATGCAGTACAATGCTATTGCCTGCACAAAGGTTTTTACATTTATTAGATACAGCCTGCAGGAAGTACAGCATCTTCGGGACATTAGCCTGTGTTATTTGGATTTAATGTAGTATTTTTGTTTTTTTGCTCATCTTTTGAAAGTAATTTGGTTGTTGTGAGAAACATTATTTAGAAAGGAATATTTAAGGATGTTGCAGTACAATGTCGGCCAGGGAGCCCTTTGGGATATTTCAGTTTGTGGTATTAACTCAATGCAGAGGGGTATTTATTTGTATGCACTGTATTAAGTTTTAAGTTGCCTAGATGCGTTTGGGTATAGCTAAAGGTTACTGCTACCAGTGAGGGATGTGTGATAGTGATGTTGCGAACTGTTCGCCGGAGAACAGTTCCCGGCGATCTTAGCTTGTTCGTGTTCGCCGCGGCGGGATAACATATGCGATGTTCGATCCGCCCCCCAATTCGTCATCATTGAGGAAACTTTGACCCTGTATCTCACAGCCTGCAGACCCATTTGAGCCAATCAGCAGCAGACACTCCCTCACAGACCCTCCCAGCTCCTGGGCAGCAGCCATTTTAGATTCATTACGATCTTGCATTGTTAGTGAGAGGAGGTTTAGTGCTGCTGCTGCTGATATTATAGGGAAATAGATAGCTAGGCTAGTGTATTTAGTGTCCACTACAGTCCGGAAGGACTCATCTAATCTCTGCTGTAAGGACAGCACCCCAAAAAGCCCTTTTTAGGGCTAGAACTTCAGTCATTTTTTTTTTTTTTTTGTAATTTTATTTGCATTTGCCTGGCTGTCAGCCTGTGTCTGAGGCTCACAGCATATACTGTGATTAGTGCCACCACTGATATCTGCTTAACATTAGTGTAAATTTAAAAAAAAAAACTTTTAAATCATTTTGCTAGTGTAATCTAATTTCATTTTCTATCAGGCCTGTGTGTCAGGCTCACACAGCATATACTGTGGTTAATTGCTCTGTGCCAGCCACCACTCATATCTGCTTAACATTAGTGTACATTTAAAAAAAAAAAAAAAAACTTTTAAATCATTTTGCTAGTGTAATCTAATTTCATTTTCTATCTGGCCTGTGTGTCAGGCGTACACAGCATATACTGTGGTTAATTGTTCTGTGCCACCACTGATATCTGCTTAACAATCATTAGTATAATTTTTTTTAAAAAAACTTTTAAATCATTTTGCTAGTGTAATCTAATTTCATTTTCTATCAGGCCTGTGTGTCAGGCTCACACAGCATATACTGTGGTTAATTGCTCTGTGCCAGCCACCACTCATATCTGCTTAACATTAGTGTAAATTTAAAAAACAAAACTTTTAAATCATTTTGCTAGTGTAATCTAATTTCATTTTCTATCAGGCCTGTGTGTCAGGCTCACACAGTATATACTGTGGTTAATTGCTCTGTGCCACCACTCATATCTGCTTAACAATCATTAGTGTAAATTTAAAAAAAACAACTTTTAAATCATTTTGCTAGTGTAATCTAATTTCATTTTCTATCAAACCTGTGTGTCAAGCTCACACAGCATATACTGTGGTTAATTGCTCTGTGCCAGCCACCACTCATATCTGCTTAACATTAGTGTACATTTAAAAAAAAAACTTTTAAATCATTTTGCTAGTGTAATCTAATTTAATTTTCTATCAGGCCTGTGTGTCAGGCTTACACAGCATGTACTGTGGTTAATTGCTCTGTGCCACCACTGATATCTGCTTAACAATCATTAGTGTAAATTTAAAAAAAAAAAAACTTTTAAATCATTTTGCTAGTGTAATCTAATTTCATTTTCTATCAGGCCTGTGTGTCAGGCTCACACAGCATATACTGTGGTTAATTGCTCTGTGCCAGCCACCACTCATATCTGCTTAACATTAGTGTAAATTTAAAAAAACAAAACTTTTAAATCATTTTGCTAGTGTAATCTAATTTCATTTTCTATCAGACCTGTGTGTCAGGCTCACACAGTATATACTGTGGTTAATTGCTCTGTGCCACCACTCATATATGCTTAACAATCATTAGTGTAAATTTTTTTAAAAAAACTTTTAAATAATTTTGCTAGTGTAATCTAATTTCATTTTCTATCAAACCTGTGTGTCAAGCTCACACAGCATATACTGTGGTTAATTGCTCTGTGCCAGCCACCACTCATATCTGCTTAACATTAGTGTAATTTTTTTTAAAAAAACTATTAAATCATTTTGCTAGTGTAATCTAATTTCATTTTCTATCAGGCCTGTGTGTCAGGCCCACATCATATACTGTGATTAATTATTCAGTGCCACCACTGATATCTGGTTAACACTATTTTAAATAAAACAAAAAAAAACTTTTACATCATTTTGCTAGTGTAATCTAATTTCATTTTCCATCAGGCCTGTGTGTCAGGCCCACATTATATACTGAGATTAATAGCTCTGTTTTCCACCACTTATATCTGGTGTAACATTAGTGTAATTTTAAAAAAAAAAAAACTTTTATATCAGTCCTCTTCTAGTGTTATTTAATTTTAGTTGCCAGGCCAGCCTGGCTGCCACTAGTGCCAGCCTGTGTGTCAGGCTGCAAGCATATACTGTGCCTAATTACATCCTCAGTGCCACCACTCCTATCTGGTGTAACATTAGTTTAAATTTTGTAAAAAAAAACTTTTACATCAGTCTTCTAGTGTTATTTAATTTTAGTTGCCAGGCCAGCCTGCCACTAGTGCCAGCCTGTGTGTCAGGCTGCCAGCACATACTGTGCCTACTTCTATCCTGAGTGCCACCACTCCTATCTGTTGTAACATTAGTGTAACTTTTTTTTAAAAAAAAATACATCAGTCTGCTAGTGTTATTTAATTGCAGTTGCCTGTCTGCCAGCATGTGTGCCAGGCCCACTTTCCAACTAGTGCCATGAATCATATTTGTTATAACAGTAGTGTAAATATTTTAAATAAAAACTTTGTGACTGTGAATCATCAGTCTGCTAGTGCAATTGAATTGCAGTTGCCTGTCTGGCAGCGTGTGTGCCAGGCCCACTTGCCAACTAGTGGCACCAATCATATTTGTTATAACAGTATTGTAATTATTTAAAATAAAAACTTTTTTGACTGTGAAACATCAGTCATCTAGTGTAATCTAATTGCAGTTGCCTTCCTCCCAGCGTGTGTGCCAGGCCCACTTGCCAACTAGTGCCACCAATCATATTTGTTATAACAGTAGTGTAAATATTTAAAAAAAAAACATTTTTGACTGTGAATCATCAGTCTGCTAGTGCAATTGAATTGCAGTTGCCTGCCTGCCAGCGTGTGTGCCAGGCCCACTTGCCAACTAGTGCCACCAATCATATTTTTTATTACAGTAGTGTAAATATTTAAAATAAAAACGTTTTTGACTGTGAATCATCAGTTTGCTAGTGCAATTGAATTGCAGTTGCCTGCCTGCCAGCGTGTGTGTCAGGCCCACTTGCCAACTAGTGCCATCAATCATATTTGTTATAACAGTATTGTAAATATTAAAAATAAAAACTTTTTTGACTGTGAAACATCAGCCAGCTAGTGTAACCTAATTGCAGTTGCCTTCCTCCCAGCTTGTGTGCCAGGCCCACTTGCCAACTAGTGCCACCAATGATATTTGTTATAACAGTAGTGTAAATATTAAAAAAAAAAAAATTTTGACTGTGAAACATCAGTCTGCTAGTGTAATCTAATTGAAGTTGCCTGCCTGCTAGCGTGTGTGCCAGGCCCACTTGCCAACTATTGCCACCAATCATATTTGTTGTAACAGTTTTGAAAATATTTAAAATAAAAACTTTTTTGACTGTGAATCATCAGTTTGCTAGTGCAATTGAATTGCAGTTGCCTGCCTGCCAGCGTGTGTGCCAGGCCCACTTGCCAACTAGTGCCACCAATCATATTTGTTATAACAGTAGTGTAAATATTTAAAAAAAAATCTTTTTTGACTGTGAAGCATCAGTCAGCTCGTGTAATCTAATTGCAGTTGCCTTCCTCCCAGCGTGTGTGCCAGGCCCACTTGCCAACTAGTGCCACCAATCATATTTGTTATAACATTAGTGTAAATATTTAAAATAAAAACTTTTTTGACTGTGAATCATCAGTCTGCTAGTGCAATTGAATTGCAGTTGCCTGCCTGCCAGCTTGTGTGCCAGGCCCACTTGCCAACTGGTGCCACCAATCATATTTGTTATAACAGTATTTTAAATATTTAATAAAAAAACTTTTTTGACTGTGAAACATCAGTCTACTATAGTAATCTAATTGAAGTTGCCTTCCTGCCAGCGTGTGTGCCAGGGCCACTTGCCAAGTTAGTGGCACCACTCATATTTGTTGTCACAGTACTTTTAATATTTAAAAAATAAACATTTTTGACTTTGAAACATCAGTCTTCTTTTTTGTGTCAGGCTCACAGCGTATACTGTGCCCACTTGCCCAGTGCCACCACTCATATAATTTGTTTAATAGTATTGTAAGTGTACATTTTAAAAAAAAAATGACAGGCAGAGGCAGGCCACCCCGCAGGTGCCGTCATGGTCATGGTGCTGTGATTCCCTTAGACCCTACAACTATGCACAGTGTTCAGAGGCCAGGTGCCAGGGACACGAAAAGTTCTGAGGAGGACCTAGTTGAATGACTAACACACAACACCCTAACTTCTACAGCTTCCGCTCCTAGTCGTAACCTTGACGCACCATCCACCTCCAGCTGTGCTTTGGGCACCTCTCAAGTGACCAGTGCCACTCGCCCGCCTGTTGCCACCACCAACACTAGCACAGCAGCTGCTTCACTTGATCTGTCAGAGGAGTTATTGACACATCAGTTGGAAGAAATGAGTGATGCGCAACCATCATTGACAGAGGATGTTGATAACAGTGATATGTCTCAGTCAGGCAGCATTACAGACATGGACGTGTAAGAAATTACTCTTAAACCAAAGGATCTTATGTTAAAAACTGTTCACGTTGCAAAATTAATATATACATATATCAATAATGGGCCCTGTGCAAACGAATTTCATATACCGTACTGTATATCTATTAAACCCTCCAGAAACAGACAACTATACTACCTTCAACTATTTAAACCATCACACATTTATTAAGGAACAGATAAATAACAAGATTACATGTTATTGTTTACAAGGTTAAACACATAAAAAAAAATTAAAAGAGAAATAATACATAAAATGAATATTACCCCATTTGTTTCTTTGTGGGAGTCCTGGTTACAGCTTGTATCGTTGGTGTTTCCCTTCCAAAGATGAACTCTAGCTTATTCTCCTTTCTCCTGATTCGTATACCCTTTAAGAATGCTGACCATATACTTTTGGCTCTGTTCCAAATAAGGTGATCTACACTATTGTAAGCTCTTGCTACCCACAGCAATCTTCTTTACCCATATATGATTTTAACTCTTTGTATACGTAAACTGGCTACCTCAGCATTACTTCATGCCTGATGTTTAAAATAGTAAGAAGGACATAGTAACCTCTTTATAACTGTAATAATACTATCTCTCTATAACTACAGTAATACTACATTTATACACATTAAAATCTTACAGATGTACGGTGTGATGATGATGATGATGTACCCGCTGCTGCTTCCTTTGTTGATGTGTCAGATACAAGTGAAGCAGTTGATGATGATGTGTCCGTGGATGTTTCTGAGTGCTGAAACTACCAAACAGCTCATCCACTCCCTGGTAATTTCCCGACTTGACTACTGTAACAACTTACTAACTGGCCTCCCTCTCTCCCGCCTCTCTCCCCTCCAATCCGTCCTAAATGCATCCGCCAGACTAATCCACCTCTCTCGACGCTCTGTTTCTGCTGCGCCTCTCTGTGAGTCCCTTCACTGGCTCCCCATTCACAAAAGAATTAAATTCAAAATTCTCACCCTGACCTACAAAGCCCTCACCAATGCTGCCCCACCCTACCTGTCCTCACTCATCAACAAATATACTCCTGCCCGTCCCCTAAGATCCAACAACGACCTGCTTCTTGCATCCTCTACCATCACCTCCTCTCATTCTAGACTACAGGACTTCTCTCGTGCGGCACCAACCCTCTGGAACGCACTTCCTCGAGATGTCAGACTTGCCCCTAACCTCTCCTCCTTTAAACGTTCCCTAAAGACCTTTCTGTTCAGGGAAGCTTATCACCCGACTTATTAACAAACTAACCAATTAACTAACAGTTGCCCTCTATCTCCTCACTAATATCATTCTCACCTCTGCAGTCCCCACCTCCTGTTTCCAATCCTCCTACCCATCTAGATTGTAAGTTCCCACGGGAACAGGGCCCTCAACTCCCCCTGTATTTGTCTGTAAAATTTTGTGTCTTATCGTATTGTTTCTCCACTGTACTGTTATCCTTGTACCCATGGGCAGCGCTGCAGAATCTGTTGGCGCTTTATAAATAAAGAATTATAATAATAATAATAAAATGTCACGTGGGTTCCCGCTAGAAGAGAAGAAGAAGAGGGGGAAAGTTCAGATGGGGAGACAGAGAGGAGGAGAAGGAGACGAGTTGGAAGCAGGGGGAGGTCGTCACAAGGAGCTAGTGGCACAGTCAGACAGCATGCATCGGCACCCGGGGTCAGCCAGACAGCACGCCAATCAACGCATGCTGTTGACACCACCAGAATGCCATCATCGCAGAGCTCAGCATTGTGGCATTTTTTTTGTGTGTCTGCCTCTGACAACAGCGATGCCATTTGCAACCTGTGCCAAAAGAAACTGAGTCATGGGAAGTCCAACACCCACCTAGGTACAACTGTTTTGCAAAGGCACATGGTCTCACATCACAAACGCCGATGGGAAGAACACATGAGTAGAAGCAGCACACAAACTCAGAGCCGCCCTCCTCCTCCTGGTCCAGCATCTTCAGCCACATCAACCACTGCTGTCCTCCTTGCCCCCTCTCAACCATCCTCCACTCAGTCTCTCTTACGTAGCAGTTCCTGGTCATCTGCCCACAGTCAGGTGTCTGTCAAGGACATGTTTGAGTGTAAGAAACCAATTTCCCAAAGTCACCCCCTTGCCCAGCGTCTGACAGCTGGCTTGTATGAACTCTTAGCCCGCCAGCTTTTACCATACAAGCTGGTGGATTCTGAGGCTTTTAAAAAATTTGTATCTATTGGGACACCGCAGTGGAAGGTACCTGGACGAAATTTCTTTTCACATAAGGCAATCCCAAACCTGTACTCGATTGTGCGAAAGGAAGTAATGGCATGTCTGGCACAAAGTGTTGGGGCAAGGTTCCATATGACCACTGATAGCTGGTCTGCAAAGCATGGTCAGGGCAGGTATATCACCTACACTGCACATTGGGTAAACCTGCTGACGGCTGCCAAGCATGGAATGCGTGGCTCTGCAGAGGAGTTGGTGACACCGCCATGACTTGCAGGCAGGCCTGCTGCTACCTCCTCTACTCCTCCTACTCCATCCTCTTCCATAACCTCTTCCTCGGCTGAGTCCTCTTCTGCTGCTGCGTCTTGCTCCACATCAAAGGCATCCCTCAAACTCCCCAGGTACTATTCAACATCCCAGATACGGCAGTGTCATGCCGTCTTGGGGTTGACTTGCCTGAAAGCGGAGAGTCACACCGCACCAGCACTCCTGTCCGCCCTGAACGCACAGGTGGATCAGTGGCTGATTCCGCACCAACTGGAGATTGGCAAGGTTGTTTCTGACAATGGAAGTAATTTGGTGGCGGCATTGAAATTGGGCAAGTTGACACATGTGCCGTGCATGGCACATGTGTGTAATCTGATTGTACAACGCTTTGTGCATAAAAACCCAGGCTTACAGGATGTCCTGAAGCAGGCCAGGAAGGTGTGTGGCCATTTCAGGCATTCCTACACGGCCATGGCGCACTTGTCCGATATCCAGCGACAAAACAACCTGCCAGTGTCGCGCTTGATTTAAGCATAAAGTGAATGAAATTTTACTAAATTCCCGCAAGTCGGAAAGAATGGAGCAGTTCCAAAATAAATTAAAAACTATGCTTTACACAGCGCATAAGGGTGATGTCACAGTACAACGGGAATCTAAGAGGGGAAGAGATGAAAGTAATCCTCCTCCTCCCACGACCTCGGCGGCAAGGACAGGACGCTTTCCTGATGTGTTGTTGATGGAGGACATGCAGACCTTTTTAACTCCTATGAATCGCCAGAGCCTTTCGGGATCCAGCCTCAGAGAAAGACTCAACTGACAGGTAGCAGACTACCTAGCATTAACTGTGGATCTCGACACTCTGAGGAGCGATGGACCCCTTGACTACTGGGTGTGGAGGCTTGACCTGTGGCCTGAGCTATCCCAATTTGCAATCGAACTTCTGGCCTGCCCCGCTTCAAGTGTCCTGTCAGAAAGGACCTTCAGTCCAGCAGGAGGTTTTGTCACTGAGAAGAGAAGTCGCCTAGGTCAAAAAAGTCTTGATTATCTCACCTTTATTAAAATGAATGAGGGATGGATCCCGAAGGGACTGACATTGGGCGATACATTTGAGTAAAAAAGGCCTGATGATGAGATGAGCTGCCTTGGGCTACAAATGGTACACACGCTGCCGTATTTTTTTCTTAGAATGCCGGATGACTTGCGTGACTTATCCGCCAACAACTAGTATTCAAGCCGCACGGTTTTAGGGCACTTTCTAACTGTTTTACAAACATCAATTTTTCTGGCCGCTGCTACAGCAGCGGCTGCAACAATACCTAATTTTTCAGGCATTTGGACATGCCTAATTTTTCTGGCCTCTAGTACTGCACTGTGGCTACAAAACCCAAACAAAAAAAAAAGGCACATAACAGTGATGAAACTGTTAAGAATAGTACTCATTAACACACCACTCATATCTGGTGGCACAGTAGATTGCACGCACAGTGCCCCAAATTTGAAGTAGGAGGACCGACCAAGCATCTTTTTCCATCTCACGGTTCTGAAAAATTATCTATGGGTTCCAAAAAAGGATGCCATACCTGTACTCTATTGTACAAAAGGATGGAATATGTGGTGTTTCATGCTGTTGTGCCTGTTGAGGGTCATGGATCATTGTATAAAAAGGCTGAATGAGAACGACCTGTACTGGGTGTCTAAGCATGTTTTTTGTTCAATTTCCCGGTTCCTAAAAATTATCTCCGGGTTCCTAAAATCAATGCCATACCTGTACTCTATTGTGCAAAAGGATGGCATGTGTGGTGTTTCATGCTGTTGTGGCTGTTGATTGTTGTGGACCATCGTATAAAAAGGCTGAATGAGAACGACCTGTACTGGGTGTCCAAACACGTTTTTTTTTTCAATCTCCCGGTTCCTAAAAATTATCTCTGGGTTCCTAAAATCAATGCCATACCTGTACTCTATTGTGAACAAGGATGGCATATGTGGTAGTTCATGCTGTTGTGCCTGTTGAGGGTTGTGGACCATCGTATAAAAAGGCTGAAGGAGAACGACCTGTACTGGGTGGCCTAGCACATTTTTTGTTCAATTTCCCGGTTCCTAAAAATTATCTCCGGGTTCCTAAAATTGATGCCATACCTCTATTGTGCAAAAGGATGGCATATGTGGTGTTTCATGCTGTTGTGCCTGTTGAGGGTCGTGGACCATCGTATAAAAAGGCTGAAGGAGAACGACCTGTACTGGGTGTCTAAGCATGTTTTTTGTTCAATTTCCCGGTTCCTAAAAATTATCTCCGGGTTCCTAAAATCAATGCCATACCTGTAATCTATTGTGCAAAAGGATGGCATATGTGGTGTTTCATGCTGTTTTGCCTGTTGAGGGTCATGGACCATCGTATAAAAAGGCTGAAGGAGAACGACCTGTACTGGGTGTCCAAGCACGTTTTTTGTTCAATTTCCCGGTTCCTAAAAATTATCTCCGGGTTCCTAACATTGATGCCATACCTGTACTCTATTGTGCAAAAGGATGGCATTTGTGGTGTTTTATGCTGTTGTGCCTGTTGAGGGTCGTGGACCATCGTATAAAAAGGCTGAAGGAGAACGACCTGTACTGGGTGTCCAAGCACGTTTTTTGTTCAATTTCTCGGTTCCTAAAAATTATCTCTGGGTTCCTAACATTGATGCCATACCTGTACTCTATTGTGCAAAAGGATGGCATATGTGGTGTTTCATGCTGTTGTGCCTGTTGAGGGTCGTGGACCATCGTATAAAAAGGCTGAAGGAGAACGACCTGTACTGGGTGTCCAAGCACGTATTTTGTTCAATTTCTCGGTTCCTAAAAATTATCTCTGGGTTCCTAAAATCAATGCCATACCTGTACTCTATTGTGCAAAAGGATGGCATATGTGGTGTTTCATGCTGTTGTGCCTGTTGAGGGTCGTGGACCATCGTATAAAAAGGCTGAAGGAGAACGACCTGTAATGGGTGTCCAAGCACGTTTTTTGTTCAATTTCCCAGATCCTAAAAATTATCTCCGGGTTCCTAAAATCGATGCCATACCTATACTCTATTGTGCAAAAGGATGGCATATGTGATGTTTCATGCTGTTGTGCCTGTTGAGGGTCGTGGACCATAATATAAAAAGGCTGAAGGAGAATGACCTGTACTGGGTGTCTAAGCATGTTTTTTTGTTAAATTTCCCGGTTCCTAAAAATTATCTCTGGGTTCCTAAAATCAATGCCATACCTGTAATCTATTGTGCAAAAGGATGGCATATGTGGTGTTTCATGCTGTTGTGCCTATTGAGGGTCTTGGACCATCGTATAAAAAGGCTGAAGGAGAACGACCTGTACTGGGTGTCCAAGCACGTTTTTTGTTCAATTTCACAGTTCCTTAAAATTATCTCCGGGTTCCTAAAATCAATGCCATACCTGTACTCTATTGTGCAAAAGGATGGCATATGTGGTGTTTCATGCTGTTGTGCCTGTTGAGGGTCATGGACCATCGTATAAAAAGGCTGAAGGAGAACAACCTGTACTGTGTGTCCAAGCACGTTTTTTGTTCAATTTCCCGGTTCCTAAAAATTATCTCCGGGTTCCTAAAATCGAAGCCATACCTGTAATCTATTGTGCAAAAGGATGGCATATGTGGTGTTTCATGCTGTTGTGCCTATTGAGGGTCTTGGACCATCGTATAAAAAGGCTGAAGGAGAACGACCTGTACTGGGTGTCCAAGCATCTTTTTCCATCTCCCGGTTCCTAAAAATTATCTCTGGGTTCCTAAAATCAATGCCATATCTGTAATCTATTGTGCAAAAGGATTGCATATGTGGTGTTTCATGCTGTTGTTTCTGTTGAGGGTCCTGGACCCTCATATGAAAAGGCTGAAGGAGAACGACCTGTACTGGGTGTCCAAGCATCTTTTTCCATCTCCCGGTTCCTAAAAATTATCTCCGGGTTCCTAAAATGGATGCCATACCTGTACTGGATTGGTCAAAAGGATGGCATATGTGGTGTTTCATGCTGTTGTTTCTGTTGAGGGTCCTGGACCCTCGGCTAAAAAGGCTGAAGGAGAACAAAGTGTACTGGTTGTCCAAGCATCTTTTTCCATCTCCCGGTTCCTAAAAATTATCTCCGGGTTCCTAAAATTGATGCAATACCTGTACTGGATTGTTCAAAAGGATTGCATATGTGGTGTTTCATACTGTTGTTTCTGTTGAGGGTCGGGGACCCTCATATAAAAAGGCTGAAGGAGAACAACCTGTACTGGGTGTCCAAGCATCTTTTTCCATTTCCCGGTTCCTAAAAAATATCTCCAGGTTCCTAAAATGGATGCCATACCTGTACTGGATTGTTCAAAAGGTTGGCATATGTGGTGTTTCACGCTGTAGTTTCTGTTGAGGGTCCGGAACCCTCGTATAAAAAGGCTGAAGGAGAACAACCTGTACTGGGTGTCCAAGCATCTTTTTCCATCTCCCGGTTCCTAAAAAATATCTCCAGGTTCCTAAAATGGATGCCATACCTGTACTGGATTGTTCAAAAGGTTGGCATATGTGGTGTTTCATGCTGTTGTTTCTGTTGAGGGTCGGGGACCCTCGTATAAAAAGGCTGAAGGAGAACGAAGTGTACTGGGTGTCCAAGCATGTTTTTTGTTCAATCTACCGGTTCCTAAAAATTATCTCTAGGTTCCTAAAATCGATGCCATAACTGTACTGGATTATTCAAAAGGATGGCATATGTGGTGTTTCATGCTGTTGTTTCTGTTGAGGGTCCAGGACCCTCGTATAAAAAGGCTAAAGGAGAACGACCTGTACTGGGTGTCCAAGCATCTTTTTCCATCTCCCGGTTCCTAAAAATTATCCCCGGGTTCCTAAAATCGATGCCATACCTGTACTGGATTGTTCAAAAGGATGGCATATGTGGTGTTTCATGCTGTTGTTTCTGTTGAGGGTCCTGCATCCTCGTATAAAAAGGCTGAAGGAGAATGAAGTGTACTGGTTGTCCAAGTATCTTTTTCCATCTCCCGGTTCCTAAAAATTATCTCTGGGTTCCTAAAATCGATACCATACCTGTACTGGATTATTCAAAAGGATGGCATATGTGGTGTTTCATGCTGTTGTTTCTGTTGAGGGTCCGGGACCCTTGTATAAAAAGGCTGAAGAAGAACGACCTTTACTGGGTGTCCAAGCATCTTTTTCCATCTCCCGGTTCCTAAAAATGATCTCCGGGTTCCAAAAATCGATGCCATACCTACACTGGATTGTTCAAAAGGATGGCATATGTGGTGTTTCATGCTGTTTTTTCTGTTGAGGGTCCTGGACCCTCGTCTAAAAAGGCTGAGGGAGAATGAAGTGTACTCCTTGTCCAAGCATCTTTTCCCATCTCCCGGTTCCTAAAAATTATCTCCGGGTTCCTAAAATCGATGCCATACCTGTACTGGATTGTTCAAAAGGATGGCATATGTGGTGTTTCATGCTGTTGTTTCTGTTGAGGGTCCAGGACCCTCGTATAAAAAGGCTAAAGGAGAACGACCTGTACTGGGTGTCCAAGCATCTTTTTCCATCTCCCGGTTCCTAAAAATTATCCCCGGGTTCCTAAAATCGATGCCATACCTGTACTGGATTGTTCAAAAGGATGGCATATGTGGTGTTTCATGCTGTTGTTTCTGTTGAGGGTCCTGGACCCTCGTCTAAAAAGGCTGAAGGAGAATGAAGTGTACTAGTTGTCCAAGTATCTTTTTCCATCTCCCGGTTCCTAAAAATTATCTCTGGGTTCCTAAAATCAATACCATACCTGTACTGGATTATTCAAAAGGATGGCATATGTGGTGTTTCATGCTGTTGTTTCTGTTGAGGGTCCGGGACCCTCTTATAAAAAGGCTGAAGAAGAACGACTTGTACTGGGTGTCCAAGCATCTTTTTCCATCTCCCGGTTCCTAAAAATGATCTCCGGGTTCCAAAAATCGATGCCATACCTACACTGGATTGTTCAAAAGGATGGCATATGTGGTGTTTCATGCTGTTTTTTCTGTTGAGGGTCCTGGACCCTCGTCTAAAAAGGCTGAGGGAGAATGAAGTGTACTCCTTGTCCAAGCATCTTTTCCCATCTCCCGGTTCATAAAAATTATCTCCGGGTTCCTAAAATTGATGCCATACCTGTACTGGAATGTTCAAAATGATGGCATATGTGGTGTTTCATGCTGTTGTTTCTGTTGAGGGTCCAGGACCCTCGTATAAAAAGGCTGAGGGAGAACGACCTGTACTGTGTGTCCAAGCATTTTTTCCATCTCCCGGTTCCTAAAAATTATCTTCGGGTTCCTAAAATCGATGCCATACCTGTACTGGATTGTTCAAAAGGATGGCATATGTGGTGTTTCATGCTGTTGTTTCTGTTGAGGGTCCTGGACCCTCGTCTAAAAAGGCTGAAGGAGAATGAAGTGTACTGGTTGTCCAAGCATCTTTTTCCATCTCCCAGTTCCTAAAAATTATCTCCGGGTTCCTAATATCAATGCCATACCTATACTGGATTATTCAAAAGGATGGCATATGTGGTGTTTCATGCTGTTGTTTCTGTTGAGGGTCCGGGACCCTCGTATAAAAAAGCTGAAGGAGAACGACCTGTACTGGGTGACCAAGCATCTTTTTCCATCTCCCGGTTCCTAAAAATGATCCTTGGGTTCCTAAAATCGATGCCATACCTGTACTGGATTGTTAAAAAGGATGGCATATGTGTTGTTTTATGCTGTTGTTTCTGTTGAGGGTCCTGGACCCTCGTCTAAAAAGGCTGAAGGACAATGAAGTGTACTGGTTGTCCAAGCATCTTTTTCCATCTCCCGGTTCCTAAAAATTATCTCCGGGTTCCTAAAATCAATGCCATACCTGTACTGGATTATTCAAAAGGATGGCATTTGTGGTGTTTCATGCTGTTGTTTCTGTTGAGGGTCCGGGACCCTCGTATAAAAAGGCTGAAGGAGAACAACCTGTACTGGGTGTCCAAGCATCTTTTTCCATCTCCTGGTTCTTAAAATTATCTCTGGGTTCCTAAAATCGATGCCCTACCTGTACTGGATTGTTCAAAAGGATGGCATATGTGGTGTTTCATGCTGTTGTTTCTGTTGAGGGTCCGGGACCCTCGTATAAAAAGGCTGAAGGAGAACAACCTGTACTCGGTGTCCATGCATCTTTTTCCATCTCCTGGTTCTTAAAATTATCTCTGGGTTCCTAAAATCGATGCCATACCTGTACTGGATTGATCAAAAGGATGGCATATGTGGTGTTTCATGCTGTTGTTTCTGTTGAGGGTCCTGGACCCTCGTCTAAAAAGGCTGAAGGAGAACAAAGTGTACTGGTTGTCCAAGCATCTTTTTCCATCTCCCGGTTCCTAAAAATTATCTCCGGGTTCCTAAAATCGATGCCATACCTGTACTGGATTATTCAAAAGGATGGCGTATGTGGTGTTTCATGCTGTTGTTTCTGTTGAGGGTTCAGGACCCTCGTATATAAAGGCTGAAGGAGAACGACCTGTACTGGGGGTCCAAGCATCTTTTTCCATCTCCCGGTTCCTAAAAATTATCTCCTGGTTCCTAAAATCGATGCCATACCTGTACTGGATTGTTCAAAAGGATGGCATATGTGGTGTTTCATGCTGTGGTTTCTGTTGAGGGTCCTGGACCCTCGTCTAAAAAGGCTGAAGGAGAATGAAGTGTACTGGTTGTCCAAGCATCTTTTCCCATCTCCCGGTTCCTAAAAATTATCTCCGGGTTCCTAAAATCGATGCCATACCTGTACTGTATTATTCAAAAGGATGGCATATGTGGTGTTTCATGCTGTTGTTTCTGCTGAGGGTCCAGGACCCTCGTATAAAAAGGCTAAAGGAGAACAACCTGTACTGGGTGTCCAAGCATCTTTTTCCATCTTCCGTTTCCTAAAAATTATCGCCGGGTTCCTAAAATCGATGCCATACCTGTACTGGATTGTTCAAAAGGATGGCATATGTGGTGTTTCATGCTGTTGTTTCTGTTGAGGGTCCTGGACCCTCGTCTAAAAAGGTTGAAGGAGAACGAAGTGTACTGGTTGTCCAAGCATCTTTTTCCATCTCCCGGTTCCTAAAAATTATCTCTGGGTTCCTAAAATCAATTCCATACCTGTACTGGATTATTCAAAAGGATGGCATATGTGGTGTTTCATGCTGTTGTTTCTGTTGAGGGTCCGGGACCCTCGTATAAAAAAGCTGAAGGAGAACGACCTGTACTGGGTGTCCAAGCATCTTTTTCCATCTCCCGGTTCCTAAAAATGATCCTTGGGTTCCTCAAATCGATGCCATACCTGTACTGGATTGTTAAAAAGGATGGCATATGTGGTGTTTCATGCTGTTGTTTCTGTTGAGGGTCCTGGACCCTCGTCTAAAAAGGCTGAAGGAGAACAACCTGTACTGGGTGTCCAAGCATCTTTTTCCATCTCCTGGTTCTTAAAATTATCTCTGGGTTCCTAAAATTGATGCCCTACCTGTACTGGATTGTTCAAAAGGATGGCATATGTGGTGTTTCATGCTGTTGTTTCTGTTGAGGGTTCAGGACCCTCGTATATAAAGGCTGAAGGAGAACGACCTGTACTGGGGGTCCAAGCATCTTTTTCCATCTCCCGGTTCCTAAAAATTATCTCCTGGTTCCTAAAATCGATGCCATACCTGTACTGGATTGTTCAAAAGGATGGCATATGTGGTGTTTCATGCTGTTGTTTCTGTTGAGGGTCCTGGACCCTCGTCTAAAAAGGCTGAAGGAGAATGAAGTGTACTGGTTGTCCAAGCATCTTTTCCCATCTCCCGGTTCCTAAAAATTATCTCCGGGTTCCTAAAATCAATGCCAAACCTATACTGGATTATTCAAAAGGATGGCATATGTGGTGTTTCATGCTGTTGTTTCTGTTGAGGGTCCGGGACCCTCGTATAAAAAAGCTGAAGGAGAACGACCTGTACTGGGTGTCCAAGCATCTTTTTCCATCTCCCGGTTCCTAAAAATGATTCTTGGGTTCCTAAAATCGATGCCATACCTGTACTGGATTGTTAAAAAGGATGGCATATGTGGTTTTTCATGCTGTTGTTTCTGTTGATGGTCCTGGACCCTCGTCTAAAAAGGCTGAAGGACAATGAAGTGTACTGGTTGTCCAAGCATCTTTTTCCATCTCCCGGTTCCTAAAAATTATCTCCGGGTTCCAAAAATCGATGCCATACCTGTACTGGATTATTCAAAAGGATGGCATTTGTGGTGTTTCATGCTGTTGTTTCTGTTGAGGGTCCGGGACCCTCGTATAAAAAGGCTGAAGGAGAACAACCTGTACTGGGTGTTCAAGCATCTTTTTCCATCTCCTGGTTCTTAAAATTATCTCTGGGTTCCTAAAATCGATGCCCTACCTGTACTGGATTGTTCAAAAGGATGGCATATGTGGTGTTTCATGCTGTTGTTTCTGTTGAGGGTCCGGGACCCTCATATAAAAAGGCTGAAGGAGAACAACCTGTACTGGGTGTCCATGCATCTTTTTCCATCTCCTGGTTCTTAAAATTATCTCTGGGTTCCTAAAATCGATGCCATACCTGTACTGGATTGATCAAAAGGATGGCATATGTAGTGTTTCATGCTGTTGTTTCTGTTGAGGGTCCTGGACCCTCGTCTAAAAAGGCTGAAGGAGA
Organism: Bombina bombina; assembly: GCF_027579735.1. Lineage (NCBI taxonomy): Eukaryota > Metazoa > Chordata > Amphibia > Anura > Bombinatoridae > Bombina > Bombina bombina. The sequence goes on from NC_069502.1 coordinate 211,879,840, forward strand.
ACAAAGTGTACTGGTTGTCCAAGCATCTTTTTCCATCTCCCGGTTCCTAAAAAATATCTCCGGGTTCCTAAAATCGATGCCATACCTGTACTGGATTATTCAAAAGGATGGCGTATGTGGTGTTTCATGCTGTTGTTTCTGTTGAGGGTTCAGGACCCTCGTATATAAAGGCTGAAGGAGAACAACCTGTACTGGGGGTCCAAGCATCTTTTTCCATCTCCCAGTTTCTAAAAATTATCTCCTGGTTCCTAAAATCGATGCCAAACCTGTACTGGATTGCTCAAAAGGATGACATATGTGGTGTTTCATGCTGTTGTTTCTCTTGAGGGTCCTGGACCCTCGTCTAAAAAGGCTGAAGGAGAATGAAGTGTACTGGTTGTCCAAGCATCTTTTTCCATTTCCCGGTTCCTAAAAATTATCCCCGGGTTCCTAAAATCGATGTCATACCTGTACTGGATTATTCAAAAGGATGGCATATGTGGTGTTTCATGCTGTTGTTTCTGTTGAGGGTCCGGGACCCTCGTATAAAAAGGCTGAAGGAGAATGACCTGTACTGAGTGTCCAAGCATCTTTTTCCATCTCCCAGTTCCTAAAAATGATCTCCGGGTTCCTAAAATCGATGCCATACCTACACTGGATAGTTCAAAAGGATGGCATATGTGGTGTTTCATGCTGTTTTTTCTGTTGAGGGTCCTGGACCCTCGTCAAAAAAGGCTGAGGGAGAATGAAGTGTACTGGTTGTCCAAGCATCTTTTCCCATTTTCCGGTTCCTAAAAATTATCTCTGGGTTCCTAAAATCGATGCCATACCTGTACTCTATTGTTCAAAAGGATGGCATATGTGGTGTTTAATGCTGTTGTTTCTGTTGAGGGTCCTGGATCCTCGTATAAAAAGGCTGAAGGAGAATGAAGTGTAATGGTTGTCCAAGCATCTTTTCCCATTTCCCGGTTCCTAAAAATTATCTCCGGGTTCCTAAAATCGATGCCATACCTATACTGGATTTTTCAAAAGGATGGCATATGTGGTATTTCATGCTGTTGTTTCTGTTGAGGGTCCAGGACCCTCGTATAAAAAGGCTGAAGTAGAACGACCTGTACTGTATGTCCAAGCATCTATTTCCATCTCCCGGTTCCGGTTCCTTAAAAATGATCTCCGGGTTCCTAAAATCGATGCCATACCTGTACTGGATTGTTCAAAAGGATGGCATACGTGGTGTTTCATGCTGTTGTTTCTGTTGAGGGTCCTGGACCCTCGTCTAAAAAGGCTGAAGGAGAATGAAGTGTACTGGTTGTCAAAGCATCTTTTCCCATCTCCCGGTTCCTAAAAATTATCTCCGGGTTCCTAAAATCAATGCCAAACCTATACTGGATTATTCAAAAGGATGGCATATGTGGTGTTTCATGCTGTTGTTTCTGTTGAGGGTCCGGGACCCTCTTATAAAAAAGCTGAAGGAGAACGACCTGTACTGGGTGTCCAAGCATCTTTTTCCATCTCCCGGTTCCTAAAAATGATTCTTGGGTTCCTAAAATCGATGCCATACCTGTACTGGATTGTTAAAAAGGATGGCATATGTGGTTTTTCATGCTGTTGTTTCTGTTGAGGGTCCTGGACCCTCGTCTAAAAAGGCTGAAGGACAATGAAGTGTACTGGTTGTCCAAGCATCTTTTTCCATCTCCCGGTTCCTAAAAATTATCTCCGGGTTCCAAAAATCGATGCCATACCTGTACTGGATTATTCAAAAGGATGGCATTTGTGGTGTTTCATGCTGTTGTTTCTGTTGAGGGTCCGGGACCCTCGTATAAAAAGGCTGAAGGAGAACAACCTGTACTGGGTGTCCAAGCATCTTTTTCCATCTCCTGGTTCTTAAAATTATCTCTGGGTTCCTAAAATCGATGCCCTACCTGTACTGGATTGTTCAAAAGGATGGCATATGTGGTGTTTCATGCTGTTGTTTCTGTTGAGGGTCCAGGACCCTCGTATTAAAAGGCTGAAGGAGAACAACCTGTACTGGGTGTCCATGCATCTTTTTCCATCTCCTGGTTCTTAAAATTATCTCTGGGTTCCTAAAATCGATGCCATACCTGTACTGGATTGATCAAAAGGATGGCATATGTGGTGTTTCATGCTGTTGTTTCTGTTGAGGGTCCTGGACCCTCGTCTAAAAAGGCTGAAGGAGAACAAAGTGTACTTGTTGTCCAAGCATCTTTTTCCATCTCCCGGTTCCTAAAAAATATCTCCGGGTTCCTAAAATCGATGCCATACCTGTACTGGATTATTCAAAAGGATGGCGTATGTGGTGTTTCATGCTGTTGTTTCTGTTGAGGGTTCATGACCCTCGTATATAAAGGCTGAAGGAGAACAACCTGTACTGGGGGTCCAAGCATCTTTTTCCATCTCCCAGTTTCTAAAAATTATCTCCTGGTTCCTAAAATCGATGCCATACCTGTACTGGATTGCTCAAAAGGATGACATATGTGGTGTTTCATGCTGTTGTTTCTCTTGAGGGTCCTGGACCCTCGTCTAAAAAGGCTGAAGGAGAATGAAGTGTACTGGTTGTCCAAGCATCTTTTTCCATTTCCCGGTTCCTAAAAATTATCCCCGGGTTCCTAAAATCGATGTCATACCTGTACTGGATTATTCAAAAGGATGGCATATGTGGTGTTTCATGCTGTTGTTTCTGTTGAGGGTCCGGGACCCTCGTATAAAAAGGCTGAAGGAGAATGACCTGTACTGAGTGTCCTAGCATCTTTTTCCATCTCCCAGTTCCTAAAAATGATCTCCGGGTTCCTAAAATCGATGCCATACCTACACTGGATAGTTCAAAAGAATGGCATATGTGGTGTTTCATGCTGTTTTTTTCTGTTGAGGGTCCTGGACCCTCGTCAAAAAAGGCTGAGGGAGAATGAAGTGTACTGGTTGTCCAAGCATCTTTTCCCATTTTCCGGTTCCTAAAAATTATCTCTGGGTTCCTAAAATCGATGCCATACCTGTACTCTATTGTTCAAAAGGATGGCATATGTGGTGTTTAATGCTGTTGTTTCTGTTGAGGGTCCTGGATCCTCGTATAAAAAGGCTGAAGGAGAATGAAGTGTATTGGTTGTCCAAGCATCTTTTCCCATTTCCCGGTTCCTAAAAATTATCTCCGGGTTCCTAAAATCGATGCCATACCTATACTGGATTTTTCAAAAGGATGGCATATGTGGTATTTCATGCTGTTGTTTCTGTTGAGGGTCCAGGACCCTCGTATAAAAAGGCTGAAGTAGAACGACCTGTACTGTATGTCCAAGCATCTATTTCCATCTCCCGGTTCCGGTTCCTTAAAAATGATCTCCGGGTTCCTAAAATCGATGCCATACCTGTACTGGATTGTTCAAAAGGATGGCATACGTGGTGTTTCATGCTGTTGTTTCTGTTGAGGGTCCGGGACACTCATATAAAAAGGCTGAAGGAAAACAACCTGTACTGGGTGTCCAAGCTTCTTTTTCCATCTCCTGGTTCTTAAAAATTATCTCTGGGTTCCTAAAATCGATGCCATACCTGTACTGGATTGTTCAAAAGAATGGCATATGTGGTGTTTCATGCTGTTGTTTCTGTTGAGGGTCCGGGACCCTCGTATAAAAAGGCTGAAGGAGAACGACCTGTACTGGGTGTCCAAGCATCTTTTTCCATCTCCCGGTTCCTAAAAATTATCTCTGGGTTCCTAAAATCGATGCCATACCTGTACTGGATTGTTCAAAAGGATGGCATATGTGGTGTTTCATGCTGTTGTTTCTGTTGAGGGTCCTGGACCCTCGTCTAAAAAGGCTGAAGGAGAACGAAGTGTACTGGTTGTCCAAGCATATTTTTCCATCTCCCGGTTCCTAAAAATTATCTCTGGGTTCCTAAAATCGATGCCATACCTGTACTGGATTGTTCAAAAGGATGGCATATGTGGTGTTTCATGCTGTTGTTTCTGTTGAGGGTCCAGGACCCTCGTATAAAAAGGCTGAAGGAGAACGACCTGTACTGGGTGTCCAAGCATCTTTTTCCATCTCCCGGTTCCTAAAAATTATCTCCGGGTTCCTAAAATCGATGCTATACCTGTACTCTATTGTTCAAAAGGATGGCATATGTGGTGTTTCATGCTGTTGTTTCTGTTGAGGGTCCTGGATCCTCGTATAAAAAGGCTGAAAGAGAATGAAGTGTACTGGTTGTCCAAGCATCTTTTTCCATCTCCCGGTTCCTAAAAATTATCTCCAGGTTCCTAAAATCGATGCCATACCTGTACTGGATTATTCAAAAGGATGGCATACATGGTGTTTCATGCTGTTGTTTCTGTTGAGGGTCCGGGACCCTCGTATAAAAAAGTTGAAGGAGAATGACCTGTACTGGGTGTCCAAGCATCTTTTTCCATCTCCCGGTTCCTAAAAATGATCTCCGGGTTCCTAAAATCGATGCCATACCTGTACTGGATTGTTCAAAAGGATGGCATATGTGGTGTTTCATGCTGTTGTTTCTGTTGAGGATCCTGGACCCTCGTCTAAAAAGGATGAAGGAGAATGAAGTGTACTGGTTGTCCAAGTATCTTTTTCCATCTCCCGGTTCCTATAAATTATCTCCGGGTTCCTAAAATCGATGCCATACCTGTACTGGATTATTCAAAAGGATGGCATATGTGGTGTTTCATGCTGTTGTTTCTGTTGAGGGTCCGGGAACCATGTCTAAAAAGTCTGAAGGAGAACGAAGTGTACTGGTTGTCCAAGCATCTTTTTCCATCTCCCGGTTCCTAAAAATTTTCTCCGGGTTCCAAAAATCGATGCCATACCTCTACTGGATTGTTCAAAAGGATGGCATATGTGGTATTTCATGCTGTTGTTTCTGTTGAGGGTCCAGGACCCTCGTATAAAAAGGCTGAAGGAGAATGACCTGTACTGTGTGTCCAAGCATCTTTTTCCATCTCCCGGTTCAAAAAATTATCTCCGGGTTCCTATAATCGATGCCATACCTGTACTCTATTGTTCAAAAGGATGGCATATGTTGTGTTTCATGCTGTTGTTTCTGTTGAGGGTCCTGGATCCTCGTATAAAAAGGCTGAAGGACAATTAAGTGTACTGGTTGTCCAAGCATCTTTTTCCATCTCCCGGTTCCTAAAAATTATCTCCAGGTTCCTAAAATCGATGCCATACCTGTGCTGAATTATTCAAAAGGATAGCATATGTGGTGTTTCATGCTGTTGTTTCTGTTGAGGGTCCGGGACCCTTGTCTAAAAAGGCTGAAGGAGAACAAAGTGTACTGGTTGTCCAAGCATATTTTTCCATCTCCCGGTTCCTAAAAATTATCTCTGGGTTCCTAAAATCGATGCCATACCTGTACTGGATTGTTCAAAAGGATGGCATATGTGGTGTTTCATGCTGTTGTTTCTGTTGAGGGTCCAGGACCCTCGTATAAAAAGGCTGAAGGAGAACGACCTGTACTGGGTGTCCAAGCATCTTTTTCCATCTCCCGGTTCCTAAAAATTATCTCCGGGTTCCTAAAATCGATGCCATACCTGTACTGGATTGTTCAAAAGGATGGCATATGTGGTGTTTCATGCTGTTGTTTCTGTTGAGGGTCCTGGACCCTCGTCTAAAAAGGCTGAAGGAGAACGAAGTGTACTGGTTGTCCAAGCATCTTTTCCATCTTCTGGTTCCTAAAAATTATCTCCGGGTTCGTAAAATCGATGTCATACCTGTACTGGATTGTTCAAAAGGATGGCATATGTGGTGTTTCATGCTGTTGTTTCTGTTGAGGGTTCGGGACCCTTGTATAAAAAGGCTGAAGGAGAACGACCTGTACTGGGTGTCCAAGCATCTTTTTCCATCCCCCGGTTCCTAAAAATTATCTCCGGGTTCCTAAAATCGATGCCATACCTGTACTCTATTGTTCAAAAGGATGGCATATGTGGTGTTTCATGCTGTTGTTTCTGTTGAGGGTCCTGGACCATCGTCTAAAAAGGCTGAAGGAGAACGAAGTGTACTGGTTGTCCAAGCATCTTTCCATCTCCCGGTTCCTAAAAATTATCTCCGGGTTCCTAAAATCGATGACATACCTGTACTCTATTGTGCAAAAGGATGGAATATGTGGTATTTCATGCTGTTGTGTCTTTTGAGGGTCGGGGACCCTCGTATAAAAATGCTAAATGGGAACGACCTGTACTGGGTTCCAAGCATCTTTTTTCATCTCCCGGTTCCTAAAAATTATCTCTGGGTTCCTAAAATTGATGCCATACCTGTACTGGATTGTTCAAAAGGATGGCATATGTGGTGTTTCATGCTGTTGTTTCTGTCCAGGGTCCTGGACTCTGTCGAAAAAAGGCTGAAGGAGAACAAAGTGTACTGGTTGCCCAAGCATCTTTTTCCATCTCCCGGTTCCTAAAAATTATCTCTGGGTTCCTAAAATCGATGCCATACCTGTACTGGATTATTCAAAAGGATGGCATAATGGTGGTGTTTCATGCTGTTGTTTCTTTTGAGGGTCCGGGACCCTCGTATAAAAAGGCTGAAGGAGAACAACCTGTACTGGGTGTCCAAGCATCTTTTTCCATCTCCCGGTTCCTAAAAATTATCTCTGGGTTCCTAAAATCGATGCCATACCTGTACTGGATTGTTCAAAAGGATGGCATATGTGGTGTTTCATGCTGTTGTTTCTGTTGAGGGTCCTGGACCCTTGTCTAAAAAGGCTGAAGGAGAACGAAGTGTACTGGTTGTCCAAGCATCTTTTTCCATCTCCCGGTTCCTAAAAATTATCTCCGGGTTCCTAAAATCTATGCAATACCTGTACTGGATTATTCAAAAGGATGGCATATGTGGAGTTTCATGCTGTTGTTTCTGTTGAGGGTTCAGGACCCTCATATAAAAAGGCTGAAGGAGAACGACCTGTACTGGGTGTCCAAGCATCTTTTTCCATCTCCCGGTTCCTAAAAATTATCTCCGGGTTCCTAAAATCGATGCCGTACCTGTACTGGATTGTTCAAAAGGATGGCATATGTGGTGTTTCATGCTGTTGTTTCTGTTGAGGGTCCTGGACCCTCGTCTAAAAAGGCTGAAGGAGAATGGAGTGTTATGGTTATCCAAGCATCTTTTCCCATCTCCCAGTTCCTAAAAATTATCTCCGGGTTCCTAAAATCGATGAAATACCTGAACTGATTTATTCAAAAGGATAGCATATGTGGTGTTTCATGCTGTTGTTTCTGTTGAGGGTCCGGGACCCTTGTATAAAAAGGCTGAAGGAGAATGACCTGTAATGGGTGTCAAAGCATCTTTTCCCATTTCCCGTTTCCTAAAAATTATCTCCGGGTTCCTAAAATCGATACCATACCTGTACTGGATTTTTCAAAAGGATGGCATATGTGGTATTTCATGCTGTTGTTTCTTTTGAGGGTCCAGGACCCTCGTATAAAAAGGCTGAAGGAGCACAACCTGTACTGTGTGTCCAAGCATCTTTTTCCATCTCCCGGTTCCGGTTCCTAAAAATTATCTCCGGGTTCCTAAAATCGATGCCATACCTGTACTGGATTATTCAAAAGGATGGCATATGTGGTGTTTCATGCTTTTGTTTCTGTTGAGGGTCCGGGACCCTCGTATAAAAAGGCTGAAGGAGAACAACCTGTACTGGTTGTCCAAGCATCTTTTTCCATCTCCTGGTTCTTAAAAATTATCTCTGGGTTCCTAAAATCGATGCCATAACTGTACTGGATTGTTCAAAAGGATGGCATATGTGGTGTTTCATGCTGTTGTTTCTGTTGAGGGTCCTGGACCCTCGTCTAAAAAGGCTGAAGGAGAACGAAGTGTACTGGTTGTCCAAGCATCTTTTTCCATCTCCCGGTTCCTAAAATTTATCTCTGGGTTCCTAACATCGATGCCATACCTGTACTGGATTGTTCAAAAGGATGGCATATGTGGTGTTTCATGCTTTTGTTTCTGTTGAGGGTCCGGGACCCTCGTATAAAAAGGCTGAAGGAGAACGACCTGTACTGGGTGTCCAAGCATCTTTTTCCATCTCCCGGTTCCTAAAAATTATCTCTGGGTTCCTAAAATCGATGCCATACCTGTACTCTATTGTTCAAAAGGATGGCATATGTGGTGTTTAATGCTGTTGTTTCTGTTGAGGGTCCTGGATCCTCGTATAAAAAGGCTGAAGGAGAATGAAGTGTACTGGTTGTCCAAGCATCTTTTCCCATTTCCCGGTTCCTAAAAATTATCTCCGGGTTCCTAAAATCGATGCCATACCTATACTGCATTTTTCAAAAGGATGGCATATGTGATATTTCATGCTGTTGTTTCTGTTGAGGGTCCAGGACCCTCGTATAAAAAGGCTGAAGGAGAACGACATGTACTGTGTGTCCAAGCATCTTTTTCCATCTCCCGGTTCCGGTTCCTAAAAATGATCTCCGGGTTCCTAAAATCGATGCCATACCTGTACTGGATTGTTCAAAAGGATGGCATATGTGGTGTTTCATGCTGTTGTTTCTGTTGAGGGTCCGGGACCTCGTATAAAAAGGCTGAAGGAGAACAACCTGTACTGGGTGTCCAAGCATCTTTTTCCATCTCCTGGTTCTTAAAAATTATCTTTGGGTTCCTAAAATCGATGCCATACCTGTACTGGATTGTTCAAAAGGATGTCATATGTGGTGTTTCATGCTGTTGTTTCTGTTGAGGGTCCTGGACCCTTGTCTAAAAAGGCTGAAGGAGAACAAAGTGTACTGGTTGTCCAAGCATATTTTTCCATCTCCCGGTTCCTAAAAATTATCTCTGGGTTCCTAAAATCGATGCCATACCTGTACTGGATTGTTCAAAAGGATGGCATATGTGGTGTTTCATGCTGTTGTTTCTGTTGAGGGTCCGGGACCCTCGTATAAAAAGGCTGAAGGAGAACGACCTGTACTGGGTGTCCTAGCATCTTTTTCCATCTCCCGGTTCCTAAAAATTATCTCCGGGTTCCTAAAATCGATGCCATACCTGTACTCTATTGTTCAAAAGGATGGCATATGTGGTGTTTCATGCTGTTGTTTCTGTTGAGGGTCCTGGATCCTCGTATAAAAAGGCTGAAAGAGAATGAAGTGTACTGGTTGTCCAAGCATCTTTTTCCATCTCCCGGTTCCTAAAAATTATCTCCAGGTTCCTAAAATCGATGCCATACCTGTACTGGGTTATTCAAAAGGATGGCATACATGGTGTTTCATGCTGTTGTTTCTGTTGAGGGTCCGGGACCCTCGTATAAAAAAGTTGAAGGATAACGACCTGTACTGGGTGTCCAAGCATCTTTTTCCATCTCCCGGTTCCTAAAAATGATCTCCGGGTTCCTAAAATCGATGCCATACCTGTACTGGATTGTTCAAAAGGATGGCATATGTGGTGTTTCATTCTGTTGTTTCTGTTGAGGATCCTGGACCCTCGTCTAAAAAGGCTAAAGGGGAACGACCTGTACTGGGTTCCAAGCATCTTATTTCATCTCCCGGTTCCTAAAAATTATCTCTGGGTTCCTGAAATTGATGCCATACCTGTACTGGATTGTTCAAAAGGATGGCATATGTGGTGTTTCATGCTGTTGTTTCTGTTCAGGGTCCTGGACTCTGTCTAAAAAGGCTGAAGGAGAACAAAGTTTACTGGTTGCCCAAGCATCTTTTTCCATTTCCTGGTTCCTAAAAATTATCTCTGGGTTCCTAAAATCGATGCCATACCTGTACTGGATTATTCAAAAGGATGGCATATGTGGTGTTTCATGCTGTTGTTTCTTTTGAGGGTCCGGGACCCTCGTATAAAAAGGCTGAAGGAGAACAACCTGTACTGGGTGTCCAAGCATCTTTTTCCATCTCCCGGTTCCTAAAAATTATCTCCGGGTTCCTAAAATCGATGCCATACCTGTACTGGATTGTTCAAAAGTATGGCATATGTGGTGTTTCATGCTGTTGTTTCTGTTGAGGGTCCTGGACCCTTGTCTAAAAAGGCTGAAGGAGAACGAAGTGTACTGGTTGTCCAAGCATCTTTTTCCATCTCCCGGTTCCTAAAAATTATCTCCGGGTTCCTAAAATCTATGCAATACCTGTACTGGATTATTCAAAAGGATGGCATATGTGGAGTTTCATGCTGTTGTTTCTGTTGAGGGTTCAGGACCCTCGTATAAAAAGGCTGAAGGAGAACGACCTGTACTGGGTGTCCAAGCATCTTTTTCCATCTCCCGGTTCCTAAAAATTATCTCCGGGTTCCTAAAATCGATGCCGTACCTGTACTGGATTGTTCAAAAGGATGGCATATGTGGTGTTTCATGCTGTTGTTTCTGTTGAGGGTCCTGGACCCTCGTCTAAAAAGGCTGAAGGAGAATGGAGTGTTATGGTTATCCAAGCATCTTTTCCCATCTCCCAGTTCCTAAAAATTATCTCTGGGTTCCTAAAATCGATGAAATACCTGAACTGATTTATTCAAAAGGATAGCATATGTGGTGTTTCATGCTGTTGTTTCTGTTGAGGGTCCGGGACCCTTGTCTAAAAAGGCTGAAGGAGAACAAAGTGTACTGAGTGTCCAAGCATATTTTTCCATCTCCCGGTTCCTAAAAATTATCTCTGGGTTCCTAAAATCAATGCCATACCTGTACTGGATTGTTCAAAAGGATGGCATATGTGGTGTTTCATGCTGTTGTTTCTGTTGAGGGTCCGGGACCCTCGTATAAAAAGGCTGAAGGAGAACGACCTGTACTGGGTGTCCTAGCATCTTTTTCCATCTCCCGGTTCCTAAAAATTATCTCCGGGTTCCTAAAATCGATGCCATACCTGTACTCTATTGTTCAAAAGGATGGCATATGTGGTGTTTCATGCTGTTGTTTCTGTTGAGGGTCCTGGATCCTCGTATAAAAAGGCTGAAAGAGAATGAAGTGTACTGGTTGTCCAAGCATCTTTTTCCATCTCCCGGTTCCTAAAAATTATCTCCGGGTTCCTAAAATCGATGCCGTACCTGTACTGGATTGTTCAAAAGGATGGCATATGTGGTGTTTCATGCTGTTGTTTCTGTTGAGGGTCCTGGACCCTCGTCTAAAAAGGCTGAAGGAGAATGAAGTGTTATGGTTATCCAAGCATCTTTTCCCATCTCCCAGTTCCTAAAAATTATCTCCGGGTTCCTAAAATCGATGAAATACCTGAACTGATTTATTCAAAAGGATAGCATATGTGGTGTTTCATGCTGTTGTTTCTGTTGAGGGTCCGGGACCCTCGTATAAAAAGGCTGAAGGAGAATGACCTGTACTGGGTGTCAAAGCATCTTTTCCCATTTCCCGGTTCCTAAAAATTATCTCCGGGTTCCTAAAATCGATACCATACCTGTACTGGATTTTTCAAAAGGATGGCATATGTGGTATTTCATGCTGTTGTTTCTTTTGAGGGTCCAGGACCCTCGTATAAAAAGGCTGAAGGAGAACAACCTGTACTGGGTGTCCAAGCATCTTTTTCCATCTCCTGGTTCTTAAAAATTATCTTTGGGTTCCTAAAATCGATGCCATACCTCTACTGGATTGTTCAAAAGGATGGCATATGTGGTGTTTCATGCTGTTGTTTCTGTTGAGGGTCCGGGACCCTCGTATAAAAAGGCTGAAGGAGAACGACCTGTACTGGGTGTCCTAGCATCTTTTTCCATCTCCCGGTTCCTAAAAATTATCTCCGGGTTCCTAAAATCGATGCCATACCTGTACTCTATTGTTCAAAAGGATGGCATATGTGGTGTTTCATGCTGTTGTTTCTGTTGAGGGTCCTGGATCCTCGTATAAAAAGGCTGAAAGAGAATGAAGTGTACTGGTTGTCCAAGCATCTTTTTCCATCTCCCGGTTCCTAAAAATTATCTCCAGGTTCCTAAAATCGATGCCATACCTGTACTGGGTTATTCAAAAGGATGGCATACATGGTGTTTCATGCTGTTGTTTCTGTTGAGGGTCCGGGACCCTCGTATAAAAAAGTTGAAGGAGAACGACCTGTACTGGGTGTCCAAGCATCTTTTTCCATCTCCCGGTTCCTAAAAATGATCTCCGGGTTCCTAAAATCGATGCCATACCTGTACTGGATTGTTCAAAAGGATGGCATATGTGGTGTTTCATTCTGTTGTTTCTGTTGAGGATCCTGGACCCTCGTCTAAAAAGGCTAAAGGGGAACGACCTGTACTGGGTTCCAAGCATCTTATTTCATCTCCCGGTTCCTAAAAATTATCTCTGGGTTCCTGAAATTGATGCCACACCTGTACTGGATTGTTCAAAAGGATGGCATATGTGGTGTTTCATGCTGTTGTTTCTGTTCAGGGTCCTGGACCCTCGTCTAAAAAGGCTGAAGGAGAACAAAGTGTACTGGTTGCCCAAGCATCTTTTTCCATCTCCCGGTTCCTAAAAATTATCTCTGGGTTCCTAAAATCAATGCCATACCTGTACTGGATTATTCAAAAGGATGGCATATGTGGTGTTTCATGCTGTTGTTTCTGTTGAGGGTCCGGGACCCTCGTATAAAAAGGCTAAAGGAGAACAACCTGTACTGGGTGTCCAAGCATCTTTTTCCATCTCCCGGTTCCTAAAAATTTTCTCCGGGTTCCTAAAACCGATGCCATACCTGTACTGGATTGTTCAAAAGGATGGCATATGTGGTGTTTCATGCTGCTGTTTCTGTTGAGGGTCCTGGACCCTTGTCTAAAACGGCTGAAGGAGAACGAAGTGTACTGGTTGTCCAAGCATCTTTTTCCATCTCCCGGTTCCTAAAAATTATCTCCGGGTTCCTAAAATCAATGCAATACCAGTACTGGTTTATTCAAAAGGATGGCATATGTGGTGTTTCATGCTGTTGTTTCTGTTGAGGGTTCAGGACCCTCGTATATAAAGGCTGAAGAAGAACGACCTTTACTGGGTGTCCAAGCATCTTTTTCCATCTCCCGGTTCCTAAAAATTATCTCCGGGTTCCTAAAATCGATGCCGTACCTGTACTGGATTGTTCAAAAGGATGGCATATGTGGTGTTTCATGCTGTTGTTTCTGTTGAGGGTCCTGGACCCTCGTCTAAAAAGGCTGAAGGAGAATGAAGTGTTATGGTTATCCAAGCATCTTTTCCCATCTCCCAGTTCCTAAAAATTATCTCCGGGTTCCTAAAATCGATGAAATACCTGAACTGATTTATTCAAAAGGATAGCATATGTGGTGTTTCATGCTGTTGTTTCTGTTGAGGGTCCGGGACCCTCGTATAAAAAGGCTGAAGGAGAATGACCTGTACTGGGTGTCAAAGCATCTTTTCCCATTTCCCGGTTCCTAAAAATTATCTCCGGGTTCCTAAAATCGATACCATACCTGTACTGGATTTTTCAAAAGGATGGCATATGTGGTATTTCATGCTGTTGTTTCTTTTGAGGGTCCAGGACCCTCGTATAAAAAGGCTGAAGGAGCACAACCTGTACTGTGTGTCCAAGCATCTTTTTCCATCTCCCGGTTCCGGTTCCTAAAAATTATCTCCGGGTTCCTAAAATCGATGCCATACCTGTACTGGATTGTTCAAAAGGATGGCATATGTGGTGTTTCATGCTGTTGTTTCTGTTGAGGGTCCGGGACCCTCGTATAAAAAGGCTGAAGGAGAACGACCTGTACTGGGTGTCCAAGCATCATTTTCCATCTCCCGGTTCCTAAAAATTATCTCTGGGTTCCTAAAATCGATGCCATACCTGTACTCTATTGTTCACAAGGATGGCATATGTGGTGTTTAATGCTGTTGTTCCTGTTGAGGGTCCTGCATCCTCGTATAAAAAGGCTGAAGGAGAATGAAGTGTACTGGTTGTCCAAGCATCTTTTCCCATTTCCCGGTTCCTAAAAATTATCTCCGGGTTCCTAAAATCGATGCCATACCTATACTGGATTTTTCAAAAGGATGGCATATGTGGTATTTCATGCTGTTGTTTCTGTTGAGGGTCCAGGACCCTCGTATAAAAAGGCTGAAGGAGAACGACCTGTACTGTGTGTCCAAGCATCTTTTTCCATCTCCCGGTTCCGGTTCCTAAAAATGATCTCCGGGTTCCTAAAATCGATGCCATACCTGTACTGGATTGTTCAAAAGGATGGCATATGTGGTGTTTCATGGTGTTGTTTCTGTTGAGGGTCCGGGACCCTCGTATAAAAAGGCTGAAGGAGAACAACCTGTACTGGGTGTCCAAGCATCTTTTTCCATCTCCTGGTTCTTAAAAATTATCTTTGGGTTCCTAAAATCGATGCCATACCTGTACTGGATTGTTCAAAAGGATGGCATATGTGGTGTTTCATGCTGTTGTTTCTGTTGAGGGTCCTGGACCCTCGTCTATAAAGGCTGAAGGAGAACGAAGTGTACTGGTTGTCCAAGCATATTTTTCCATCTCCCGGTTCCTAAAAATTATCTCTGGGTTCCTAAAATCGATGCCATACCTGTACTGGATTGTTCAAAAGGATGGCATATGTGGTGTTTCATGCTGTTGTTTCTGTTGAGGGTCCGGGACCCTCGTATAAAAAGGCTGAAGGAGAACGACCTGTACTGGGTGTCCTAGCATCTTTTTCCATCTCCCGGTTCCTAAAAATTATCTCGAGGTTCCTAAAATCGATGCCATACCTGTATTCTATTGTTCAAAAGGATGGCATATGTGGTGTTTCATGCTGTTGTTTCTGTTGAGGGTCCTGGATCCTCGTATAAAAAGGCTGAAAGAGAATGAAGTGTACTGGTTGTCCAAGCATCTTTTTCCGTCTCCCGGTTCCTAAAAATTATCTCCAGGTTCCTAAAATCGATGCCATACCTGTACTGGATTATTCAAAAGGATGGCATACATGGTGTTTCATGCTGTTGTTTCTGTTGAGGTTCCGGGACCCTCGTATAAAAAAGTTGAAGGAGAACGACCTGTACTGGGTGTCCAAGCATCTTTTTCCATCTCCCGGTTCCTAAAAATTATCTCCGGGTTCCTAAAATCGATGCCATACCTGTACTGGATTATTCAAAAGGATGGCATATGTGGTGTTTCATGCTGTTGTTTCTGTTGAGGGTCCGGGACCCTTGTCTAAAAAGGCTGAAGGAGAACAAAGTGTACTGGTTGTCCAAGCATCTTTTTCCATCTCCCGGTCCCTAAAAATTATCTCCGGGTTCATAAAATCGATGCCATACCTGTACTCTATTGTTCAAAAGGATGGCATATGTGGTGTTTCATGCTGTTGTTTCTGTTGAGGGTCCTGGACCCTCGTATAAAAATGCTGAAGGATAACGACCTGTACTGGGTGTCCAAGCATCTTTTTCCATCTTCCGGTTCCTAAAAATTATCTCCAGGTTCCTAAAATGGATGCCATACCTATACTGGATTGTTCAAAAGGATGGCATATGTGGTGTTTCATGCTGTTGTTTCTGTTGAGGGTCCGGGACCCTCTTATAAAAAGGCTGAAGGAGAATGACCTGTACTGGGTGTCCAAGCATCTTTTTCCATCTCCCGGTTCCTAAAAATTATCTCTGGGTTCCTAAAATGGATGTCATACCTGTACTGGATTGTTCAAAAGGATGGCATATGTGGTGTTTCATGCTGTTGTTTCTGTTGAGGGTCCGGGACCCTCTTATAAAAAGGCTGAAGGAGAATGACCTGTACTGGGTGTCCAAGCATCTTTTTCCATCTCCCGGTTCCTAAAAATTATCTCTGGGTTCCTAAAATGGATGTCATACCTGTACTGGATTGTTCAAAAGGATGGCATATGTGGTGTTTCATGCTGTTGTTTCTGTTGAGGGTCCGGGACCCTCTTATAAAAAGGCTGAAGGAGAACGACCTGTACTGGGTGTCCAAGCATCTTTTTCCATCTCCTGGTTCCTAAAAATTATCTCTGGGTTCCTAAAATCGATGCCATACCTGTACTGGATTGTTCAAAAGGATGGCATATGTGGTGTTTAATGCTGTTGTTTCTTTTGAGGGTCCTGGACCCTCGTATAAAAAGGCTGAAGGAGAACGACCTGTACTGGGTGTCCAAGTATCTTTTTCCATCTCCCGGTTCTTAAAAATTATCTCCGGGTTCATAAAATCGATGACATTCCTTTACTCTATTGTGCAAAAGGATGGCATATGTGGTATTTCATGCTGTTGTGCCTGTTGAGGGTCGGGGACCGTCGTATAAAAAGGCTGAAGGAGAACGACCTGTACTGGGTGTCCAAGCATCTTTTTCCATCTCCCGGTTCCTAAAAATTATCTCCGGGTTCCTAAAATTGATGCCATAACTGTACTGGATTGTTCAAAAGGATGGCATATGTGGTGTTTCATGTTGTTGTTTCTATTGAGGGTCCTGGACCCTCGTATAAAAAGGATGAAGGAGAATGACCTGTACTGGGTGTCCAAGTATCTTTTTCCATCTCCCGGGTCCTAAAAAAGATCTCCGGGTTCCTAAAATCGATGCCATACCTGTACTGGATTGTTCAAAAGGATGGCATATGTGGTGTTTCATGCTGTTGTGCCTGTTGAGGGTCCTGGACTCTCGTATAAAAAGGCTGAAGGAGAACGAAGTGTACTGGGTGTCCAAGCATCTTTTTCCATCTCCCGGTTCCTAAAAATTATCTCCTGGTTCCTAAAATGGATGCCATACCAGTACTCTATTGTGCAAAAGGAAGTAACCTTACCATGGGTCCTAGACAGCATGTCTTGTTGTTATATTTTGTCAGGGTAATCGGGCAGGCCATATAGACCTCACCCGATAGGGGGAGTAACACGTATTAAAGTGCTAAGAATAGTACTACTTAACACAACCTAGTTACCATGGCTCCCAGACCGCATGTCTTATTGTTATATTTTGTCAGGGTAATCAGGCAGGCCATATAAACCTCCCCCGATAGGGGGAGTAAAATGGATTAAACTGCTAAGAATAGTACTACTTAACACAACCTTAACAGGGGTCACAGACCGCATGTCTTATTGTTATAATTTGTCAGGGTAATCAGGCAGGCCATATAGACCTCCCAGATAGGGGGAGTTACAGGGATTAAAGTGCTAAGAATAGTACTATTTAACACAACCTTACCATGGGTCACAGAACGCATGTCTTAATGTTATATTTTGTCAGGGTAATCATGCAGGCCATATAGACCTCCCCAGATAGGGGGAGTAACAGGTATTAAAGTGCTAAGAACAGTACTACTTAACACAACCTAGTTACCATGGGTCCCAGACCGCATGTCTTGTTGTTATGCTTTGTCAGGGTAATTATGCAGGCCATATAGACCTCCCCCGATAGGGGGAGTAAAAGGGATAAAAGTGATAAGAATAGTACTACTAGACACAACCTAATTATGATGGGTCCCAGACCGCATGTTTTATTATTCTACTTTGTCAGGGTAATCATGCAGGCCATATAGACCTCCCCCGATATGGGGGGTAACAGGTATTAAACTGCTAAGAACAGTTTTACTTAACACAACCTAGTTACCATGGGTCCCAGACCGCATGTCTTGTTGTGATATTTGTCAGGGTAATCAGGCAGGCCATATAGACCTCCCCCGATATCGGGACTAACAGGTATTAAAGTGCTAAGAACAGTACTACTTAACACAACCTAGTTACCATGGGTCCCAGACCGCATGTCTTGTTGTTATGCTTTGTCAGGGTAATCAGGCAGGCCATTTAGACCTCCCCCAATAGGGGGAGTAAAAGGGATTAAAATGCTAAGAATAGTACTACTAAACACAATCTAATTATGATGGGTCCCAAACCGCATGTTTTATTATTATACTTTGTCAGGGTAATCATGCAGGCCATATAGACCTCCTCCGATATGGGGAGTAACAGGTATTAAACTGCTAAGAACAGTACTACTAAACACAACCTAATTGCCATGGGTCCCAGACCGCATGTCTTGTTGTTATACTTTCTCAGGGTAATCATGCAGGCCATATAGACCTACACAGATAGGGGGACTAACATGGATTAAAGTGCTAAAAATAGTACTAATATAAACACAACCTAGTTACCATTGGTCCCAGACCGCATGTCTTGTTATAATTTGTCAGGGTAATCATGCAGGCCATATAGACCTCCCCCGATGGATTAAAGTGCTAAGAATAGTACTACTTAACACAACCTAGTTACCATGGGTCCCAGACCGCATGTTTTATTATTATACTTTGTCAGGGTAATTATATATCTATCAAATCGATCTATTTATCTTCTATTGATTCTATCTAACTATCAATCTTTGTATATCTATCAAATCTATCTATCTCGTGGCCGGACTGATTTGAGACAGCCACTTGTGTTTAGGCCAAATTTGAAGTAGGAGGACAGACCAATCATCTTCTTCCATCTCCCTGTTCCAAAAATGAAGGCCATATAGACCTCCCCCGATAGGGGGAGTAACAGGTGGTAAACTGCTAAGAATAATATTACTTTACACACCACAGGTCCCAGACCGCATGTCTTATTGTTATACTCTGTCAGGGAAATCATATATATATCAAATCTATCTATTTATCTTCCAAATCTATCTAACTATCAATTGTATCTATCAAATATAAATTGCATCTATTGATCTATGTAATTCATATCTATCAAATGTATATTGCATCTTTTGATCTATGTAATTCGTATCTATCAAATGTATATTGCATAGATTGATCTATGTAATTCGTATCTATCATCAAATATATATTGCATCTATTGCTCTATGTAATTTGTATGTATCATATGTATATTGCATCTATTGATCTATGTAATGTATGTATCTAACTATCAAATCTATCTAACTTGTGGTTGTGCAAATGGACTGTTTGCAGTTGTTTGCGGTGCGTTACACGGGAAGTTTGGTCTGTCACTGTGAAGCGGGCGTAACCCTTACACTACCTGATCGATACTACATCATACCTGATGTTTTAAAGCACGTTATTAAAAAAAAAAATTAGGAATGTTAGGTGATTAAGGCCCTTTATGGCTTAAAACCAGACTCTGCATCAACTATGTAATTTTCCATGGGAGTTTTGCCATGGATCCCCCTCCGGCATGCCACAGTCCAGGTGTTAGTCCCCTTGAAACAACTTTTTTATCACTATTGTGGCCAGAAAGAGTCCTTGTGGGTTTTAAAGTTCGCCTGCCTATTGAAGTGAATGGCAGTTCGCGCGGTTCACCGGTTCGCAAACAGTCGCGGAATTTCGAGTCCGCCGTTCGCGAACCGAAATTTTAAGGTTCGCGACATCACTAGTGTGTGATAGAATTTTGACATGCTACACATAATAGTGAAAGAATTAAAATACTGCTGCGTTTATAATATGATGTTATATCTGTTGCAGTTACTGTACTTGCAAATTGTTATGAGGGATGTCCGAGGAAGCAGGCAGAGCTGTGCTGGAGAGGACTTTGACCTGTGGGAGGAAGAGGCCCCATGGTTGGTGGATTAGAGAAAGGGGGTGGAGTAAGGAGGCTCCGCTTTTTAAGGGGGCTGAGCAGAAAAGCGGCAGACAATTAATCAAAGAAATCTGTGTGGTGACATCTCGTTTAGCAATGGTTGTTGCATGGCTTTTCCCGCTCAGTCCATTTATGGCGGCAGTTGAGAAGTTGTTGTCCAGCCTGAATGTATATTGCATCTATTGATCTATGTAATTAGTATCTATCAAATGTATATTGCATCTATTGATCTATGTAATTTGTATCTATCATATGTACAATATATTGCATCTATTGATCTATGTAATTTGTATCTATCAAATGTATATTGCATCTATTGATCTATGTAATTCATATCTATCAAATGTATATTGCATCTATTGATCTATGTAATCTATCTATCTATCTATCTATCTATCTATCTATCTATCAAATCTATCTATCTCGTGGCTGGACTGTTTTGTGACAGCCACTTGTGTTTTGGCCAAATTTGAAGTAGGAGGACTGACCAAGCATCTTTTTCCATCTCCTGGTTCCTAAAATCCATGCCATATACAACTCCCCCGATAGGGGGAGTAACAGGTATTAAACGGCTAAGAATAGTACTACTTAACACAACACTCATATCTGGTGGCACAATAGATTGCACACGCAGTGCCCCAAATTTGAAGTTGGAGGACCGACCAAGTATCTTTTTACATCTCCCGGTTTCTAAAATCCATTCCATATACACGTCCCCTGGTGCCGCAACTGCCTCTGGGAACCTTACCATCGGTCCCAGTCCAGACCGCACGTCTTGTAATTCTCTGTCTGTGAAATTATATATCTATCAAATCTATCTCTTTATCTACCAAATCTATCTAACTATCAATCGTATCTATCAAATGTATATTTCATCTATTGATCTATGTAATTCATATCTATCAAATGTATATTGCATCTATTGATCTTTGTAATTCGTATCTATCAAATGTATATTGCGTCTATTGATCTATGTAATTTGTATCTATCAGATGTATATTGCATCTATTTATCTATGTAATTCGTATCTATCAAATGTATATTGCATCTATTGATCTATGTAATTCATATCTATCAATTGTATATTGCATCTATTGATCTATTTAATTCGTATCTATCAAATGTATATTGCATCTATTGATCTATGTAATTCGTATCTATCAAATGTATATTGCATCTATTGATCTATGTAATTCGTATCTATCAAATGTATATTGCATCTATTGATCTATGTAATTCGTATCTATCAAATGTATATTGCATCTATTGATCTATGTAATTCGTATCTATCAAATGTATATTGCATCTATTAATCTATGTAATTCGTATCTATCAAATGTATATTGCATCTATTGATCTATGTAATTTGTATCTATCAAATGTATATTGAATCTATTGATCTATGTAATTCGTATCTATCAAATGTATATTGCATCTATTGATCTATGTAATTCGAATCTATCAAATGTATATTGCATCTATTGATCTATGTAATTCGTATCTATCAAATGTATATTGCATCTATTGATCTATGTAATTTGTATCTATCAAATGTATATTGCATCTATTGATCTATGTAATCTATGTATCTATCTATGAAATCTATCTATCTCGTGGTTGTGCAAATGGACTGTTTGCGGTTGTTTGCGGTTCGTTAAACGGGGAGTTTAGTCTGTCACTGTGAAGCGGGCGTAACACTTACACTACCTGATCGATACAACATCATACCTGATGTTTTAAAGCACGTTATTCCAAACAATTTAGGAATGTTATGGGATTTATGCCCTTTATGGCTTAAAATCAGTCTCTGCATCAACTATGTAATTTTCCATGGGAGTTTTGCCATGGATCCCCCTCCGGCATGTCACAGTCCAGGTGTTAGTCCCCTTGAAACAACTTTTCCATCACTATTGTGGCCAGAAAGAGTCCCCGTTGGTTTTAAAGTTCGCCTGCCTATTGAAGTCAATGGCGGTTCGCCCGGTTCGCCGGTTCGCCAACAGTTGCGGAAGTTCGAGTCCGCCGTTCGCAAACCAAAATTTTTAGGTTTGCGACATCACTAATGGTCACTACCTGGAAATGTGTGATAAAATCTCCTACTCCTTACAAAGTAGCCTAAAAGTCTGGAGTAAGTGACATACTTTGTGGTAAAGTAACCATTTACATTTCAATGCAAATTAGTCCCTGCTGTGCAATTGAAGCAATGAAAATTTGACCAGCTAAAAACACGTTTTAAAATTATACTCTTAAACCCCATTGTTTAAATACTGCATAGAAATGAATACATATATATATTTAAGCATTTAAATCAAAACATGTGATTAAACAATTTCAAATACCTGTGTTGAAATCAGTGAGCTGGCGCCTAAACAGTGCATTTGGAACGCATCTCCTGCGTTCCACTGTGTGCATACCGGAACAGACTACACTACCTGTATTTCCGGCAATTAAGGTAAAAAACTAACGGCTAGATTTAGAGTTCTGCGGCCAAAGGGGTGCGTTTGCTACGCATGCTTTTTTCCCCCGCACCTTTTAAATACCGCTGGTATTTAGAGTTCACAGAATGGCTGCGTTAGGCTCCAAAAAAGGGAGCGTAGAGCATATTTACCGCCACTGCAACTCGCGATACCAGCGGTGCTTAGGGACGCGGCCAGCTTCAAAAAAGTGCTTGTGCACGATTCCCCCATAGAAAACAATAGGGCCATTTGAGCTGAAAAAAAACCTAACACCTGTAAAAAAGCAGCGTTCAGCTCCTAACGCAGCCCATTGTTTTCTATGGGGAAACACTTCCTACGTCTGCACCTAACACTCTAACATGTACCCCGAGTCTAAACACCCCTAACCTTACACTTATTAACCTCTAATCTGCTGCCCCTGCTATCGCTGACACCTGCATATTTTTTTTAACCCCTAATCTGTCGCTCCGTACACCGCCGCTACCTACATTATACCTATGTACCCCTAATCTGCTGCCCCTAACACCGCCGACCCCTATATTATATGTATTAACCCCTAATCTGCCACCCCTGCTATCACTGACCCCTGCATATTATTATTAACCCCTAATCTGCCGCTCCGTACACCGCCGCTACCTACATTATACCTATGTACCCCTAATCTGCTGCCCCTAACACCGCCGACCCCTATATTATATTTATTAACCCCTAATTTGCCCCCCACAACGTCGCCGACACCTACCTACAATAATTAACCCCTAATCTGCCGACCGGATCTCGCCGCTACTCTAATAAATGGATTAACCCCTAAAGCTAAGTCTAACCCTAACACTAACACCCCCCTAAGTTAAATATAATTTAAATCTAACGAAATAAATTAACTCTTATTATATAAATT
This sequence comes from Bombina bombina, assembly GCF_027579735.1. Taxonomy (NCBI): domain Eukaryota; kingdom Metazoa; phylum Chordata; class Amphibia; order Anura; family Bombinatoridae; genus Bombina; species Bombina bombina. The sequence continues at coordinate 211,902,581 of NC_069502.1, forward strand.
AATCCTATTTAAAGCTAAATACTTACCTGTAAAATAAATCCTAATATAGCTACAATATAAATTATAATTATATTGTAGCTATTTTAGGATTAATATTTATTTTACAGGCAACTTTGTAATTATTTTAACCAGGTACAATAGCTAAAATAGTTAAAATAATTACAAAATTACCTGTAAAATAAATCCTAACCTAAGTTACAATTAAACCTAACACTACACTATCAATAAATTAATTAAATAAAATACCTACAATTATCTACAATTAAACCTAACACTACACTATCAATAAATTGATTAAATACAATACCTAAAAATAACTACAATTAAATAAACTAACTAAAGTACAAAAAATAAAAAAGAACTAAGTTACAAAAAATAAAAAAATATTTACAAACATTAGAAAAATATTACAACAATTTTAAACTAATTACACCTACTCTAAGCCCCCTAATAAAATAACAAAGACCCCCAAAATAAAAAAATGCCCTACCCTATTCTAAATTTAAAAAGTTCAAAGCTCTTTTACCTTACCAGCCCTGAAAAGGGCCATTTGCGGGGCATGCCCCAAATAATTCAGCTCTTTTGCCTGTAAAAAAAAACATACAATACCCCGCCCAACATTACATCCAAGATGGAGTCCCTCGAATTCCGATTGGCTGATAGGATTCTATCAGCCAATCGGAATTAAGGTAGGAAAATTCTCATTGGCTGATGGAATCAGCCAATCAGAATCAAGTTCAATCGGAACAGCCAATAGAATGCGAGCTCAATCTGATTGACTGATTGGATCAGCCAATTGGATTGAACTTGATTCTGATTGGCTGATTCCATCAGCCAATCAGAATTTTCCTACCTTAATTCCGATTGGCTGATAGAATCCTATCAGCCATTCGGAATTCGAGGGACGCCATCTTGGATGACGTCCCTTAAAGGAACCTTCATTCTTCAGTTGGACGTCGGAAGTAGAAGATTGATTCGCGCTGAAGGTCTTCAAGATGGAGCCGTTTCTCATCGGATGAAGATAGAAGATGCCGCTTGGATCAAGATGGTTGCCGGTCCGGATCTCCTCTTCTTCCCGGATAGGATGAAGACTTTGGACCCTCTTCTGGACCTCTTCAGCCGCCGCTTGATAGAAGATTTCAGCCGGATTATGGATCGCCAGCCCCCACTTGGGCTTGGATGAAGATTTTGGAGCCTGGAGCGATCGGTGAACCTGGCATGGTGAAGATAAGGTAGGAAGATCTTCATGGGCTTAGTGTTAGGTTTATTTAAGGGGGGTTTGGGTTAGATTAGGGGTATGTGGGTGGTGGGTTGTAATGTTGGGGGGGTATTGTATGTTTTTTTTTACAGGCAAAAGAGCTGAATTATTTGGGGCATGCCCCGCAAATGGCCCTTTTCAGGGCTGGTAAGGTAAAAGAGCTTTGAACTTTTTAAATTTAGAATAGGGTAGGGCATTTTTTTATTTTGGGGGTCTTTGTTATTTTATTGGGGGGCTTAGAGTAGGTGTAATTAGTTTAAAATTGTTGTAATATTTTTCTAATGTTTGTAAATATTTTTTATTTTTTGTAACTTAGTTCTTTTTTATATTTTGTACTTTAGTTAGTTTATTTAATTGTAGTTATTTGTAGGTATTGTATTTAATTAATTTATTGATAGTGTAGTGTTAGGTTTAATTGTAGATAATTGTAGGTATTTTATTTAATTAATTTATTGATAGTGTAGTGTTAGGTTTAATTGTAACTTAGGTTAGGATTTATTTTACAGGTAATTTTGTAATTATTTTAACTATTTTAGCTATTGTATCTGGTTAAAATAATTACAAAGTTGCCTGTAAAATAAATATTAATCCTAAAATAGCTACAATATAATTATAATTTATATTGTAGCTATATTAGGATTTATTTTACAGGTAAGTATTTAGCTTTAAATAGGAATAATTTATTTAATAAGAGTTAATTTATTTAGTTAGATAAAAATTATATTTAACTTAGAGGGGTGTTAGTGTTAGGGTTAGACTTAGCTTTAGGGGTTAAAAAATTTATTAGAATAGCGGTGAGCTCCGGTCGGCAGATTAGGGGTAAATGTTTGAAGTTAGGTGTCGGCGATGTTAGGGAGGGCAGATTAGGGGTTAATACTATTTATTATAGGGTTATTGAGGCGGGAGTGAGGCGGATTTGGGGTTAATACATTTATTATAGTAGCGGTGCGGTTCGGTCAGCAGATTAGGGGTTAATAAGTGTAAGTAGGTGGCGGCGACGTTGGGGGCGGCAGATTAGGGGTTAATAAATATTATGTAGGTGTTGGCGGTTTTAGGGGCAGCAGATTAGGGGTACATAGGGATAATGTAGGTGGCGGCGGTGTACGGAGCGGCAGATTAGGGGTTAAAAAATTTAATAGAGTGGCGGCGGTGTGGGGGGACCTCGGTTTAGGGGTACATAGGTAGTTTATGGGTGTTAGTGTACTTTAGAGCACAGTAGTTAAGAGCTTTATAAACCGGCGTTAGCCCAGAAAGCTCTTAACTACTGACTTTTTTCTGCGGCTGGAGTTTTGTCGTTAGATTTCTAACGCTCACTTCAGCCACGACTCTAAATACCGGCGTTAGAAAGATCCCATTGAAAATATAGGATACGCAAATGGCGTAGGGGGATCTGCGGTATGGAAAAGTTGCGGCTGGAAAGTGAGCGTTAGACCCTTTCCTGACTGACTCCAAATACCAGAGGGCGGTAAAAACCAGCGTTAGGAGCCTCTAATGCTGGTTTTCACGGCTACCGCCCAACTCTAAGTCTAGCCATAAGATAGTAAAAATCCAACATAAAAGTGTGTTTCAATGTAAAATTAGTGTGCAACACATATCATGAAAAAACTTAAGTGTACTATTCCTGGTTATAACATTGATGTGCTTAATTGTGATGTCAATCAATACGCTAAGTTTTGTTTTTTTGTCCCTCTATTGTTTTGCAAATAAATGTGTCATACTATTTGTCCGTTTATTTATATTACTTACATCTCTCTATCTGCAAGCGTTTAAACTTGCTTTCGAGATATCTCCGGTGCCCATGGAGCTTCTATAGTTTATTCTGTCGCTGAGCATCTGATTTGTTTTTCTATGTTGCTATGGTAGCCGGTTGCTGCCGGATCTACTTGGCGCTCTGATATGCGGTTATGGTCTATGTCAGTATGTACACTTTAAGGACCGTTATGTCAAAAAGGTATATTTCCTCAATTACAATATTAGACCTACTTCCTCAAGTAGTAAATGATCTGGTTATTATTGCTACTATATGTATATATATTTTTCAAAAGCATCAATTACTAAAAGCAACACGGGCACAGTGAAAATAAACATTAAAACTAGAACTTAAATGGATAGAGAGGGGCTAACGAAAAATAAAAGAAAAAGGAAAAATTAAATTAGATACACAATAAAATAGTAATTCAAAAACATTGAGCAATGGTTCCTATATCTATGGTGTACATTACAGGTGTACCCCATAGTCTGGTGGACTTGATCCAATGTCAACAAAAGATGTGCTATTGGCACTCAGTACTGTCTCTGTACTTCCTACTGTCCGTGGTGGTCAGCTAACTTGCTGTACCTGCATAGAAATGCACATAAGGGATTGGTCCCAGTCTCAGTGGTGTTATTTGTATGTCCATCCATATTGGCTCTCAATGAGGCCCCTATTAGGGTTTCATCTTCCCTTGGTTTCATCATCCCTCAATTGGTATATCCTTTTCTATGCATCCTTCCCAATTTCTTCTTATTGATTACTCTTGTTCGCTCATCATTTTAATAAGATGTTGGCTTTATTTAATTCCTCTGTTATTTCTCCTTATTAAGGTTATAGGTGTATATGACTATAGGGCTACTTATTTAAATAGAGACTACGGAGCCTTTTATTTAGGTAACTGGCCAAAAAGGGGGGCTGTGACCTGTAAGATGGAGGGAATCACTCCCGTTTCCCCCTCCACTATAAATGTGCTATGTATGCTGGATGATCTACCCCAAGAGGGGCCTGATTCCCAACATAGAGCTACAAAAGGTTCCTGGAGCCTCCAGCCATACCCTGGTATGTTGCTCCCCTCTATATAAGTGCCTTAAAGTCTGGAGGAGAATTTAAACCTCCTGGGGCTATAGTGCCCAACCTATATATCCATTCTGCCTCTCGCCTTAAGAGGGCTTTGTTGCGGTCTCCTCCCCTATCTAGAGGGGGAATGTGATCAATCAGAATGTACCTTATAGTGGATACTTGGTGTGCCATCCGTGCACAATGTCTGGCTACTGGTTGGTCGGATTCTCCCTGGGACAACGCTACTCGTATGGCTCGTCTATGATTCGCTATCCTTTCACGTAGTGTGCCACTCGTTTTACCGACATAGAATCGTGCACATGGACAAAACAAGAGGTATACCACAAATGTGGTGTTGCAAGACATAGAGTGTTTGATGGTATATATTTTATTTGTATGTGAGTGATGGAAATTCTTTGTTGCTACCAAGCTATTGCATGTAGTGCACCCCAGGCATTTATATGAGCCTTTAATGTTGATACCAGCTGTTTGTATATAACTATGTTTTGGGTCTGTCCATACCAAAACATCTCTGAGGTTGGTGCCCCTTCGATAAGCTATCATGGGTGTTAGGTTTTGCGTGAATGTTAGTTTGGAATCTGTTTCAACCACTGACCAGTGCTCTTTTAGTATTCTGCCAGCATCTATAGTGCTGGGTGAGAAGGTTGTTGTCATGATCAATCTGTTGTCTTTCTCTGTTGGCTTTTCTTTGTGGATGAGGCTATGCTGTGTATGAGGTAGGATTTCTTTCAACGTGTTGTCCACTACCTGTTTCTTATAGCCCCTCTGCAGGAACTTATCCCTCATATATTGCAGTTGTGAGACCCCTGTTGCTGTATTAGAGTTGTTGCGCACAACCCTAGTCATCTGAGATTTAATGATGCCTTTCAGTAAAGCTGGTGGGTGGCAGCTAGTGGCATTCAAGATAGAATTTCTGTCAGTAGGTTTACTATAAAGTGTGGTTCCTAAAGAGTTCCCTTGTATGAAAATACTAAGGTCAAGAAATTGTATTTCTGTATCATGATGTGTCATTTTGAACCTCACTGGGGTAGGGGTGTTGTTCCAGTACTCAAACCAGTCCAGTAGTTTTTGTCGCCCCCCTCTCCAGATCATAAACACATCGTCGATGTATCTTACATAGAATACTATCGAGGATGTATCCGTGTTCCACAGGAATTGATTTTCGAATTCGGACATGTAAATATTGGCATACGATGGGGCCATATTAGACCCCATCGCCGTGCCTGTAAGTTGTAAGTAAAACAATTTCTCAAAACGAAAATAATTCCTGGTAAGACAGAATTCCATCAGTGTCATTAGAAAGTCAATGGGTGGTCCCTCATACTGCTCACTGTCAATGAGGTGTCCTGTGGTAGCCGTCAGACCAGTGTCATGAGGGATAATGGTGTAGAGACTGTTGACATCCAGGGTAACCAGGATGTCACCAGTCTCCACAACCACATCCCCCATCTTCCTGATCAAATCACTAGTATCAGATATATAGGATCTGATCTTCTTTACAATAGGTTGTAAGAGGATATCAATGACCTGTGCCACGGGTTGTGTGAGTGACTGTATTGCTGACACTATCAGGCGCCCAGGTGGGTGTTCCAGTGTTTTGTGTATTTTGGGAGTCATGTATAGGATAGGGATCCTAGGATATGTGGTAGTGCAATACTCATAAAGTTGTTCAGTGAGGTGTCCTTGTTCGAAACCTAGTTTCAAGATCCCATCTAATTCTGTTTTTGAATTTAACAGTGGGATCATTGTGTAACACTGGAACGCCCACCTGGGCGCCCGATAGTGTCAGCAATACAGTCAGTCACACAACCCGTGGCACAGGTCATTGACATCCTCTTACAACCCATTGTAAAGTAGATCAGATCCTATATATCTGATACCAGTGATTTGATCAGGAAGATGGGGGATGTGGTTGTGGAGACTGGTGACATCCTGGTTAGCCTGGATGTCAACAGTCTCTACACCATTATCCCTCATGACACTGGTCTGACGGCTACCACAGGACACCTCATTGACAGTGAGCAGTATGAGGGACCACCCATTGACTTTCTAATGACACTGATGGAATTATGTCTTACCAGGAATTATTTTCATTTTGAGAATTTGTTTTACTTACAACTTACAGGCACGGTGATGGGGTCTAATATGGCCCCATCGTATGCCAATATTTACATGTCCGAATTTGAAAAACAATTCCTGTGGAACACGGATACATCCTCGATAGTATTCTATGTAAGATACATCGATGATGTGTTTATGATCTGGAGAGGGGGGCGACAAAAACTACTGGTATGGTTTGAGTACTGGAACAACACCCCTACCCCAGTGAGGTTCAAAATGACACATCATGATACAGAAATACAATTTCTTGACCTTAGTATTTTCAAACAAGGGAACTCTTTAGGAACAATGCTTTATAGTAAACCTACTGACAGAAATTCTATCTTGAATGCCACTAGCTGCCACCCACCAGCTTTACTGAAAGGCATCATTAAATCTCAGATGACTAGGGCTGTGTGCAACAACTCTAATACAGCAACAGGGGTCTCACAACTGCAATATATGAGGGATAAGTTCCTGCAGAGGGGCTATAAGAAACAGGTAGTGGACAACACGTTGAAAGAAATCCTACCTCATACACAGCATAGCCTCATCCACAAAGAAAAGCCAACAGAGAAAGACAACAGATTGATCATGACAACAACCTTCTCAGATGCTGGCAGAATACTAAAAGAGCACTGGCCAGAGGTTGAAACAGATTCCAAACTAACATTCATGCAAAACCTAACACCCATGATAGCTTATCGAAGGGGCACCAACCTCAGAGATGTTTTTTGGTACGGACAGACCCAAAACATAGTTATATACAAACAGCTGGTATCAACATTAAAGGCTCATATAAATGCCTGGGGTGCACTACATGCAATGGCTTGGTAGCAACAAAGAATTTCCATCACCCACATACAATTAAAATATATACCATCAAACACTCTATGTCTTGCAACACCACATTTGTGGTATAGCACTTGTTTTGTCCATGTGCACGATTCTATGTCGGTAAAACGAGTGGCACACTATGTGAAAGGATGGTGAATCATAGACGAGCCATACGAGTAGCGTTGTCCCAGGGAGAATTCGACCAACCAGTAGCCAGACATTGTGCACGGATGGCACACCAAGTATCCACTATAAGGTACATTCTGATTGATCACATTCCCCCTCTAGACAGGGGAGGAGACTGCAACAAAGCCCTCTTAAGGCGAGAGGCAGACTGGATATATAGGTTGGGCACTATAGCCCCAGGAGGTTTAAATTCTCCTCCAGACTTTAAGGCACTTATATAGAGGGGAGCAACATACCAGGGTATGGCTGGAGGCTCCAGGAACCTTTTGTAGCTCTATGTTGGGAATCAGGCCCCTCTTGTGGTAGATCATCCAGCATACATAGCACATTTATAGTGGAGGGGGACACAGGAGTGATTCCCTCCATCTTACAGGTCACAGTCCCCCTTTTTGGCCAGTTACCTAAATAAAAGGCTCCGTAGTCTCTATTTAAATAAGTAGCCCTATAGTCATATACGCCTAAAACCTTAATAAGGAGAAATAACAGAGGAATAAAATAAAGCCAACATCTTATTAAAACGATGAGCAGACAAGAGTTATCAATAAGAAGAAATTGGGAAGGATGCATAGAAAAGGATATACCAATTGAGGGATGATGAAACCAAGGGAAGATGAAACCCTAATAGGGGCCTCATTGAGAGCCAATATGGATGGACATACAAATAACACCACTGAGACTGGGACCAATCCCATATGTGCATTTCTATGCAGGTACAGCAAGTTAGCTGACCACCACGGACAGTAGGAAGTACAGAGACAGTACTGAGTGCCAATAGCACATCTTTTGTGGACATTGGATCAAGTCCACCAGACTATGGGGTACACCTGTAGTGTACACCATAGATATAGGAACCATTGCTCAATGTTTTTGAATTTCTATTTTATTGTGTATTTCATTTATTTTTTCCTTTTTCTTTTATTTTTCGTTAGCCCCTCTCTATCCATTTAAGTTCTAGTTTTAATGTTTATTTTCACTGTGCCCGTGATGCTTTTAATAATTGATGCTGGTGAAAAATATATATACATATAGTAGCAATAATAACCAGATCATTTACTACTTGAGGAAGTAGGTCTAATATTGTAATTGAGGAAATATACCTTTTTGACATAGCGGTCCTTAAAGTGTACATACTGACATAGACCCTAACCGTATATCAGAGCGCCAAGTAGATCCGGCAACAACCGGCTACCATAGCAACATAGAAAAACAAATCAGATGCTCAGCGACTGAATAAGCTATAGAAGTTCCATGAGCACCGGGGATATCTTGAAAGCAAGTTTAAACGCTTGCAGATAGAGAGATGTAAGTAATATAAATAAACGTACAAATAATATGACACATTTATTTGCAAAACAATAGAGCGACAAAAAACAGCACTTAGTGCATTGATTGACATCACAATTAAGCACATCAATATTATAACCAGGAATGGTACACTTAAGTTTTTTCATGATATGTGTTGCACACTAATTTTATATTGAAACACACTTTTATGTTGGATTTTTACTATCTTAGTTTTTTACCTTAATTGCCGGAAATACAGGAAGTGTTGTCTGTTCCGGTATGCACACAGTGGAACGCAGGAGATGCGTTCCAAATGCACTGTTTAGGCGCCAGCTCACTGATTTTAACACAGGTATTTGAAATTGTTTAATCACATGTTTTGATTTAAATGCTTGCTTGTTTGACACAAACTTTATGCTGATGACGGGGAAGAAAACGTTACATTAAAGATTTTTTCTTCACTAAAAAGACATGAGAGTGCATCCGTTTTTCCAGGAGTATCCATTGCATGTTTGCACCCAGGCAGATGTCCCAAGGAGGGTAACACTGTATTGTGAACGGTATATTATATATATATATATATATATACACTCATGTACATACATGTATTTGTCTATAATAAAATTCAGATTGAAATAAATTAGATGAATAACTGCATTAGTAGATATAAAATGTTTAAGTTATTCCAAAATTAATAAAACTTCTCTACATAGTACAATATATTTGAACATGTAAATTATTAATGTAAAGAAATTATGGCATTTATTACACATTTTAAAGAAATATTTTTAAATGTTAGAAATGATTAAATGTATTGCTGTTTGTTTGTCATGCTGCCCCCTGATGGCCAAAATCCGGTTTTGCGATGCAAGAGACAAAAGACAATTAGTTGTTAACAAAGATGCATCTCCCTAGCAACATACATTTCCAAAATGAACAAATCACAAAGCAGATCCGTAGGGCCTCCCATTTTTCTCACCTATGATTAGACAATATAAGTTGTATGCAGGATAGAAGAAGGGACTGGCTGATGATTTTGCTAAACTGACTGAAAACTGGACACAGTCAAACTATAAGCAAAGTGGGCCATACTTTTTCTTATCGATTGCAATTACACTTATCTTTATATGAGGTGGAACAAACAAGTTTTGAAACTGAATTATAGATTTGGTCATTTCTGGTGATGTATGGTTGTTCTAATTTTTAATATTTTAAACAAAGGTAATTGGTAAGACCATAGTCAAATTGTAATTAATAGATTTAAAGGGACACCCTGTATTTTAAACTGTGTTTCATAGTCCTGTATAGTGTTAAGATTGTTTTTGTATGCTTAGTAATTTATCTTTGAAATATATATATATATATATATATATATATATATATATATATAATTGGTTTAAATTATAAGTAAATAAGAATTTATTTCATCTAGATAAATGGACATTTAAAGTAACTGTTTACATTAAGAATATATGTACTTTTAGTGTCCTAATTAGAATTGTATTAGAACCAATTGTAGCTATATAGTTGATTGTACTGTTGAATGTTAGCAGCTAATATCTTGGAATCTCATTGTGTTAATTTAATGAAAGGTTATTGTGAATAAGGCTAGTTTTGAAGGTAAACTTTTATGAACTTTGCATAGCATATTTTAATAGTTTTAAACATGTATAATATTGACTCATACTCTGGTTCCTACAAATATATTTCAATGTGTTTATAGATATCAACTAATAAAAACGAATTCAGGAATTTATATTAATTTTATGGTTTCTAGTATATGCATATTAATTAAGGGTTTATTTTAAAGAAAAATTATTAAATATATTGTGTTATGACCCAGCCATATACTGACAGTAGGCAAGACACACTTGTCTTTGTACTCCTCACCTGGTTGCCGCCACACACGCTTTACACCATCTGAACCAAATAAGTTTATCTTGGTCTCATCGGACCACAGGACATGGTTCCAGCAATCCATGTAGTTAGTCTGCTGGTTTTCAGCAAAATGTTTGTGGGCTTTCTTGTGCATCATCTTTAGAAGAGGCTTCCTTCTGCGACGACAGCCATGCAGCCCAATTTGATGCAGTGTGTGGTGTATGGTCTGAGCACTGACAGGCTGATCCCCCACCCCTTCAACCTCTGCCGTAATGCTGGCAGCACTCATATGTCTATTTCCCAAAGAACACCTCTGGATATGATGCTGAGAACGTGCACTCAACTTCTTTAGTCAACCATGACGAGACCTGTTCTGAGTGGGACCTGTCCTGTGAAACCGCTGTATAGTCTTGCCCACTGTGCAGCTTAGTTTCAGGATCTTGGCACTCTTCCTATAGCCTAGGCCATCTTTATGTAGAGCAACAATTCTTTTTTTCAGATCCTCAGAGAGTTATTTGCCATGAGGTGCAATGTTGAACTTCCAGTGACCAGTATGAGAGAGTGTGAGAGCGATAACACCAAATTTAACATACCTGCTCTCCATTCACACCTGAGACCTTGTAACAATAAATAGTTACATGACACCGGGGAGGGAAAATGTTTGTTTCCAATGGTTTAGACATTAATGGCTGTGTGTTGAGTTATTTTGAGTCAACAGCAAATTTATATGGTTATGCAGGCTGTTCACTCACATTGTAGCAAAGTGTCATCTCTTCAGATCTCTTCAGTGTTGTCACATGAAAATATATAATACAATATTTACAAAAATGTGAGGGTGTACTACTCACTGTTGTGAGTTACTGTGTATATATATATATATATATATATATATATATGAAATTTACTTCCTCCATGCACTCACTCTCTTGATGTGTATAGCCTGGGTGTCTCCTCGACGGTACTCATCCAACAATCAACAATAATAGAGCACTCTCAGGACTTTATAATTCCAACTTATATTCTTTATTCACAAATATTTAATCTCTTAAGTCAACGTTTCGTCTAGTCTGTGTCACACACAGATAGGCAGTGACATGTGAGGATGCGGTAAATCCGATTTCATATTAGGATGGTCTTGATAAAGGCTAAACTGACTAGCTGAAATGTCGACTGTTAAGAGATGAAATATTTGTGAATAAAGAATATACGTTGGAAATTATAAAGTCCTGAGTGCGCCTTCTTATTGTTGATTATTTTATATGTTATATTTATATATAGTGAAGTGAAGGTGAAGAGGCTGAATTCATGTTGTTTGGCTAAAAGCCTAGTACTAGGATTGGGAGGGGGTCAGAGGTCAACAAGCGGCCTTTATGTACATGTCAGCTCTACTCCCAAACCACCTGCACCAGTGTTTGCCCCACTTCCACCATCAGTTCTCCACTGCCAGTTCCTAGGGCAGATGCTACAGGAGATATAAAAGATCCCATTGTACCAAACTCAGGGAGAAGAAGAAATTATTGAACTGGTTTCTTCCCCAGTCTCTGTTTGATGCCATAAGGATCTTACTGCAACTCCCAGCCTATCTGCATTTACTTTAGACCAGGAGGATCTCAATTATAAGCCTGAGGAGATGGCGGAGGAGAAAGAGATACCACCACAGCATAATGTCCTCCCTGCTTTTAGTCCAGCAGTTCAGCCCAAAAACAAATATTTTTGTGAGTTTCACTATAGGGAATGTCCAGGCAACGGTCCAGAAAATTAACCGTCTGATAGGTCGACTGGTTTTAAAGGACTTACAATGGAGTTCCTTTGCGAGCCCAGAGAATAACTGCTGCAGTCTCAGGAGCAGGATTTAAAGGGGCTATGTTCTAATTACCAGAACTGCCACCTGGAGGACTCAGGTGTGAGAGTTCCTATAAAAGCTCACTCTGCCCTTCACTCTGAGCAGAATTTTTGCCTTTCAACCTGGTTCCTGTGAAGCAAAAGCATACTTACCTGCTACCCTTGTATGCTCACCTTGTTCCAGAGACTATTGCATACTTACATTGTACCTGAGTATGCTCACCTTGTTCCAAAGACCAAGCATACTTACCTGATATCTGTGTATACTTTCCTTGTTCTAGAAATCAAGCATAATTACCTGATAACTGTGTATGCTCTCCTTGTTACAGAGACTAAGCTAACTCAACATTAAATATTAATATTTCACATTCCAATGTTCTTCACATAGAAGAATATGTTCTATTTATTCATAAATACATATTTATGTATATGATGTTTTTTGTACAATATATATCTATACCTAGATAAGTTTTTAAACGGGTTTAGGTTCAACTTGTAATAAGGGTTCTCCTATTGTCATGCACAAACAGGTGCGATAAATCCCATATCGCTCGCAAGCAGTGTGCCATTCGTCATTTTAATAAGTACACTAGTCTATTACTGGTCTAGCTGTTAAAGTGTTATTTATTTTAAATATTTTAATGTGCAGATAAAACTCGATTATCTTCTTATTTTTTTTAAGATAAATATATATATATAATTATTTATATATAATATAAACTCTGTGGGCTCTATTTATCAAGCTCTGTATGGAGCTTGATGGCCCCTGTTTCTGGCGAGTCTTCAGACTCGCCAGAAACAGCAGTTATGAAGCAGCGGTCACAAAGACCGCTGCTCCATAACCTGTCCACCTGCTCTGAGCAGGCGGACAGACGTCGCAGGAAATCAACCCAATCAAGTACGATCGGGTTGATTGACACCCCCCTGCTGGCGGCCGATTGGCCGCGAGTCTGCAGGGGGCGGCGTTGCACCAGCAGCTCTTGTGAGCTGCTGGTGCAATGTTGAATACAGCGAATGTATTGCTCGCCGTATTCAGCGAAGTCTGTGGACCTGATCCACATTGTCGGATCAGGTCCGCCAGACTTTGATAACTTGGGGCCTGTAACTCTCAGTGGATGGAGAACAGTGAAACACTAACGACTAACTTACTGATTGCAAATAGATCTGAGCTTTAGAACATCAGGCAATGACTTAAAAATCCCCCTTCCACTTCCATCCCTTCCCCTGAGAATCCCGGTTGGCTAGAAAACGTCACAGGCGTCCACTTACAGGCTAATAAAAAATGTCATTCTATATGCCTGTTCTTCCTGGTTTAATTTTATTGGATAACAGCCTGCTTACATAATAAAAGAAGGTTGTTATGGAAACAAAAACAAATATTTTGAATGAATATTCAATTATTTAAATTATCTTATTCATTTATTTGTTGTAAGGTTAGCACACTTACGAAAATGCGATCGGGTTTGCTCAACTTGTTGGGCTTTATTTTATTTATTTGTTTAACTTTTCACGCTCTATTCAAGTCTATGGGAGGCTATGTTAACACAATCATGATATGGCTAATTCATCTTTTTGCGTGTGTTGTGTTGGCGATTGAGCTAAAAACTTTTTACTTTCAACTTGTAATACGAGTGGTAACCGATGCGCACAAAACGTTGAAGTTGAATGCAGTTAGCATACGAGCGAGAGCAATAAATAGAGCACCACTCGTAAACTAGCCCTTAGTTAACAGATTTTTTTAGTGTAGTGTTAGGTAGTAGGTTGATGGGTTGGTAGCGATTTAAAAAAAAACAAGTAGTTTAGTTTATTACTTAAAGTTAATCTTGTGTTTTAGCTGTTTGTTTTTATTAAAAAGTCATTTTTGTTTCCATGGAGTTAGTTTACTTTTCCATAGATTAACTAGTCGTTTCTTACTGTGTGTTTGTTAGCTGTTCAATTATATATATTTTTTTTAAACAAAATAAATAACTTTTAAAACACTGCAGTGATTTTATTAAGTTAAAGGGATAGTCTAGCCAAAATTAAACTTTCATGATTCAGATTGGGTAAGCAATTGTAATCAACTTTCCAATTTTCTTTTATCATCAAGTTTGCTTTGTTCTCATGTTATTATTTTTTGAAAGCTAAACCTAGATAGGTTCATGTGCTAATGTTTAATCCCCTGATGGATGCCTCTTATTATTTGGACAGTGTTTCACAGCTAGAAAATTCTAGTTCATGTGTGCCACATAGATAACAGTGTGCTCACTCCCGTTAAGCTATTTATGAGTCAGCACTGATTGGCTAAAATGAAAGTCTGTCAATATAACTAAAATATGCGAGCAATCTGCAGAGGCTTAGATACAAGGTAACAACAGAGGTAAACATATAAGGACATATAAGCTGTAAATATGTGATTATAAATTAACACACATGCAATTATGGTAATTCTTTATGAAAGTATAGCCTCTATAAGTATTATAGTAATGCTTTAATTAATGGTTCTATTTATCCATGTGCTTATTAGTGTGTGTAGTTACAAGTGGGGTTAAATGGTTAATATGACTAGAGAATTGTAATAGGTATCAGATTGCACAAACAATGGTTTTCAGGTGTTTCCATTCAAGTTTAGCATATGCCTATAAAAGGCTTCAGTATGTGTTGCTATCTAGGTATCTGATGACGGCTTAGGCCGAAACGTGTCATACTAGACAGTCTGTACTTGCAAGTATTTATTTTATCCTTATATTGCTGACTATTTATGCAATTGTAATCAACTTTCCAATTTACTTTTATCATCAAGTTTGCTTTGTTCTTATGTTATTATTTTTTGAAAGCTAAACCTAGATAGGTTCATGTGCTAACGTTTAATCCCCTGATGGATGCCTCTTATTATTTGGACAGTTTTTCACAGCTAGACAATTCTAGTTCATGTGTGCCACATAGATAACATTGTGCTCACTCCCGTTAAGCTATTTATGAGTCAGCACTGATTGGCTAAAATGAAAGTCTGTCAATATAACTAAAATATGGGAGCAATCTGCAGAGGCTTAGATACAAGGTAACCACAGATGTAAACAGTATAGTAATAAAACATTTTGATTATACAAACCTAGGGAATGGGCAATAAAGGGATTATCTATCTTTTCAAACAATAACAATTATGGAGTAGATTGCCCCTTTTAGTTAACCACTTGCAGTAAAGCCTTATACAGTGTAGTCTGACTAGGGTTGCCAGCTCTCCTATAAATAAATAATGGACAATCTGTTGGTGACTGGGCACAATTGTAGGTTGGATCCAACAATAACCCCCTAAAAGCTCATTAGTACCCCACTCTTTGTCTCACAATGCATATTTGTAATAAATGAGCAGTCATTTTACTACTCAGCTGCCAGTACCATACAAGTAAACAAAAATTATTTGTGCCATTTACTCCCTCTCACTTCTTTCTGCTCCACATTTGTAATGCATTTAGGTATAGGATTTTTTTTTATTTAGATAATATTCAGGGGCTTTAAAAAGCCAAACATTTCAGTGTCTAGTATTTTTGTACATGTTTTACTTAACAGCTTGCTAAAATACTGGACTCTCCGGTTGAATACAGGACCCCATAAGTCTACTACTAGTCAAACGATCAGTTTGGTTTTAATTTAACAAAAAGTCTTATTTTATTTTGAAATTATTTTACTTTTTCATAGATTAAAGGGACAGTAAGTGGCTTAGGGCCAATTGTTCCCTTTGTAAGACTATATTTCCTTATAGCTAACCTCCTCTTTGACACAACTATCACCCTCTTGTTCGTTTCCCCAATAAACACACAACACCGATTTTGTGGCAAAAAAATGTGTAAAGGTCACTTTATTTATATACACATCAGTAGCGGCAATGAGTCCCCTAACTAAACCCCCTTAAATTTGCGGCGGACTTGACAATTACCACACAATTGTTCTCAAACATGGAGGGAGCCCGCGCTCCCCCGGTCAGCCCATTATGTGCTTAACTTACACCGCACCAAACGCTGCATTGCGCATGTGGAAGTTTTCTATCGGCTCGCCCGTTGGGGTCGTAGGCCTATCGTTCCACTTACACCCTGTGCGTTACTCGGTCAAACCGTGCGCCAATACTGCCCGCAAATTAGTGCCTCCTAGGGGTCCGCCATTCCACCAACTGCAGTTACGCCCGTTTGGTACGCTACCTGACAGATGGGGATAGCCAGAAATTAACTACACAATTTAATTGCCATTTCATGTCGACCGACTAGCATGACATTTTCTTCTTTCCAAATTGACTCATTGCTCTCTGTGACTGTTTTGAGGCTTGGACAACTGCAAAAAAGAAAACACCAGTAAATATCAATGCAATCATTTCTTTACCTTGGGGATGGGCGGGTGGGGAAAATAAATCTTTTAGACTGATGCCACAGCACAAGGTAAGCCCTTTTATGCCTTCCTTCCCCCCTTCTCCTGAACCCTCCCATGGCTTATCCCTATTCCTACCCCTACTCCTCCCCCACCCCCCTTTCCCTTTCCTAGGTTTGCACGCAGCTCCCCCTCCCCCCCTACCGCCACTAATAGCCCAAACAAACAAAAAGAGGGGACTCTTTTGCCGCCACTTCCCTGCCCTACACCTAGCCTTGTCTCCTGTGACCTCTACTTACCATGCTCTGCAATATGACCTTTATATCTTCCAGAAAGATATCTAAACCATTATCCGATAAGTGTACCCCGTCCGGCCTGTACAGCTCCGCACACTCCGCCTTTATTCTCCCATGTGCTGCCCATCTATCTTTCTGGCCCGTGCATGGTCGTGATAAATTTGGTAATCGCACTATTGATTCTTTTCCTTGACCGGCAAGCTCCTCTCTGTGATTCTACTCCACCCCATGTCTGCCTTGAAATTATTGGGGACCAAACTAGTCTAAGGTGTTTCCATTTAATAGTCAGCCACTGTAAGTCTGACTTGATGGCTGCGATCAAATCTATATTCTGCCAATATCCAATGTAATTCCCCCCCAAGTGTATTACTATAATGTCTGGGGCCCCCCACCTTGCCGCAGCTTGGTTAATTGTTTGCGTCAGGTGCTCCCATCTCATGCCTCTCCTCCCTAGCCATCTTATAGACGCTTTGCGAAGGTGGAAACCTAATTGTTGGTAGTTATCCTTTGCCGCCTTGACTGCTGCCCAGTGTATGTAGGAGTGTCCCACTATCCATACTTTCACTGCCCTTTCCTTTTTGCCTGTATGAAAACAGAGGGTATAATGACACGTTACAACTTTCCCATTATTAACATTTTTTTTTTCCCATGGTCTTACGTATCTTTTAAAACAGTTAGACCTCCACCTGCCTAGTTTTTTAATCTCCCCCTCTGTTGCTCCACTTAATGCTGCTGAGGTCGCTGCTCCTATTCTAAATGAATGGGTGTTATACCAGGAGGCCTCCCAACCCAGCTTTTGAACTGTTAGTTTCAGAACTTACCTGAATTGAAAAATAGAAACTGGTCCGCCCTTTGCGTGTGCAAACAGTTGATTTCCCCCTTGTGGTCGCCTAGCCATGTAACTATGCAGGGTTCTTATCGGGCATGTTCCCTTATCCATGTCTTTGTTAATGGATATCCAACACCCCTTTCCCTCTGGGTCCGTTTTTGACCTCCTCACATACACCATAATGGAGTCTTTGTACCATCGCACCTGATTGAATAGTATTCCCCCTTGCTGGTCTTTCTTGTTTTTTGCTACCACTTCATTTACTCTAAATACCCCTGCAAAGGATATTGCGTATAATGCCCTAAATAATCTTGTTTCAAAATCGTCTTTACAAATATGCTTCAATTCCTTCAAAATTTAAGCCAGTCTTGTTACCCTTATCCCATCTTTTCACCACCTTCTTAACTATAAACTGCTTTGTGTGGTCCCTGTGTTCCAACAGCTGATTAAAAAATTATACTGCGGCTAGCTTTGCTTTGATTAGACCCTTTTTAACCCCCCTCCTCCTTTTTGTAGCCAAATACTCGCATAGGGTGGTTAAAGAATTGACCTGTCCCTGGCTTTGTGCCAGGAATGCTCCCCATTCCCCCAAGTATCTTGTGTAATTCTTCCATGTCCTGGGGGCGAGGGATTGTTTTACCAAATCCCCAAGGATGCTTTCGGATTCACCACCTGCCAAAGATAGCATGGGAAAGCTGTTCTATATTTTTCTGCCTTAGGGCCAATTTCCAGAACACCTCCCATTTACCCCGTGATAGCGCATCTGCCAATATATTTTTCACCCCGGGCATGTGGGTTGCTGTAAATGTGATGTTACTTTGCATACACCTCATTACTAGTAGTCGCAACAGTCTAATGACTGGCTTTGATTTGAAAGCCAAATTATCAATTGCATGCACTACACTCATGTTATCCGTCCAAAATCTCACACTTTTGTCTCTTAGCTGGTGATGCCAAATGTCTACAATTGGGAAAAGCTCCAAGAGTGTGAGATTTTTTGTTGCCCCCATTTCCACCCAATTATTAGGCCATTTTTCTGTGCACCATTTAACGCGCAGATAGGCTCCAAACCCATGTGCACATGCTGCGTCTGTGAATAGATGTAGCCCTTGGTTTGAAAGGGGACCCTCTTGCCAAATTCTAACTCCGTTAAACTGTGAAATGAATTTTGCCCACATTTGAATGTCTTCCCTCAACTCGTCAGTCAATTCTATGCTGCTTCTAGGGTTATTAAAACCTGCTGTAGCCTGCTCCAACCGTCTGTTGAAAATTCTGCCCATGGGGATAACCTTACATGTGAAATTTAAGAGCCCCACAAAAGCCTGCATATCCCTGTTATGTATCTTGATCTGCCAGCCTTATTTAATTGTTTTCCCAGCTTCTGCAACTTGTCTTGCGGGAGGCTGCATTTCTCCTCCCTTATGTCTATTTCTATCCCCAGGAATGTTAGTGACGTAACCGGTCCCTCTGTCTTTTTCTGCGCTATTGGTACCCCCAATTGTTTAAGTAGTGATTGTAGGTGGGTCATTAGCATTATGCATTGTTATGTTCCTGCTTCGCCTGCGATCAAAAAATCATCCAGATAGTGTGCTATACTGCTTGACCCTGTTCTCTCCACTAGCATGTCATGTATAAATGAGCTGAATTCCTCAAAATATGCGCAGGATATTGCGCACCCCATGGGCAAACACCTGTCGTAGAAGTATTGCCCCTGAAATTTTATTCTCATCAACCTTTAACTCTGGGGGTGTAATGGTAACAATCTAAATGCTGATTGTATGTCTATTTTACCCAATTCTGCGCCTGGTCCTAATCTTTTTATCATTTGGACTGCGTAGTCAAATGACTGGTACTTTACCGAACATAGCTGTTCGTCTATTGTGTAGTGATGTCGCAAACGTAAAAATGTTGGTTCGCGAACAGCGAACGCAAACTTCCCCAAAAGTTCGCGAACGGGCAAACCGGGCGAACCGCCATAGACTTCAATGGGCAGGCGAATTTTAAAACCCACAGGGACTCTTTCTGGCCACAATAGTGATGGAAAAGTTGTTTCAAGGGGACTAACACCTGGACTGTGGCATGCCGGAGGGGGATCCATGGCGAAACTCCCATGGAAAATTACATAGTTGATGAAGAGTCTGGTTATAAGCCATAAAGGGCATAAATCCCCTAACATTCCTACATTTTTTGGAATAACGTGCTTTAAAACATCAGGTATGATGTTGTATCGATCAAGTAGTGTAAGGGTTACGTCCACTTCACAGTAACAGACCAAACTCAAGCAGCGGGTACATCATCATCATCATCATCACACCATACGTCCATGTGTGTAATGCTGCCTGACTGAGACATATCCCTGTTATTTACATCCTCTGGCAATAATGGTTGCGCATCACTCATTTCTTCCAACTGATGTGTAAATAACTCCTCTGACAGATCAAGTGAAGCGGCTGTGGTGCTAGTGTTGGTGGTGGCGGCAGGCGGGCGAGTGGTAACTTGAGAGGTGCCCGAAGCTAAGCTGGAGGAGGATGGTGTGTCAAGGTTCCGAGCGGAAGCTGTTGAAGATTGGGTGTCCTGTGTTAGCCAGTCAACTATGTCCTCAGAAATGTTCGAGTTCGGGGTACGTGGCCTCTGAACACTGGGCATTATTATAGGGCCAAAGGGAATCACAGCACCAGGAACACGACGGCCCCTGCGGGGTGGCCTGCCTCTGCCTGTCATTTTTTTTTCGATTGGTGGTACTATGCGTGCAAGCTACTGTGACAACAGATATGAGTAGCACTGTGCACTGGCAGAAGTTGGCAGTGTAGACGCTGTAGGCCTGACACACACGCTTGCAGACAACTAACTCCTATTCATTCTATTACAGTCAAAATTGTATTTTTTTTTAATGTACACTACTGTTACACCAGATATGAGTTGCACTGGTGTGACACTGTGCCCTGGCAGGCACTGAAATGCACACGTGTGAAGGAAACTGACTGCTATTATTTAACACAGTCAAAAAAGTGTTGTTTTTTTTTAAATCTACACTACTGTTACACCAGATATGAGTTGCACTGGGGTGACACTGTGCCCTGGCAGGCAGGCACTGAAACGCACACGTGTGAAGGAAACTGACTGCTATTATTTAACACAGTCCAAAAAGTGTTGTTTTCTCTTGTAAGGTGTATCCAGTCCACGGATTCATCCATTACTTGTGGGATATTCTCCTTCCCAACAGGAAGCTGCAAGAGGATCACCCACAGCAGAGCTGTCTATATAGCTCCTCCCCTAACTGCCACCTCCAGTCATTCTCTTGCAGCTCTCGACAAGGGAAGTAGCTAGAGAGATGTGGTGAATTAGTTTAGTTTATCTTCAATCAAAAGTTTGTTATTTTTAAACGGTGCCGGCGTTGTACTGTTTTTTTACCTCAGGCAGAAATTAGAAGAAGAATTTGTCTGAGGTTTTGGATGATCTTAGCAGGTTGTAACTAAGGTCCACTGCTGTTCTCACACATAACTGAAGAGATGGCGAAACTTCAGCTGGGAGAACGGCCTGCAGAATTAACTGCCCTGAGGTATGTTCAGTATATTTTTTTCTAGAGGATGATAAGAACTAGAAAATGCTGACAGTGCCTGATATAGTTAAGGTAAGCCTGATTGCAGTGATTTAATAACGACTGGCATCATGCTTGCAGTAAAGGGTAATTTTCATATTACTTTATATTATGGCTTAGTATGTAAAACGTTATATATATAAGGAACGTTTTTTACTGAGGTGATAAATCTTTATTTGGCGCCTAGTTTTCCACATGGCTGTTATTTTACTCCTAGGAATAGTTTTTTAAGGCCCTCTGACTTTGAGTGCATGGTGGGAGAGGCCTATTTTTGCGCTCTAATTGCTTGTTTATTACATCCTGAGACATCCAGCTTCCCTGAAGGAGTCTCCTGACATATTGGACCTCTGTAAAGGGTTTTTGTGCCTAAAAAACTAGTTTTATGGGAAGTAGGAGCCACAGTAGAGCTGTGGCAGTTTGCTTGTGACTGTTATAACGGTTTTTACGGTTTTTTTTATTTGTTTTTGAACCTGAGGGTTTAATCATCCATTTGCAAGTGGGTGCAATGCTATTTTAGTCTATTATATGCACTGTAAAAATGTCATAGAGTTAACTGCTTTTTTCACTGTTTTGCAGTTTTTGTGTTTGTTTTTTTTTTCCCTTAAAGGCACAGTACCGTTTTTTATATTCTGCTTTTTCACATTAATTAAAGTGTTTTCAAAGCTTGCTGGTCTCATTACTAGTCTGTTAAACATGTCTGACATAGAGGAAACTCCTTGTTCATTATGTTTAGAAGCCATTGTGGAACCCCCTCTTAGAATGTGTACCAAATGCACTGATCTTACTATAAGTTATAAAGACCATATTCTGGCTTTAAAAGATTTATCACCAGAGGAAATTGACAAGGGGGAAGTTATGCCGACTAACTCTCCCCACGTGTCAGAGCCTTTAACTCCCGCTCAAGAGGCGCCAAGTGCATCTAACGCGCCCATTGCGTAAACTTTACAAGACATGGCGGCAGTTATGAATCATACTCTTACAGAAGTATTGTCCAAACTGCCAGGGTTACAAGGAAAGCGAGACAGATCTGGGACTAGAAAAAATACAGAGCTCTCTGACGCTTTAGTAGCTATGTCCGATATACCCTCACAATGTGCAGAAGCCGAAGAAGGAGAGCTTCTATCTGTAGGTGATTTTTTTGACTCAGGGAAGACACTTCAACCTGATTCTGATATGTCTACATTTAAATTTAAGCTTGAACACCTCCGCATGTTGCTCAGGGAGGTTTTAGCAACTCTGGGTGACTGTGACGCCATTTTAGTCCCAGAGAAATTGTGTAAATTGGATAAGTACTACACAGTGCCTGTTTACACTGATGTTTTTCCAATACCTAAGAGGTTTTCAGAAATTATTACTAAGGAATGGGATAGACTAGGTGTACCATTCTCTCCCCCTCCTGTTTTTAAAAAGATGTTTCCCATAGATGCCGCTACACGGGACTTGTGGCAAACGGTCCCTAAGGTGGAGGGAGCAGTCTCTACTCTAGCGAAGCATACAACTATCCCTGTCGAGGACAGTTGTGCTTTTCTAGACCCAATGGACAAAAAATTAGAGGGTTACCTTAAGAAAATTTTTATTCAACAAGGTTTTATTCTCCAGCCCCTTGCATGCATTGCCCCTGTCACTGCTGCTGCGGCCTTCTGGTTTGAGTCTTTAGAAGAGGCTCTACAGGTAGAAACCCCATTGGATGATATCCTTGACAAGCTTAAAGCCCTTAAGCTAGCCAATTCATTTGTTTCTGGCGCCGTTGTTCATTTAACCAAAGTAACGGCTAAGAACTCAGGTTTTGCTATTCAGGCATGTAGTGCGCTATAGCTTAAATCCTGGTCAGCTGACGTTACTTCAAAGTCTAAGCTTCTCAACATTCCCTTCAAAGGGTAGACCCTATTCAGGCCTGGACTGAAGGATAGGTCCAACAAATTAAGGACCAAACAGCCTAATTTTTGTGCCTTTCAAAACTTCAAGAGTGGCGCAGCTTCAACTTCCTCTAATACAAAACAAGAGGGAAATTTTGCCCAGTCCAAGCCGCTCTGGAGACCTAACCAGGCTTGGAACAGGAAAGCAGGCCAAAAAACCTGCTGCTGCCTCTAAGACAGCATGAAAGATCAGCCCCCGATCCGGTAACGGATCTAGTAGGGGGCAGACTTTCTCTCTTCTCCCAGGCTTGGGCAAGAGATGTCCAGGATCCCTGGGCATTGGAAATTGTGTGCCAGGGATATCTTCTGGACTTCAAAGCTTCTTCCCCAAAAGGAAGATTTCATCTCTCACAATTATCTGCAAACCAGATAAAGAGAGAGGCATTCTTACATTGTATTCAAGACCTCCTAGTTATGGGAGTGATCCACCCAGTTCCAAAGGAGGAACAGGGGCTAGGCTTCTATTCAAATCTGTTTGTGGTTCACAAGAAAGAGGGAACCTTCAGACCAATCTTAGATCTCAAGATCCTAAACAAATTTCTCAGGGTCCCATCCTTCAAGATGGAGACTATTCGAACCATCCTACCTATGATCCAGGAGGGTCAATATATGACTACCGTGGACTTAAATGATGCTTATCTGTACATTCCGATACACAGAGATCATCATCGGTTTCTCAGGTTCGCCTTCCTAGACAGGCATTACCAGTTTGTGGCTCTTCCCTTTGGGTTAGCTACGGCACCAAGAATCTTTACGAAGGTTCTGGGATCACTCCTAGTGGTCCTAAGGCCGCGGGGTATAGCAGTAGCCCCTTACCTAGATGACATTCTAATACAGGTGTCGAATTTTCAAATCGCCAGGTCCCATACAGACATTGTTCTGGCATTTCTGAGGTCGCATGGGTGGAAAGTGAATGAAGAAAAAAGTTCTCTATCCCCTCTCACAAGAGTTTCCTTCCTAGGAACTCTGATAGATTCTGTAGAAATGAAGATTTACCTGACAGAGGCCAAGTTGTCAAAACTTCTAAATTCCTGCCGTGTTCTTTATTCTACTTCTCGCCCTTCAGTGGCTCAGTGTATGTAAGTAATCGGCTTAATGGTAGCGGCAATGGACATAGTGCCGTTTGCCCGCCTACATCTCAGACCGCTGCAACTCTGCATGCTCAGTTTGTGGAATGGGGATTACACAGATTTGTCCCCTCTACTAAATCTGGATCAATAGACCAGGGATTCTCTTCTCTGGTGGTTATCTTGGTTCCATCTGTCCAAGGGTATGACCTTCCGCAGGCCAGATTGGACAATAGTAACGACAGATGCCAGCCTTCTAGGCTGGGATGCAGTCTGGAACTCCCTGAAGGCTCAGGGCTTGTGGACTCAGGAGGAGACACTCCTTCCGATAAACATTCTGGAACTAAGAGCGATATTCAATGCTCTTCAGGCTTGGCCTCAGCTAGCTGTGGTCAGGTTCATCAGATTTCAGTCGGACAACATCATGACTGTAGCCTATATCAACCATCAAGGGGGAACAAGGAGTTCCCTAGCAATGTTGGAGGTTTCAAAAATAATTCTATGGGCAGAGGTTCACTCTTGCCATCTATCAGCTATCCATATCCCAAGAGTAGAGAACTGGGAGGCGGATTTTCTAAGTCGACAGACTTTTCATCCGGGGGAGTGGGAACTGGATCTCATGGTGTCTCGTCAGAACGCCAAGATTCCTTGTTACAGATCCAGGTCCAGGGATCCCAAGGCAGCGCTGATAGATGCTCTAGCAGCGCCTTGGTCTTTCAACCTGGCTTATGTGTTTCCACCATTTCATCTGCTCCCTCGTCTGATTGCCAAGATCAAGCAGGAGAGAGCTTCAGTGATTTTGATAGCACCTGCATGGCCACGCAGGACTTGGTATGCAGATCTGGTGGACATGTCATCCCTTCCACCATGGACTCTACCACTGAGACAGGACCTTCTACTTCAGGGTCCTTTCAACCATCCAAATCAAATTTCTCTGCGTCTGACTGCTTGGAGATTAAACGCTTGATTTTATCAAAGTGTGGTTTCTCCGAATCGGTCATTGATACCTTAATTCAGGCTCGAAAGCCTGTCACCTGGAAAATCTATCATAAGATATGGTGTAAATATCTTCATTGGTGTGAATCCAAGGGTTACTCATGGAGTAAAGTCAGGATTCCCAGGATATTATCTTTTCTCCAAGAAGGATTAGAGAAGGGATTGTCAGCTAGTTCCTTAAAGGGACAGTTTTCTGCTCTGTATATTCTTTTGCGCAAGCGTCTGGCGGATGTTCCAGACGTTCAGGCGTTTTGTCAGGCTTTAGTTAGAATCAAGCCTGTGTTTAAACCTGTTGCTCCGCCATGGAGTTTAAATTTAGTTCTTAAAGTTCTTCAAGGTGTTCCGTTTGAACCTCTGCATTCCATAGATATCAAACTTTTATCTTGGAAAGTTCTGTTTTTGGTAGCTATCTCTTCGGCTCGAAGAGTTTCAGAGTTATCTGCCTTGCAGTGTGATTCCCCTTATCTGATCTTCCATGCAGATAAGGTAGTTTTGCGTACCAAATCTGGGTTTCTTCCTAAGGTGGTATCTAATAAGAATATCAATTAGGAGATTGTTGTTCCGTCACTGTGTCCTAATCCTTATTCAAAAAAGGAACGTCTATTACACAATCTTGACGTGGTTCGTGCTTTAAAGTTTTATTTACAAGCTACTAAAGATTTTCGTCAAACATCTGCATTGTTTGTTGTCTACTCTGGACAGAGGAAAGGCCAAAAGGCTTCAGCAACTTCTCTTTCCTTTTGGTTAAAGAACTATAATTCACTTAGCTTATGAGACTGCTGGCCAGCAGCCTCATGAAAGAATTACAGCTCATTCCACTAGAGTGGTGGCTTCCACATGGGCTTTTAAAAATGAGGCTTCTGTTGAACAGATTTGTAAGGCGGCGACTTGGTCTTCGCTTGATACTTTTTCAAAATTCTACAAATTTTATACTTTTGCTTCTTCGGAGGCTATTTTTGGGAGAAAGGTCTTACAGGCAGTGGTGCCTTCCATTTAAGCACCTGCCTTGTCCCTCCCTTCATCCGTGTCCTATAGCTTTGGTATTGGTATCCCACAAGTAATGGATGAATCCGTGGACTGGATACACCTTACAAGAGAAAACTAAATTTATGCTTACCTGATAAATTTATTTCTCTTGTGGTGTATCCAGTCCACGGCCCGCCCTGTCATTCTAAGGCAGGTGTTTTTTATTTTAAAACTACAGTCACCACTGCACCCTATAGTTTCTCCTTTCTCTTGCTTGTCTTTGGTCGAATGACTGGAGGTGGCAGTTAGGGGAGGAGCTATATAGACAGCTCTGCTGTGGGTGATCCTCTTGCAGCTTCCTGTTGGGAAGGAGAATATCCTACAAGTAATGGATGAATCCGTGGACTGGATACACCACAAGAGAAATACATTTATCAGGTAAGCATAAATTATTTTTTTTTTTAAATCTACACTACTGTTACACCAGATATGAGTTGCACTGGGGTGACACTGTGCCCTGGCAGGCAGGCACTGAAACACACACGTGTGAAGGAAAATGACTGCTACTATATAACACAGTCAAAAAAGTGTTGTTTTTTTTTAAATCTACACTACTGTTACACCAGATATGAGTTGCACTGGGGTGACACTGTGCCCTGGCAGACAGGCCCTGAAACGCACACGTGTGAAGGAAACTGACTGCTATTATTTAACACAGTCAAAAAAGTGTTTTTTTTTTTTAAATCTACACTACTGTTACATCAGATATGAGTGGTGGCACTGTGAAAGTGGGCACAGTATATGCTGTGAGCCTGACACACACGCTGGCAGGCAGGCAACTACAATTAGATTACACAGGAAAAAAAAAAAAGCAGACTGATGTTCTAGCCCTAAAAAGGGCTTTTTGGGGTGCTGTCCTTACAGCAGAGATCAGATGAGTCCATCAGGACTGTAGTGGATACTGAATACACTTGCCTAGCTATCATTTTCCCTATTAAATCAGCAGCAGCTACACTGTCCCTCCTCTCACTAAGAATGCAGCTTCCAAATGAATCTAAAATGGATGCTGTCCAGGAGGTGGGAGGGTCTGGGAGGGAGTGTCTGCCGCTGATTGGCTGTAATGTGTCTGCTGACTGTGAGGTAAAGGGTCAAAGTTTACTCAATGATGAAGAATAGGGGGCGGATCGAACATCGCATATGTTTGCCCGCCTCTGCGAACGCGAACATGCTATGTTTGCCGGGAACTTTTCGCTGGCGAACTATTCGTGACATCACTACTATTGCATCATTTACTGATGTTCCTTTGGGCGCAGATAAATGTTGAATAAGTCTGAATTTTCCTTGCTCTTTTTTGGGCACTATCCCAACTGGTGAAATTATCATATTGGGTAATGTTTTTTTTTTTTTTAAAGGGACCCGCTATCCTGGCCAACTTAATCTCCTTTTCCAGTTTTTCTCTAACGACCTCTGGAAATTGGTATGCTGATTTTAAATTACGTGATTTCCCATTTTTTATCTCCCCTTGCGTTGGTATACCAAAACCATTAGTAAATGATTCTGTCAAAAAGTTGGCTCTTCTTGTGTTTTTTTAGGTTAACAGCATTTTTTTAATTATTTTGATGTGCAGTGGGGTGTACCGTTGGATGGGGTTAGTTAGTTTGTGTTTGGTTGGTTCCCTTACCCTGTGTGATCCGAAAGGGCCATCTGGCATTTCTATTATAGTCTGCCCCTGGGTGAATTCCCTTACAATATCGACATGCGTGTTTAAAGTTGCAATTTTGTCTGTCACACCTTTTGTCATTATAAGCCCAACATATCTTTTTATTAGCCTCCTCTGTCATGTTATTTCCAAAAGTGTTCCCGTAATAGCTCCCCTTCTGCCTATGGCTACTGTCTTGTTTGACTAGCCTGGTCCACATGTCAAGTTCCTTCCTACCAAAATATTTGGTGGTAGCCTTTCCTAATTTTTTTCTAAATTCGGTGTCATAATCCCTCCATGCCTGACCCCCAAAAGTTGTGTATACCTCCAATATGGTGTGCATGTATCTCGCCAGACTCTCGCCTTGTGTCGGTCTATCCTTTAAGTAGCATGCTGCGTATATTAGAAAACCTTTCATCCATTGTACTATATCTTTCCTGGGTGCGTCAAATTTCTTTTGTGCTCTATCACCTTTTATGTCTTTATTCTTCACTGCCTCTTTGGTTAATGAAAACACGTCTATATATCGCCCCAGCCTCGCTTTCCTAATTGTCTTTTGCTTCAAATGATCCCATAACGGATCCAGTTTGCAAGGTATACCCATTCTATCTGTGGCATTAGCCAGCACCCCTTCTGCTTCCTCTTGTTTGCTATGTGTCATTGGGGTGTTATTAGAGTGTAAATGCGATTTAACCCCGTGTTTATCTATTGGGCTATGCCTGTTTTTTCTATGCATTTTTTGTAATAATTTCCATATTTTGTTACACTTGGACCTGTTGCCAACCCCCTCGGAATCAGAGTTGGAACCCGTACTGTCCGAACTGTTCGACTCTGAGTCCGAGGCTGAATCTAAAGCACTCAAGTTGCATGAATCACTGTACTCACTCAGGTCCTTGGTGGTGACATTCTGACCCTGGCGGATCCTTTCTTGAGTGCTTCCTTCCTCATTATCCGGCTCGCCGTGCGCCTCTGCTGTAGTTGTGAAAAGTACCTGTGATCCTTTCGGGGCGGTCCATTTCCTGTGCTGGCTCCCATGGTGCTGTGAAGAGAGCGGTATAGAAGCAATATATGTGGACAAACCAGGGGGAGGTGGGGGGGGCGAAGTGGGCGTGGGAGGCCCCCCTTGAGGGGGTGGAATAGGCTGATGGTGGGGGGGGTAGAGGTAAGGGGTATGGGAGAAGGGGGGGACCAAGCTGTATAGAGTTCAGTAATGCCTTATGGGGGTGGGAAGGGGTGCCATAACTGTGGGAATAGAACTAAGGTCTATGGCTAGAGGAGGCCCTGCAGGCCCTGTGTACCGCCTCAAATCCCATGTGGGGTTTATTTCCCAGGGGAAGGGAGGTGTGATGAGATTTTACTAGCCGTTTTTTGGGTGGCAGGCCTGGATTTTTTTGAGGAGGGGCGTGTGGTGGGGGGGGAGTGGTGAGCAAGCCGGATGCATGAGGGGGAAGGTGCCCCCAGGCCTTTATTAGAGGGGCTACCCCTGGCGGAGGTCTTATTATGCCCAGGTGAATGGTGGGAGGGCAAATTATTTTTATTATGTATGGCAGGGGAAGGAGCCTCTCTGTCTATGTTTGCGGGCCTACCCCTAGTAGGGGTCACATATTTCCCTGAGGATTTCCCCTGTGATGTCCGGAATTGGCGGTTTAGTGGGACCGGAAGCGATAACTCACTTCGCTTCCGGTGCCTTGTGGCTGATGGGGGAACCTTGATTGTTTCCCCCTCCACACCTGGTCGGGAGCAGAGAGCTCGACTGTCTCCTCCGCTCCCCTGAGCTGAATGCACGCATCAGCGTTCCTACCCGAAACCGCATCCGGATGTGTGCCTAGAGGAGCGCCGTAGGCCTGGTGGCCCTCCAGGGCTGCGTCTGTACCCTGCGGGCTGGATGGGCCATGCGGCCTAAATGGACATAGACCTGGGTAGGAGGGGGGGCGGGATGTGGCCAGGAAGCCAATTTCTGCGGGGCATGAAGCCTCAGGGGAAGCGGATCCGGAGGGGGAGAAAAAGAGGGGGGGACCCGGGGGAAGGAGATCTAGAACCAGATATTTTGACTGGGCAGGGGAGAAACGAGGGGAGCAGTGAGGACTGCTAGGAGGGGAGGGGGATAGCAGAGGATAGGCTAGGAGTAATGGAGGGGAAAGGGGATGAGGAAAGCTGCGAGGAAAGGATTTTATTTCCTTAATATTATACTTAACTGCCCCTGCTTCCTACTGCGACGATCCATGCTGCTCCATGGTCGACCCTGCAACAGAAAATAATTTTTTTAGACTGATGCCACAGCACAAGGTAAGCCCTTTTATGCCTTCCTCCCCCCCTCTCCTAAACCCTCCCCTGGTCTCCTAAACCCTCCCCTGGCTTATCCCTATTCCTCCCCCTACTCCTCCCCCACCCCCTTTCCCTTTCCTAGGTTTGCACGCAGCTCCCCCCTCCCCCCTGGGAGTGGGCAGCTGCTGCTGCTGCTTTCCTCTTTTCCCATAGTCCCTGGCACTTACTGTGCTCCCTGCTTAAACAGCACTTCACACTCATATACACCAATTTTCATATAACTGCATGTAATAGACACTACTATAAAGAATAATATGTAGAGATACTGATCTACAAATCCAGTATAAAACCTTTTAAAAACTTACTTAGAAGCTCCCTGTTTAGTACTTTTGATTAGGTTGACTGGAACAACCAGTGAAAATAGACCTTCCCCTCTCCCTGCTTCCTCTGCATACAGAGGCGTAACTAGAAGCCTCAGGGCCCCAGTGCAAGAATCCTCCCTCCCCAAAAAAACATGATTTCTTACATAATTAATTTTTTGTAGAACAAACGAAAAGAGGGGGTAGAAAAAAGGGAGAGAAGAGAGAAGAACATAGGGAAGGAGAGGGGGGAGAAGAAAGGGAGAGAGGGAGAAAAAGAAATGGAGAGAGAGGGAAATTACAAGGGTAGAGAGACAGGGAGGGTACAGAGAGAAAGAGGAGCAATAGAAACGTTTTAAATATTGACTTAAAGATAGGGGAAACATTATTATTATACATGAAGAAAAGCAATGGAATGAAAAAAATATGGGAGGACAAAAATAAAATAGGTTTAAGACAATAGAGTAGTATACACAATACTAGACTGAAAACATTTAAAGGCTTTATTAGCTACACCAGTTCTTAAAATATCCCAATAGAAAATATTCACTAATTAATAGAGATTATGGAGATTAGTGAATCAGATAGTATAGTAATGATTTATCTGGAGAGACAAGGAAGCTTTTAGTAGACATGTGCGCAGCGGAAAAAATTGTTTCAGTTTGTTTCACACTGATTCTGATTTTTTCAAAATTTGTTTCAGATCGATTCGAATTCAGATACATTAGAATGTATTGTTTCAGCTTCATTCGGATTTGAATAAATTCGGATGTATTCGGATGTATTCGTTTCGGATTCGATTCGTAAATTTGGAAGTTCAGTTTTTATACTGAATTGTGATTAGACCATGGCCATTCGAATGTAACGAATAAATAAAAACTAATTTGGATTTATTCATTACAAATGCATTCGGATTAGTTTAATTTTGTTGCTTGGGTAATTCGGAAATTCGAATCGATTATAATCTCAAAATTTGGCGAATTTAGCCGAATTTACAATTCGGATCGATACGAAACGCACATGTACAGCTTTTAGTGAATTTGTACACTGATAAATGTGAACGGTATAAATCAGATACATTTTCATAGATTGTGGAGAATGCAAGAAGTCACCTGTGGAAATGGAAGACGCAGAGAAGGGGAAACAGCAAACCCTGGAGATCAGCCTCCCAAAGGTAAAGGTGACAGATATGACAGAGGATAGAAAGTGGATTAAGACCATTGGGAAATGATAACAGACGCAGCTGAAAATCAATAATGATGATAAAAAGGAGTTGAGAGAGATTAAAGGAATGTGGATATAAGTGGAGTGAGTAGTGGAATAGTTTAGTGACAATAAAGTCAGAGGTAAAGTTTTTTGACAATAAAGTCAGAGGTAAGGTATTGTGACAATAAAATCAGAGGTAAGATATTGTGACAATTAAGTCGTAGGTAAGATATTGTGACTAAGTAAATGTTGGTTATTTGTGAGGTGCAGAGTCTCTTGCTAGCCAGTCAGTCTCTTGCTAGCCAATCAGTAAATATCTAAGTTAAGAGGAACCTGTAAAACATCCCAGACTTGGTCCCATTATATACCTGCCCCCAGCAGCCCCAAGCAGCCTGTCCACATGAACAGAAGCCGCATCCTCTGTTTGGACTCAGAGCTCCATTTCAGGTGCAATCCTCTGGTCACGTACCTAGGTAGTAATGAGTGGGTCCCTTGCTCCGGTAATTCTCAGTAGATTAGAAGCTCTCTGTATAGAGAGGCAGACATGGGCTTCTGGTATAATGCAACTGACAAGAGTTCCCTTAGTGCTCAGCGAGTAACAGGCTCTGTAGTTAGTGAATGGGTAGTGAGCTCCCATTGTCTGCAGCCCCCACTGCACCACGCAACACACCTTGTGTCGCCTGCACAAAAAAACTTGTGTGCTGTGCATGCGCTTTCCCCTAACAAAGGCACAGAGGTCAGGTCACACCTGCTGGGCCCCCCAGAGTGGCCGACCTCGAGGGCCCGGTCGCAGTCACGACTGTTGCAACCACGATAGTTCCGCCCCTGTCTGCATATGAAAAGACCCTTTACACAAACAGGAGCAATCTGGAATAGGTATACATCAGTATAGTCCTTAAATGTCGGGGCTTGGTTAGGAGTATGAAAATCAGCACAATGTTATTTAAAAATAAAAATAAATCTATACATGTATGGGCTATATAAATGGATTGTCTACAAAACATTTATGCAAAGAAAAATCTAGTGTATGGTGTCTCTTTAACTAGTAAACATTGTAGTGTGCATGCAATACTGCAATTGCAGTACTTTGGCATTGTGTGCGTACACTGATTTATTTAAGTGTTGATAAAATTAAAATGTATTTTTTTGTACGAAACTTCAAAAGTACAACAGTAACACACATAATTTAAGTAAGCTATTGTATTACTTTATGATAATCAAAAATGAAAAAGTGTATTAGTGGTTTTAATTTATTTAATTTAACATAGTACTTGTGCTTTTTGCTTACTATATTAAATTAGTAGGCCTGCATTATTTTACTGTTTTTTTTATTAGTACATTGTTTTTGATCAGTGAATTTAACTTTTTTAACCCCTTAATGACCAGCGTACTATGGTATGACACTGTTCCTTAAGGGCTTAAAGACCAGCGTCATACAGGGTACAGCGCTGGTTGTTAAGGGGTTAAAAAAGTGGGGCAGTTCAGAAATTGAGTTGCATCGGTCAGCGGTGGTGCCAATTGTTGGTGGCGAGGGAGGCGTCAGTCACAGCATACTATTCAGTCAGAGCATACTGTTCAGTCAGATACTGCACAGAGAGACTTTGGAATACAATTTTTTGGAGATAATACAGGACAATAAATTTGACGATGAAAACAAGATGCCGCTGAACTTCTAAGCTACAGGCTGTGAGAATTAAGGTAACTTTTAGAATTTTTACTGGATATAATACAAAACAATTCTACTTCTACTTGGAAAACCTGGAATTCACTCATAGAGAAAGTAAAAGTCTCAACTAAATACTACTACCACCTCTATACCCTGGGACAAGAGAAGCATCACATCCTTTTAATGCATGGAAACGAGTCTTCTACTACTTAGAATGCAAATTAAATACTAACAAGATCTAAAGGTTACCGGAATACAATATTTTGGGATTTTATAGCTGGTTTATATCACTTTTACTTTGGATTAAACAAATATATATTTTGCATATCTAAGCAATAATACTGCACAGAAAATGAACCCCGGGAAGAGCAAGACCCTGGATTACCTTTTACCAAGTGGCCAGGAATGCTATGAAATTATATACCCAGAGGACCTCAAAACTGGAGCAGCCCAAAAATTGTTTAAAGAAAACATCCTTATCAACAACCCTGAACTACTTATCGCTGATTATTCTTATAGAGACCAAAAAAAGCACAAAACCAACTTATTATTTCATACAGAGCAAAAAGATGCCTGGCACCAAACCTTACGGGAAAACTTTATTAACATTCAAAAAAAGGGAAATGGGAACAGAAGACAGATAATTGTATACAATGGAGAAGACTGTGAAAATATGCTTTATACAATAAATATATATATTATATATATAATATAATAATGGCACAGTAATGATACAAGGAAGCGAATCCTGCCTGGATTTATTTGAAACACAGTTTAAAACACTGTAACAGAAAAGCTTGGTAAATAGAGAACTCGCTATTAGGGAAGAAGAACTAAATAAAACCTCATCAGATATTGTATCAACAGAAAATACAAGGGTATCACAGACAGAGAAACAGAATAAAGCAGTGAAACACTCACCCATAACTGACAAAGCTCTAAGGGACTGTTTGGCCTCACTAGAAAGAGACTTTGCAGAGTTCCGTGAATCAACAAAAAAGGACCTTGCACAAAAAGATCACTTAGAATGGGTAAAGCAAGAGCTCATGACCATCAAGCAGGAGCACAAACAGGAAATCCAGGAAATCAGATCACAAATCTCTGATCTAATTATTGACTATGAAAGATTAAAATGTGATCTCAAGAAATCCAAGGAAGAACTGAAACGCCATCAGGAAAATCACCCAAACAATCAATACATAGCTCCACATAGACCAACAACAAACTTTCAAAAGAACAAAATAGTACATAACCCAGTGACAGTGACCTTGGGAGAAACAAGGCAGAAATAACCACAAGCAGGGACCCAGTCTGCTCAAGAGAAACCCCCCAAAGACCAGACACAGCCCCCTGCCAAGCAACAACAGACTACAGCCCAGGTCAGAGCAGAAAACCAAGCAGAGCAGCTGGCCAGTGTACTGGGGGCCACTAAGGAAATCCCTGAGAAACCACTACAGAATCTTACAAAAAATAAACCAGAAGAGCACACAAGACAAACCCCTGAAACAGATGTTCTCATCTTAATGGATTCAAATGGCAAATACCTAGATGGAAAGGGCCTCTTCCCTGGTAAGAGAGTTATCCAGTACAAACGTGTAAACATGGAAAAAGCAAAAGAGAGAATTCTAAACCCAAATTTTAATAACCCAAAATATATAATCATCCACACCGGCTCAAATGAACTGCAAGATCCAGAGAAATATATTAAAGCAATGAAAGACCTGATAACTATCACAAGAAATAAATTCCCACTAACAAAAATCATCCTTTCTAGCCTATTACCAAGGAGTGACATGCACAGCAATATTGTCCAAAATATCAATATGCAGCTAAAGGCTTTTGCTCAAACCCCAAACATAATGGTGGCCCAACACCACAACATTACCTGTACACACCTATATGATCAAGTACATCTGAACAAACGGGGGGTACGTATGTTTGCCAAAAATCTAAAAGATACAACACTGGAGTGCAACATACTCACTTCACATTTAGAGAGACACCCCCCCCCCCCGATAATAACAGGGATAGAACAACTACACATTGGAGTGGGTACTCACATACATGGAATAATAGTAAAAGATCCTTGATACCCTCAAATGGACAGTACAGGGAGAACCTACAGGCTCCTAACAACAGCCAATACAGTGCCCACTACAGAGACTTCCAAAGAAATCAAAGGCAAATTACACAGGCAGACTTAGAACTTAGGGGAATTCAAGAACTAATCCATGCACTATATGAAAAGCTTTAGAAACAAACCAGGATATCACAAATGAACTGCAAGAGGGAAAACAAACAACAAACAAACCTTAATTCTCACAGCCTGAAAGCTTAATTAGCACACTATAGACTGAACACACAATGACCAGTCTCACACTTAGCAGCTGGAACTTACAAGGGCTCACTTCCTCCACCTTTGGAGACAAAATCAGACATCCTGATTTTCAACAAAATATAAGAAATCATGATATTATCTTGTTACAGGAGACATGACAAGATAGAAGCACAGCATCATCTTGCCCTATGGACTATAAAGAGTTAATAATTCCTGCAACAACAAAAAACAGGAAAGGAGGGAGACTCTCAGGGGGGTTATTAGTGTGGTACAAAGAGAGTCTCAAACCATTTATCACCCCAGTGAAGAAAGGTGCAACACATCTGTAGATACAAATATCAAACAACCTTGTACAGACATCTCACAATCTCTACCTCTGTGCCACATACATTCCACCACGGGAATCACCATATTATGACCCAGAATACTTAAATACACTGCAGGGGGAGATCTCAAACTTTCAAACAAAAGGACAAATTATGCTAATCGGAGACATGAATGCTCGTACAAGCAATGCAAGGGACTATACCCCCAGCCAAGGAAATAAACATATATTTGGAAAGAGTATGAATTTTGACACCCTGATGGACACTGAAAGAAACAGCTATGATAAAATAATGAACACACATGGGAAAAAACTCCTTGATGTTTGTAAAAGATTAGGTCTGTATATTGTAAATGGAAGGGTAACTGGAGACAGGCTGGTTAGTTTTACATTTAACTCATCAAGTGGTAAAAGTGTAATTGACTATGTGATAACTGACCTGGACATCAGAAAGATCAGTTCGCTGATCGTAAGACCCCAGTCCTACCTATCAGACCATAACCAAATGGTCATACACATCAATAGTTCAAAGAAAATCCCAACATGGAAAGCCAGGAAACATATATACAGAATGCCCCTAATTACCTGTGGTCCCAACAAAGTAAGGAAATCTTTATGAACAGCTTGGAAACTGAGGAGATAACTAATCAAATTAATGCTTTCATTAATAGAAGCTACAGTTATACTCCATATGACACAAATAAAGCAACAAATGATTAAACAACTATTCTCCATAGAGCAGCAAACAAATCCCTTAAACTGTCAGACAAAAGACAAAGGAAAAATAACAATAAAAATGATTGGTTTGATAAAGAATGTGCAGCCTTAAGACTTGAGGTGAGAAAATGATCAAATCTTAAACACAGAGAACCACTGCGAGAGGATCTGAGGTGCACATATAACCGTAAACTAAAAGACTACAAAACTACCCTAAAAAGCAAGAAAATAAACCACCTAAATAAAACACTCTCCCAAATTCAAGAATCAACACATAATAATTCCTTTTGGAGCTTGTGGAAAAAATTCACATCAAAAGCCACTGGGCATATTCCAATCCAAGATGGTGACATATGGACAGATTATTTTCAAATATTATACAAAGACCTAGAACCTAATGAGATCAATACGTCACATATAGAAACTTGTGAAAAACTGTTAAATTTAGAAAATGTAATAAAGAACTATCAAACTCCTCTAGACTTTCCCTTCACACTACAGGACGTTGCAGAAGGCATAAAGTCATTAAAACCAAGAAAAGCTTGTGGATCTGACCAAATACTAAATGAGATGCTGATTCACAGCAGCCCACAGCTCCAAGAGGCTCTCAAAAAACTGTTTAATATCATCTTGCAATCAGGGCACTTCTCAGAAACATGGACAGAAGGTCTGGTTACCCCAATCCACAAACATGGGGATATAACTGACCCAAATAACTACAGGGGAGTCTGTGTAAACAGCAATGTGAGCAAACTCTTCTGCACAATCCTGAACCAGAAAATATTAAAATTTCTAATAGACAGCAGAACCCTGCACATGAGTCAGATAGGTTTCCTCCCTAAACAAAGAACCACAGACCCAGGGCCGGACTGGGAAACCAGACCAGCCCTGGAAATGTTAGAAGACCAGCCCCCCCCCCCCCCCCACTCGGTCCCCCCCCCCCCCCCGTATATATAACACACACAAAGAGTTTGTATGGTGTTATACATATTAACAGATAAAACATGTACTGCAGCAAAGCATACATGCAATTAAAGGGTTAAATTACTGGGGGATAGCACACAACAGTGATTTAATCTTACTCCCTTAAATCACATGCAACAGCCATGTGTTAAGCCTGTATGATTACCTCCTCAAAATATTTTTTGATGCATAAACATTGATTTTGAAGTTCCCTTAATTAATACTAAAAAAAGTGGTCCTATCCATTACACATACTAAATCATCATACTAAGGCATATAAAGACATGCAGCAGCAATGCACACCTAGAAATTGTGTGTGTATGTACTGTATATATACAATTTTTATAAAAGTGTGTGTATATATATATATATATATATATATATACTTTTATAAAAACGGTATCTTGGCTGATGAGCCCTTCTTTTTAATGTTTTATCTTTAGTGTGATGAGCCCTGCTTCTGTCCAAATATGCTTTGAAGGCAAAGAGCAGTAAATCATTCCAGGAGGGGGAGGGGGTCTGCTCCTCTGAGAAACGGCTGTGTCTTTTTGAGATCAAATACACAGTAGATGCAGTTAACCTAGCAGAGACAGGACTGCAGTTTAAATATATTAGACTTTTTTTACACCCATTGGGATAACTGCATCGACTAGTATTTAATTTGAGCCGTTTCTCAGGAGGTTATGTGGTGGGAGGAGATTTCTCCTTGCTCAGTGCTGTGCCAAAGGAGAGTTTTTACAGCTCAGCACCATCGGTTTAGGGTTCAGAAGTCCCCAGGAGGAATTGCAGAGTTGCTCATCCTCCTCTTCTCTTGTCTCCTGTGCGCAGCTGGGACAGTTGGTAAGGGGGCTGGATCTGCCTAGGCATACATTGCTCGGCTGCACTCCTTAGTTACACACTACTGCTGTGTCATGTTTAACCCTCACAAGTGTCAACCACTAGTTGGGATCTGCACCCAGGGAATTGAGCATGGGAAGAAGAATACTAGTAATTACCAGAGTGATGCTGTCTTTTTCCCATTTCACCATACTACAGCCTCCAGAGGGACATCCCCAGTTCCAACTTCCCAGATGATTGCTGCTCCGGGCAGGAGCCCCTCCCTAGCCCCTCCCTCCTCCTCTGATTTGACAGTAGCATAATCAGCATCTTGCTGCATGGCAATCTGGGACATGTAGTCTCCTGAACTAGCAGAGTTAGCGTATTAAAAAACAACGGCTTTTTTGACTGCATATTTCAGTGCAGCCGCTGACCCTCCCTCACCTGCTGCTCACATCATGCCTGAATGAGTGGCTGAGCCTGTTTGTTGCTTCACTTGCTGGCGGCTCTGCCACTAGTGCGCTTCCTCACAACTGTCTGCGCTTTGCTATTGCGAGTCTCCACAGACTGCAGCTGCGCTTGCCAGCCCACCAGCTGCCGGCCCACAGGGATTTTTCCCGGTATCCCGGCGGCCCAATCCGGCCCTGCACAGACCACATCTTCACATTACAAGCTATCACTAACAAGTATGTGAAAAGCTCGCCATCAGGGAAGGTGTTTGCATGTTTTGTGGACTTCAAAAAAGCATTTGACTCAATCTGGCACCCTGGCCTATACATGAAACTGCTGCAAAGTGGAATTGGTGGGAAGACATATGACATAATAAAGACCATGTATTCATCCCTCAAATGTAAAGTAAAAATAAACAAACTACAAACAAAGAGTTTTGAACAAAAGAGAGGTGTCAGACAAGGATGCAGCCTCAGCCCCACATTATTCAACCTGTACATTAATGATCTGCCTACAGTACTGGAGAAATGCACAGCACCAGGTATATCCCTGAATGTGAAGGAAATCCATTGTCTCTTATATGCAGATGACCTGCTCATCCTGTCCCCCACAGCAGTGGGTTTGCAAGAAAAACTAGACCTACTGCAGACATACTGTAAGTCATGGGCAATGGAAGTGAATATAGAAAAAAACGAAAATCATGATTTTCCAGAAAAGCCCAAAAATCTCCAGCAAAAACTCAAATTCCTATTGTTCTCTAAAGAGGTAGAGCACTCATTAAATTATACCTATCTTGGGATTACACTGAGTGCATCAGGAAGCTTTAAACTGGGCATCAAAACACTGCAAGAAAAAGCCTTTAGAGCCTTCCATGCAATAAAGAAGCTTCTAGTCAGTCTAAACCCTCCTACAGAACTGTTACTTAAGGTATTTGAAAGCACAATTGTACCAATCCTGCTGTATGGCTGTGAGGTCTGGGGCCCAACACTGACACAGAACTACCGAGAATGGGACAAAACTCTCACAGAAATTGCACATCTCCAATTCTGTAAATATGCACTGCGGGTACACAGAAGCGCCCCTAACAATGGGTGCAGAGCAGAGCTGGGAAGATTCCCATTGTTGCTACCAATGCAAAAACGGGTGTACAAATTCTGGTGTCACCTCACAAATAGTGACACAAGCACACTTTACCACCAAGCACTCTGTGACCCAGCATCAAAAGCATTTAGAGAATATACATCAGACCTGCAAAACCACATCAGTAAAAGCACAGCCCATGAGAGAGTGTCACCAAACACCTTACAAACAGCTCTGAAGGTACACTGGGCACTGGGAGGAACAGATAGAGCAACAGAACACGCTGGAGTGTTACAGTACAGACTAGCTTAGTATCTCACAAGTGTCACCAACTCAAAGCACAGACAGATACTCACTAAATACAGAATCTCTGACCACCAGTTGGAAATAGAGACTGGCTTGACTACGCTATTGCTAAACCCAAATCTGCCAGATTACAAGTTGCCAAAACTCTGCTTACCTGACTATGCTGTTGTTTAACTCTAATCTGCCTGATTACAAGTTGCCAACCTCTGCTTGCCTGACTACGCTATTGCTAAACCCAAATCTGCCAGATTACAAGTTGCCAAACTCTGCTTACCTGATTATGCTGTTGTTTAACTCTAATCTGCCTGATTACAAGTTGCCAACCTCTGCATGCCTGACTACGCTATTGCTAAACCCAAATCTGCCTGATTACAAGTTGCCAAACTCTGCTCATCTGACTACACTGTTGTTTAACCCTAAACTGCCTGATTACAAAATTCCGAACACAGTCAGTCTAACTACACCTATTCCTGACCCCACTCCGCCTGCTATCAAGTTACCTAGAACAGCAACTCTGAAACCTGAGAGCTACCTTTCACTATCGTGTGAGTGCCTTGTTTATAGAAGCTGTCGTGGGGTCATGTCCTGGTTTATACTCAGTATGCTAGCGTGTTATTTAAGTTTACTCTAGCATTTGGGTCTGATTCCGGACATTACCTAACCTGACACAAAAACTGTAAGTGGATCGTCTGGGGGTTAGTGTTAGGCTTCTTTAAGGTTTTATTGGGTGGGTTTTTTTTTAGTTTATGGTCTGGGCAGTAAAAGAGCTAAATGCCCTTTTAAGGAAAATGCCCATACAAAAATGCCCTTTTCAGTGCAATGAGTAGCTTAGGTTTTTTTAGAATTAGTTTTTTTTTATTTTGGGGGGTTGGTTGGGTGGTGGGTTTTACTGTTAGGGGGTCTTTGTTTTGCTTTTTACAGATACAAGAAATTATATATTTCGGGCAATGCCCCACAAAAGGGCCATTGGTAGTTTATTGAAGGCTACAATTTTGTTCTATTTTGGGTGGGCTTTTTTTTATTTTGATAGGGCTATTAGATTAGGTGTAATTCTTTTTTATTTTGGGTAATTTTGTTTGTTATTTTCCGTAATTTAGTGTTTGTTATTTTTTGTAACTTAGTATTTTTTTTGTTTTTGTATTTAGATACTTTGTAATTGCTAGAGTAGTGTAGGATTTTTCATTGTGTAGTTTAGTTTAATTGGTAGTTAGTTAAATTTTAGTTTAATTATTATATTAATTTAATTGTTAGTTTAAACTTAGTTTTTTTTATTTGACAGGTAAGTTTTAATGTAATTTAAGCTAGGAAAATTTTAATTTTAATATAAAGTTAGGCGGGTGCATAAGGTTTAGGGTTACTAGTTTAAATTAGTTTATAACAATGTGGGGGGCTTTTGGTTTAGGGGTTAATAGTTTAGTTTAGTATATTCTGTTGTGGGGGGCTTTCAGTTTAGGGGTTAATAAGTTTATTATAGTGGCGGCGGTGTGGGGCTTAATAACTTTAGTATAGTGAGGGCGATGTGGGCGGATGGCATATTAGGGATTAATAATATTTAAATAGTGTTTGCGATGTGGGAGGGTGGTGGTTTATGAGTTAATAACTTTAGTATAGTAGTGAGGATGTCAGAGAACGGCGGAATAGGGGTCAATATTTTTTAAAGTGGCAGCAATATCGGGAATGGCAGATTAGGGGTTAATACATTTAATTTAGTGTTTGTGATGCAAGAGAGCCTCAGTTTAGGGGTTAATAGGTAGTTTATGGGTGTTAGTATACTATGTAACACATTAGTTATGAGTTTTATGTTACAGCTTTGTAGCGTAAAACTCATAACTACTGACTTTAGATGGCGTTACAGATTTTGTCATTTTAGAGTGTAACGCTCACTTTTTAGCCAGAACGCAAAACTCGTAATACCGGCGCTATGGAAATCCCATTAAAAAACATCATTTTTAAGAGTGCGGGACACCTATACCGACAAGACTATGCTGCTATTTGACTCATAGCGCAAAACTCGTAATCTAGGTGATTGCGTATTATACTTTGAAATTATGTATATGTGAAATTAGTATTAAAGATAAACATTGATGCTGACATTAGGACACACAGTGTAATATTTTAGACAATGATTTTAAAAATCGAATGATGTTTGATTCAATATAATATTAAGTTGATAGCTCAAATAGATAGCCCACCTAACATTAAACTGTTACGAATCAGATACAGCAGAAATTAAAATCACCTCTTTACTGTCATGCTATATTCAGTGTTTTTCTTCCTTCTCTTGAATTTCATTTTCATTAAGAAATGTCATCTTATATGCCAGCCCACTTTTAACACCTGTGTAAAATACACTGCAATCAGAAAGGGTTACACAGGTGCAGAGAGAAAACTTGCCCAGTTCTTAATATATCTATTGATTGCAAATAAATACATATGATACCCTGATTACATGCTATATTCACAATTATTCTTGCTCATAATAATAATATATTTACACTATATAAATATAGTGTTATAAATAGTTACTCTGACAAAATGCTGATGGACATTTGGCTGACAGCATTCTGTCCAAAGAATATTTGGCCAAAGGACAGAATGCCGAAGCATGTTCGGAGTTCGGCCGAGGGCAGATACGCTCCGGAGTGCTCTGTTCTAATCAGAGCCTCAGGAGCCGCAAACTGCCTCTGGGAACCTAACCATGGGTCCCAAACCGCAAGTCTTGTATTTCTCTGTCTGTGAAATTATCTATCTATGTATTGAATCTATCTATTTATATATCTATCTATTGAATTTATCTATCAAATGTATCTATCTATCTATTGCATCTATTTATCTATCTAATCTATCTATCTATCAAATCTATCTACCTATCTCATGGCCAGACTATTATCCGTCGGCCAAATGTCCGTATGTCAAATGTCTGTCGGCCAAATGTTGGTTGTCTAACAGTCCGACCACATTATAAATGAACACAGAGATATGAAAGACAACATTGTTTAGAACATAAAATGTATTTTACGGACATATAAATATGTTTGCAAAAGATTTCTGACATAACACACATATATATATACAAGTTCGTGCAAAGATATATGTACAAATTCTAGCATTAATAATCATTTAAAATAAAAATAAAAAACATGAGATAGGCATATCATGAATCAGAGAAATTTTAATACACATTAATTTATGTGAAAATATCATATATCAGATGTTTTTGTATACCAAATAAATAGAAAAATAAATATTTATGAGCTATTATTGTTTGTTCAGGTATAAATATAGCTTAACATTAACAGATAAAAAATAAAAAGATTAGCTTTAGATAAATGTGCTTGTTCATGGACAGTAATAAAATGGTATAAATAACGTTGGAAAAAACAGAATATCCACGACATTGATGACTCTATATTTATCAAAAGTGCAATGCTCATCGCTCCGTACTTGATGTGCCTGTTTTTGACAGACTTTTTGATAAATAAGGGCTTCATATGTAGAAACACGGCAGCGATGTCTGGCGAGCGTATTGATGCCATCGAATGCACCAAGATTGACGCTTTGATAAATTGTGCTTCCTGTGCATGTGGCATTAGCTGTTGTCCTTCATTTTAATGCTGTGTAAATTGTCTGTGTGTGTTTGTAGTGATGTCGCAAACTTAAAATTTTCGGTTCGCGAACGGCGGACTCGAGCTTCCGGTATTGTTCGCGAACCCGCAAACCACCATTGAATTCAATAGGCAGGCGAACTTTAAAACCTACAAGGACTCTTTCTGGCCACAATAGTGATGGAAAAGTTGTTTCAAGGTTACTAACACCTGGACTCTGGCATGCTGGAGGGGGATCCCTGGCAAAACTCCCATGTAAAATTACATAGTTTATGCAGAGTCTGCTTTTAACCCATAAAGGGCCTAAATCACCTAACATTCCCAAATTGTTTGCAATAACTTGCTTTAAAACATCAGTAATGATGTCATATCTATCAGGTAGTGTAAGGGTTACGGCCGCATCACAGTGACA
Organism: Bombina bombina; assembly: GCF_027579735.1. Taxonomy (NCBI): domain Eukaryota; kingdom Metazoa; phylum Chordata; class Amphibia; order Anura; family Bombinatoridae; genus Bombina; species Bombina bombina. The sequence goes on from NC_069502.1 coordinate 211,947,012, forward strand.
GAGCAAACTCCAAGTGTAACGCACTTCAATCAACCGCAAACAGTCCACTTGCAGAACCACGAGATAGGTAGATTTGATAGATAGAAACATAGATTACATAGCTCAATCGATGCAATATACATATGATCGATACATCGCTGGCAGGCAGGAGGAAAGTGCAATTCAATGGCACAAGCAAACTGATGAATCACAAGCGATCAATTTGGAATTTTAAAGATTAACAATACTTTTACAACAACTAGGATTGGTGGCACTAATTGGCTAGTTTGTGCCTGGCACACAGGCTGGCAGGCAGGAGGAAACTGCAATTCAATGGCACTAGTAGACTGAATATTTGCAGTCCAAAAAATTATGATTTTTAATTTTTTTGATACTGTTACAAGAATTATGATTGATGCCACTAATTGGCTAGTTGGGCCTGGCACACAGGCTGGCAGATATGAGTCGTGGATGGTAGGTAGGGCAGCAATTTAACACAGTATGCTGTGTAAGTGACAAAAACACAGGCCTGATAGAAAATTAAGTTAGATTACACTAGCAAAATATTTTAAAATTTTAGATTTTAATATTAAAATTATGTTAAGAAGTGCAATGCACATATGAGTGGTCGCACTGGCTGGCTGCTACGTAGGGCAGCAATTAACAACAGTATGCTGTGTAATTCAGATAGACAGTTAGACACAGGCCTGATAGAAAATAAAATTAGATTACACTAGCATAATGATTTAAATACTTTTTTGGGGAATTAAAAGAAAAAGGTTAAGCACATAGATATGAGTTGTGGCTGATAGCCTTGGAAGGGCAGCTATTAAAAACAGTAGGCTCTGTAAGTCAGATACACACACGCCTGATAGAAAATACTATTAGATTACACTAGAAAAATTATTTAAATTTTTTTTTTTTGGGGGGGATTAAAAAAAGGTTAAACACATATGAGTCATGGCTCATAGACTAGGGAGGGCAGCAAGTAAACACAGTAGGCTCTGTATGTCAGCAAAACACACAGGCCTGATAGAAAATGATATTAGATTACACTATCAAAAAAATTTAACTTTTTTTTTTATATATATTTAAATTAAGGTGAAGAAGATATGAGTGGTGGCTGCCTGGCACAGACCAATTAACCAATAGACTGAAAACAATGAGGTATATTAATGCTGTGTGAGCCTGACAGACACAGGCCTGATAGAAAATGTAATTAGATTACACTAGCAAAATTATTATTATTATTTTTTTTTTAATTTAAAATAATGTTATAAACGGATATTAACACTGGTGGCTGGCACAGAGCAATGAACCAGAGTATATGCTGTGTGACACAGGCCTGAAAGAAGATGAAAAAAAATTACACTAGCAAAATAATTAAACTTTTTGGTTAGTTAAATTTAAACTAATGTTGTTAAGGAGATATCAGTGGTGGCAGTAATCACAGCATATCCTGTGAGCCTTAAACACACAGGCTGAAAGCCAGGCAAATGCTAATAAAAATAGGAAAAAAAAATGGCACGAAATATAGCCCTAAAAAGGGCTTTTTGGGGTGCTGTCCTTGCAACAGAGATGAGTGGAGTCCTTCTGGACTGTAGTGGACACTAAATACACTAGCCTAGCTTTGTATTTCCCTATAATGTCAGGAGCACAAACACAACACGTCCTCTCACTAAGAAAGCAAGGTCGTTATGAGTCTAAAATGGCGGCTTCTGAGTAGCTGGGAGGGTCTGTGAGGGAGTGTCTGATGTTAATTGGCTCTAATGTGTCAGACGGCTGTGACATACAGGGTCAAAGTTTCCTCAATGATGACACATAGGGGGCTATGTTCGCTGTGAACCGTTCACGGGCGAACAGTTCGGGACATCACTATTTGTTTGTACTGTGATCTGTGTCTTTAGGCTTATGTTTGAATGTGTGTGTGGAGTAATATAAAGAATCACCAGGTCTGCCAAGAAATGCTCATATTAGTTTTGCTAGTGCTACAAATTTCACGCCATGTGAATGTTATAAATAACCCAATTGAATGATTGTCTGGGGCTGCCGGGTTCCTTGTTCAAAGAGGAGAACAAACTGACAAGTTATTGAGCTGGTTGTTCATTCCTGAGAGTATGTTCTCTCTGTGTATATTATGTCTCTCTAAGAGAAAAAGGGCAACCAGACATAGGCCCCTAGTTATCAAGCCGTCAACCTCAAATACGCTGGAATTCCACAGCGTATTTGAGGCGAGGCTGATTCGCCTAAGTTATCAAGCCCTACAGACCGGCAAAAGTAGAATCTGGTGACGTAAGCATCGATCTGTCGGACTCAGTCCGACACAGATCGATTCTTACGTTACTCCAGATGTTCCGAACGCAAGTTCGGCACAATCTGACTACTTTTGGGAGTTATCAAAATCCCAGCAGGTACGCTCGGCACTTTAACGGCCCAGCATACCTGGTTTTCAACCCGCCGCCCTGGAGGTGGCGGATCCCATAGGAATCAATGGAAGTCAGACCATAGCGAAAGTTCAAGTTCGCTGCTGCCTGACATCCCATTCATTCCTATGGGAAGTGTGTACAACTAACACCCTAACATGTACCCCGAATCTAAGCACACCTAATCTGCCCCCCCTACACCACCGCCACCTATATTAAACATTTTAACCCCTAAACCGCCGCCCCCGGACCCTGCCGCAACTCTAAGAAATCTTTTAACCCCTAAACCGCCGCTCCCGGCCCCCGCCGCCACCTACATAATACCTATTAACCCCTTTCCTGCCCCCCCTATACTGCCGCCACCCCTAATAAATGTATTAACCCCTATCCTGCCGCTCTCAAACCCTGCCGCAACAAATTAAATAGTTTAACCCCTAAACCGTCGCTCCCGGACCCCGCCGCCACCTATATTAAACTTATTAACCCCTAATCTGCCCCCCTACACCGTCGCCAGCTATAATATTTTTATTAACCCCTATCCTGCCCCCCCTATATCGCCGCAACCTATAATACAATTATTAACCCCTAAAGCTGTCTAACCCTAACCCTAACACCCCCTAAATTAAATCTAATTTAAATCTAACGAAATAAATTAACTCTTATTAACTAAATTATTCCTATTTAAAACTAAATACTTACCTGTAAAATAAACCCTAAACTAGCTGCAATATAATGAATAATTACATTGTAGCTATTTTAGGATTTATTTTTATTTTACAGGCAACTTTCAATTTATTTTAACTAGGTACAATAGCTATTAACTAGTTATTAACTATTTAATAGCTACCTAACTAAAATAAAGAGAAATTTACCTGTAAAATAAAAACTAACCTACAATTACACCTAACACTACACTATCATTAAATAAATTAATCCTATTTAAAACTAAATACTTACCTGTAAAATAAACCCTAAGATAGCTACAATGTAATTAATAATTACATTGTAGCTATTTTAGGGTTTATATTTATTTTACAGGTAACTTTGTATTTATTTTAATTAGGTACAATAGCTATTAAATAGTTATTAACTATTTAATAACTACCTAGCTAAAAGAAATACAAAATTACCAGTAAAATAAATCCTAACCTAAGTTACAATTAAACCTAACACTACACTATCATTAAATAAATTAAATAAATTAAATACAAATATCTACAAATACCTACAAATAAATACATTAACTAAAGTACAAAAAATAAAAAAAGAACTAAGTTACAAAAAATAAGAAAATAATTTACAAACATTATAAAAATATTACAACAATTTTAAGGTAATTACACCTACTCTAAGCCCCCTAATAAAATAACAAAGCCCCCAAAATAAAAAAAATCCCTACCCTATTCTACATTTAAAAAATACCAGCTCTATTACCTTACCAGCCCTTAAAAGGGCCTTTTGCGGGGCATGCCCCAAAGAATTCTGCTCTTTTGCCTGTAAAATAAAAATACAAACCCCCCAACATTAAAACCCACCAGCCACACACCCCTACTCTAACCCATCCAAACCCCCCCTTAAAAAAACCTAACACTACTCCCCTGAACATCTTCCTACCTTGAGTCGTCTTCACTCAGCCGAGCCGAATTCTTCATCCAATCCGGGCGATGTCTTCATCCAAGCGGGGGCTGAAGAGGTCTTCCATCCGGCTGAAGTCTTCTATCAAGCGGCATCTTCAATCTTCTTTCTTCTGGCTCCATCTTCATCCCGCTGACGCGGAACATCCTTCCTCCATGACGAACTCCCGATGAATGAAGGTTCCTTTAAATGATGTCATCCAAGATGGCGTCCCTCGAATTCCGATTAGCTGATAGGATTCTATCAGCCAATCGGAATTAAAGTAGGAAAAATCTGATTGGCTGTTCCGATCAGCCAATAGAATGCGAGCTCAATCTGATTGGCTGATTGGATCAGCCAATCGGATTGAACTTCAGTCTGATTGGCTGATTCAATCAGCCAATCAGATTTTTCCTACCTTAATTCCGATTGGCTGAGAGAATCCTATCAGCCAATCGGAATTGAAGGGACGCCATTTTGGATGATGTCCCTTAAAGGAACCTTCATTCGTCATTAGTCCGTCGGGGAAGAAGGATGTTCCGTGTCGGCGGGATGAAGATGGATCCGGAAGAAAGAAGATTGAAGATGCCACTTTTTTTTTTTTTTTTATAATTTTTATTGAGGTCAAAGTATTGGCATACATAGAAAGTATAATAACAATGCATAACAGTGCATAATTATATATCAGAAAAAAGGACTTATGGAAAGAAGCACCATAAAGATTAGATAGTAATAAAACATGCAATTAACAATATCCACCATATCAATAGGCCATGACATGAATTACACGTAACAAACAACGTCTATTATCCGTAGGCTTTAGTTTTAAATACGTGACTCTGTAGCCTTGCCTAGTCATATATCTACAGAGCATAGAGTAAGGTAGACCTTATGGAATACCCATTGAGAAGGCATATATAATCAGTAACATCTACCACATCAAGGTATATAATGCAAAATTTTAGGTAGAAGTTTGTGTACAGTAAATGATGTCCACCGTTTATATGATATAAAGCTCTGTGGTTGAACATCGCTAAAGAAGGAAGACAAATGCATGCCAATATTCATCTAAGCCTTTTATGGGAAATAGAAGGCCACTTATGGACCTCATACTTTATGGGATGATGACAAGGGCCTAAGGCTACATGAAAGAGAAGAGACCACTAGTGGATCTCAGTATTAAGACCTCTTACTTTCTTATTAGAATTAAACAAACAAATCCCTCACATGCTGAGACGAGCCTCTCATGGGCCCCATTGCATTTGAATTCTATTTAAAGGGAATATAACAAACATTCTTACTGAACTAGGGAAGAAATAAGTGATGCTGACCAATCATGCTGGGTTAGGTGAAGTAATATAAGGTCAGCAATATGATGGGATGTAAGAATTACTATTAGAATTAGAAGAATGGTAGAAAGGGTTGCGGTATTTGCAAGATAACCCGCATATTTAGTCCTCCTAGTCTAGAAGGCACATTAGATGGGGGGTGGGGGGGGGGAGGTGGGCATTTAAATATGGTAGGTACGAGAGAAAAAACTTCACGTTAGTAATATATTTGGTGAAACTATGGGGGGGAGGAGGTGTGAATTTAAGTAGCCCAAACTAGGCATATCAGGGAATTGCACATTGCAAAAAAAAAAGGGGAGAAAGAGCACTGTATCCTGACTCAACATACACTAATTGCAATAGGACAGAACTTTACATCTGTGTGGGAGACTAGCTGGGCATAGACAAAAGCTATATTCCGTGAACCTATAGCTAAATATAAGTGCAGGTCCAGCCTGCGCTAGAAAAGAGGACATCCTGAAGTGACTGAGATCAGACCAAAGGATAGGTATTAGTCAGCAGTACGGTTACAGCCCTCCTGTATATATATGCAAATATGAGTAATATGGAAAGCACAGGAGTTTGCCATGGCTACACAACAATTGCAGATAGTTAATTGAGAGCAAATCTATAACTGTAGCGCGGAGTGTACAATTAGAACATTACTTATGTACAATAACAGGCATTATGGTGCAATGCTATATCAAAAACTATTCTATAAAGCCATATATTTGTTAGACACAAACATCACGCTGTCCCGGCCGCTGGCAGCGAGAGGTCATGCACACAAATTTCCTCTAAACACAATGCCTAGACATGAAGCATGAGAGCCTGCAAACTTAGAAGAATTATGTGGTGAAATATTTAAATTCTGGTAAGCTCACTAAATATGCAAACAATGAGGAGCCGTGTAATATAATGCAATAACATGAATAGCTAAAGGGATGATAAACTGGCCCCATTTGAACATAAACAGAAATACATATAGATAGCATTACATTCAGTTTCTATTAATGCCCCAATGAAAAATAAAAAAACATTCAGGGCTCAAACAAATTTTGCAGGGAAACAGCTTGTAGTAATCTGTAAGCATATAATATTGCAGCTCCACACTTGGGGATATACAGTATAGCAGTGGCCAGTATAGTATATAAATATAAGCATGACAAGCAGTCCTATTAGACAGTGAGATGTAAATATTCAGATTCAAAGTAGCCGTCATATGTTATAGTACAGACGCTACTAGTAGATTCCTAGAAAGCTCCAAATTAGCCAATGCCTCTTCTGAAAGCACCAGGAACATAACAATGAGCGGTCGCTTTAAAGCTCTATCATTTAAACTTATATATGTATCGCATACAGTTAGCAGTCCCCCCTAACATCGTGAGGGTAAATGTTCAGACTGGTGATAAGTTCCATATACGTTGCAAGGCAAAAGCTGCAAGCAAGTTCACAGGGGGCTCCAGATTAGCCTATGCCTTTTCTTTGGTCGCCGGGTACATACTGCACCGGTAACATGTGGCCCCGCGATGCACACCAACTCACAATGACCCACTCAGGCGCTATCACTCCTACCTCTGCACCCCGGTACCAGGCGAAAGTCTCATAGGCAAAGTTGCGGACTGTAGATGTCACAAGCCCCGCAGCTACAGGTAAGTCTAGGAGTGAGGGCTCAAAGTCACTTAAGTCTCGCGGCTCACCGGGCAGCCCAGGATCAAAGCACTTAGTCGGGCAATCACCTTCTGTCATCCTCGGTAGTATGTGAGCCTCTCGGGCAGCTTGGTGTCTGGTATGATGACTGAGCGGCTTGCCATGCTGGAGCGAGTTGGGCAGGCGACACAAGGACTCATGAGCTGGCATACCCTCGGCAATACTCCGGTCTGAACCTGCGTTAACGCTAGACAGGCTGAGGGCAATATGCTCAGGAACAGTAGTTGCAGTGCAGTACTCGTGAAGTGTTGCTTCCATTCTGGCGAAATGTGCATATAGGAGCTGCGCCACTTCCTCTACCCAGTAGTTCAGGGCCTCCATCCTTGCCATATTTTTATAGCGCTTTTAGAAGCCAGGGATAGGTTCCTGGAAACTTGCAGGGTCTTGTAGGATTATTAAAGATCAAGAGATTTTCCTATGGTGTGAAAAAAATTGTGATCCTAAGGGTAGATAAATGAAATTTCAGCCGTGATAGGGCCAGGAGCTCCATTCATGCACGTCTTGCTCCCTTGGAAGTTGGCTCCGCCCCCGAAGATGCCACTTTGAAGAAGACATCGCCCAGTTGGAAGACCTCTTCAGCACCGCCTGGATGATGACTTCATCGGATGGAAGACTTCTTCAGCGCCCCTTGGATGATGACTTCTGCCGCTCCGGATCTCCTCTTCGGTTCCATCGGTGGTCGGCTGGCTGAAGATGACTCAAGGTAGGATGATCTTCAGGGGGGTAGTGTTAGGTTTATTTAAGGGGGTTTGGGTTAGATTAGGGGTATGTGGGTGGTGGGTTTTAATGTTGGGGGTGTTATATTTTTATTTTACAGGCAAAAGAGCAGAATTCTTTGGAGTATACCCCGCAAAAGGCCCTTTTAAGGGCTGGTAAGGTAAAATAGCTGGTAACTTTTTAATTTAGAATAGGGTAGGGCATTTTTTTATTTTGGGGGGCTTTGTTATTTTATTAGGCGGCTTAAATTAGGTGTAAGTAGCTTAAAATTGTTGTAATATTTTTTACATATTTGTAACTTATTTTTTTTATTTTTTGTAGCTTAGCTTTTTTATTTTTTGTACTTTAGTTAGTTTATTTAATTTAATTTAATTGTAGTTATTTGTAGCTAATTTATTTAATTAATTTAATGATAGTGTAGTGTTAGGTTTAATTGTAACTTAGGTTAGGATTTATTTTACAGGTAATTTTTTATTTCTTTTAGCTAGGTAGTTATTAAATAGTTAATAACTATTTAATAACTATTCTAGCTAGCTAAAATAAATACAAAGTTACCTGTAAAATAAATATAAATCCTAAAATAGCTACAATGTAATTATTAATTATATTGTAGCTATCTTAGGGTTTATTTTACAGGTAAGTATTTAGTTTTAAATAGGAATAATTTATTAAAGTATAGTGTAGTGTTAGGTGTAATTGTAACTTAGGTTAGTTTTTATTTTACAGGTAAATGTGTCTTTATTTTAGCTAGGTAGCTATTAATTAGTTAATAACTATTTAATAGCTATTGTACCTAGTTAAAATAAATTGAAAGTTGCCTGTAAAATAAAAATAAATCCTAAAATAGCTACAATATAATTATTATTTATATTGTAGCTATATTAGGGTTTATTTTAAAGGTAAATATTTAGTTTTAAATAGGATTAATTTAGTTAATAAGAGAAATATTATTTAGATTTATTTAATTAATATTTAAGTTAGGGGGGGTTGTTAGGGGTTAGTGTTAGACTTAGGTTTAGGGGTTAATAATTTTATTACAGTGGCGGCGGTGTAGGGGGGGCAGGATAGGGGTTAATAAATGTATTATAGGTGGCAACAGTGTAGGGGGGGCCAGATTAGGGGTTAATAAATTTAATATAGGTTGGGGCAGGGTCTGGAAGTGGCGTTTTAGGGTTTAAACTATTTATTTAGTTGCAGCGAGGTCCGGGATCCGCAGGATAGGGGTTAATAACTTTATTATAGGTGGCAACGGTATAGGGGGGCAGGATAGGGGTTACTAGGTATAATGTAGGTGGCGACGCGGTCCGGGAGCGGCGGTTTATGGGTTAACATATTTATTATAGTGGCGGTGGGCTCTGGGAGCGGCGGTTTAGGGGTTAACAGATTTCTTAGAGTTGCGGCAGGGTCCGGGAGCAGCGGTTTAGGGGTTAACATATTTATTATAGTGGCGGTGGGCTCCGGGAGCGGTGGTTTAGGGGGTCTAACTTTATTTAGTTGCGGCAGTGTAGGGGGGACAGATTAGGGGTGTTTAGACTCGGGGTACATGTTAGGGTGTTAGGTGTAGAAACTACCATATGAATCAATGGGATGTCTGGCAGCAGCGAACATGAACTTTCGCTATGGTCAGACTCCCATTGATTCCTATGGGATCAGCCCTCTCCAGGGTGGCGGTTTGAAAACCAGGTATGCTGGGTCAGAAAAGTGCCGAGCTTACCTGCTAGTTTTTTGATAACTAGCAAAAGTAGTCAGATAGTGTGGAACTTGTGTGCGGAACATCTGGAGTGACGTAACAATCGATCTGTGTCGGATTGAGTCCGGTGGATCGAAGCTTATGTCACTAAATTCTACTTTTGTCGGTATCTAGGGCTTGATAACTAAGGCGAATCAGCCTCGCCACAAATACGCTGCGGAATTCCAGCGTATTTGAGGTTGACGGCTTGATAACTAGGGGCCATAAAGTGCTCCGGTTTTGTGAACCAAGTTTTTTACTGGATTGCACCCAAGAGGGTTTTTACTACAGACAACAGAAACTGAAGTGTACAATGTCACTTTATTTTAAATATGCTTAAAGATTACCTCATATGACATTGAGGTTCTTAAATATAAGCAGGTTTCTTATATATGTACGTTCAATTAATATTTGTTGTAAACACTATTTGTGGCTTATTTCTATTTTATCTATATACTCATCATTGAGAGACACCTGGGGATACCTTAAAGTATACTATACCCCAGGAAACACCAAAGGAACAACAGTGGAATCTGGTGAAGTTTGGCAAGAAAAGACCAACAATCCACAGATCCATCACTATCCTTAAAGGGCCGGTTCAACAGCGCACCTCCCCTGAGCTCACCACTTACCTCATAAGATTGGGGTAACTTCTCGTAAGTAGTCAATTCAGAAGATTTAAACTAGGATTATAAAGTTTATACACTAATTGAAGTGTTAAGCATACCTTTAATTAAGATTTACACTGTATATATAAGTTAACTGCCATTCTATCGTCTACAATTCTATTGTGAATTTGTTCAAACCCTTGAAAAATTCTGGACTATATAGTTGTAAAGGGTTGCTTTTATATATATATATATATATATATATATTTATTTGCGTGTAAAGAAACATTATCCCACCAGCAACCTAGTATTGGTATAGAACTATAATTGAATATCTTTGTATAGGATTTATTTTTCTCATATAAAATACACTTATATATTTATGTAGGATTTATTTTTCTCATATAAAATACACTTATATATTTATGTGATATCCATAATCAGACACCTACCTGTGATATCATACAACATGTGTTAAAATATATATATAGGTTCATTTTTTTTAGATTGAGATGTAAACATATCTCTTTCCTTTAAAATGCAAAATTTGCAATACTAAAAATATTCTCTGAGGGATAAGACTTATCTTTGTTTTAAGATTTTTAGGGATTAGACAGATCATCTCACCTGAGCTGAGAGCTTTAGATCATCGGGCACTAAATGAAAAGTAGGAAAGGTTAATGGTGTTGGTATTTTCCCCTCACACCAGTCTATGAAGGTGCTGGTCTGGTGGGTGAAGAGGACACTGCCATTGCATCTGAGCAGCTCTCAATTGTGAGTTTGGAATTCTAAGGCCTAGATTTAGAGTTTGGCGTTAGCCGTCAAAACCAGCGTTAGAGGCTCCTAACGCTTGTTTTTTATGGACTCCGGTATTTAGAGTTCAGTTACCGACACTCAAAAATCACCCAACGCTCAAATCTCTACCGACAGCTCAAACCCAGTAGTTAACATATACCGACAAAATAAACATCCACGAACTCACAAACAAATATTACACAAAGTACACTTACACTCATACAAACACTAACATATATTATTTTTCAGATTTAATAATTTTTCATCAAAATACAAACGATCAAAGTTGCGAGATCTCTGGTGTTAGAAAAAAAACAACACAAATCCATTTTTCCATTGACTTACATTGACACACGGGAAAAGACCCTCATATAGCTACATCTAACTAATAAGATTATAACAAACATACATTCATCGATGCATACAAACAATATACACCACATGACATACACAAAAAAGTTATTTATTACAAAATGAACACGATTTAGTTACTTTTTCACACAAGCTCATGACGTCACTCACTTTACGAGGAAAACCAGTCTTTGAAAAAAAATTACCAAAATTTAGAGCCTCCATTGACTTCTATGGGGAAGACGTGCTCATGCACGCGAAAGACAGATTTCCCTAACGCACGCAAATAGCGTTGACCTAAAAACTCCAAATACCAGCGCTAGAAATAGGAAAAAAATACATGCTTTTCTGCGTTAGACCCAGCTATGATAAATAGATCAAGAAATGACTATTTCCCTATGGTGGACTTATGGATTGTACTTATTGAATATTCACAACAGCATTAAATAGTTTCATACTTTTACATTATATCAACTACAAATCAACATCACTAGTAACAAACTTTTTTATCCAAAAAATTACATTTAAACGGACACAAAAATAATTAAAACATTTCAGGATTCACAAACAGTACACAATGGGAAACACCTCTCATTTACCTTTATTATTGCATTTCATTTATTCAACTCATATGCTTGCAGCAACTGCATATCTACATAGGCTTAACACATGATCAGTCATGGATGCACATACATTACTTTTACCATACACTCATACATGTGCATTCAAATGATGGGGGAAAAAACACATTACATTCTCTCTAGGAATCACAAACTGAACATATGGATTTTACTGTACTTTTAACATAATGATTCCACTCACCAGAAACCCATTAGGAATACGTACAAGAAGAACATCATTTACACCAGATTACAGATGTCACTTTATGGGAAGGAACAACAATGCCAGACTTGCTATATAGAAGTCAGCAATATGTGGGACACAATCACAATATATACGTACATGTACATAACACGCATCACCCATCACGCAACACCACAAAGCACACATTTTAGATTTTATTCAGCACACAATAACAATGTAGCACAATACAACAACACAATGAGGATTCAGAACTACATAGGCAGGTTAATAATATGATTACGTCATTAGAAGATTCAACCATACACATTACAGATTCACGACTGTACCGCCCCTTTCTGAACTTTAACACTCAATACTACAGTACAACATATACGTAAATAACAGTTTGGAACAGCATTATTAGGGCGATTTGAATGGGACAATTAATAAATATTGTCAGATCGCAAATCACTTATATATATATAATACTACAGATGACAGCCGGAAGTTATTCAGTATTAGTACCATTTGAATGGGACGCCTACAATATTGACAGCTCGGCAATCACTTATATATACAATATTACAGATGGCAGACGGGAAGTTCTGAATTATTATTGCGATTTGAAAGGGACGCATACAATATTGACAGCTCGGCAATCACTTATATATACAATACTACAGATGGCAGACGGGAAGTTCTGAATTATTATTGCGATTTGAAAGGGACGCATACAATATTGACAGCTCGGCAATCACTTATATATACAATACTACAGATGACAGCCGGAAGTTATTCAGTATTATTGAGATTTGAAAGGGACGCATACAATATTGACAGCTCGGCAATCACTTATATATACAATACTACAGATGACAGCCGGAAGTTATTCAGTATTAGTGCGATTTGAATGGGACGCATACAACATTGACAGCTCGGCAATCACTTATATACACAATACTACAGATGGCAGACGGGAAGTTCTGAATTCTTATTGCGATTTTAAAGGGACGCATACAATATTGACTGCTCGGCAATCACTTATATATACAATACTACAGATGACAGCCGGAAGTTATTCAGTATTAGTGCCATTTTAATGGGACGCATACAATATTGACAGCTCGGCAATCATTTATATATACAATACTACAGATGGCAGACGGGAAGTTCTGAATTATTATTGCGATTTTAAAGGGACGCATACAATATTGACAGCTCGGCAATCACTTATATATACAATACTACAGATGACAGCCGGAAGTTCTTCAGTATTAGTGCCATTTTAATGGGACGCATACAATATTGACAGCTCGGCAATCACTTATATATACAATATTACAGATGACAGACGGGAAGTTCTGAATTCTTATTGTGATTTTAAAGGGACGCATACAATATTGACTGCTCGGCAATCACTTATATACACAATACTACAGATGGCAGATGGGAAGTTCTGAATTATTATTGCGATTTTAAAGGGACGCATACAATATTGACAGCTCGGCAATCACTTATATATACAATACTACAGATGGCAGATGTTACTTTATCGTTTACAAACAATATTGCAGCAACATTGATCGATCACATTCGATGCACATTATACACAACTATGCACTTTCATTCATGTTAGCCTGGACGTGTGCTTGTTACTATAAGATCGCGTTTAAGAAATATTGATTACGCATATGATCAAACATTACAAACATGCACTGTATGTGTGATATTTGACACTTTCACATTGAGATTCATTGTGGGAAAACAACATTTCAGCAAAATAAAAAAAAAACGCCCACTGTGAAAGCATTCGCGCCGCTCACATACAAACCATTGAACTAATTGTACTATAAATCCCCCAAACAACATGGCCAATGCATCACTTGTGATCCACATCAGATCAAGTGCATACCTTGTTACGCTGTTTTGAAAGATGGATGACGATGACATGGTAGACACTGCTGGTGCTGCTATTGGCGAACTAGCTGTTGATCGAATCAGGCAGCCTCGGCGGCTCAGACTGAGACGAAGGGGTCGTCTGGTTCGAGGTCCTCGTGTCTACAGGGTGAGACCCACCTTGGAAAACATGAGTGACTTTGAGGTTTATGATAAGTATCGGCTCAATCGCGAACAGCTCATTGGCCTTTACGATCTTCTTAAACCTCATTTGGAGCCACGTATAAGAATAAGGACTGCTGTTCCCGCCATGAGTAAGATGCTAAGTTGTCTATACGTCCTGGCCTCCGGGAGTTTTCAATCTGGAGAAATGTACATGCATGGCCTGGCTCAAGGTACATTCTCTGGGGTGTTTGATAACTTTCTGGACGCCATGGTACGTATCAGTAAGCAATACATAGGATTCCCACAGAATGATGGTGATTGGAGGCACCTGAAGCGGGAATTCTTTGATATTGCTCAATTGCCCAATGTCTTGGGAGCCATAGATTGTACCCACATTGTGCTGCGTGCTCCAATTGATGACTTGCCCTTCAGAAATCGCAAACATTTTCATAGCCTCAACGTGCAGTATGTTTGTGACGCACAGATGAGGATTATGCATGTGTGTGCGAATTTTGGAGGAGCTTGTCATGATGCCCGCATCCTCGCTCAGTCGTCCCTGTGGAGACCGTTTGAGGAAAGACAAATGCCCCCTGGTTATCTCGTTGGTGAGTATTTGTGCACAACATGGTTAATTAGTTTGACAATTGCCACTGTAGTTTAAAAATGTTAGCGTAATGTTCAGCTATAGGATGCAATTTAACCATTTATTTTTTATTTTCGCAAATGTCTAGTTTAGTTCAATGCAGATATGTAGCATGTCTTACCTTAAATGCTCATATAGAGAATGCAATGTAACCATTTTGTTTCCATTTTACACAAGGTCTGGTTTAGGAGAAATACGCATATGTAGCATGTCTTAGCTGAAATGGGAAGATATTAGCTAATGCAATTTAACCATGTCATTGTCTCTTTCCGCTAATGTCTAGTTTTAGTTCAATGCAGATATGTAGCATGTCTTACCTTAAATGCTCAGATAGAGAATGCAATGTAACCATTTCATTTCCATTTTACACAAGGTCTGGTTTAGGAGAAATACGCATATGTAGCATGTCTTAGCTGAAATGGGAAGATATTAGCTAATGCAATTTAACCATGTCATTGTCTCTTTCCGCTAATGTCTAGTTTTAGTTCAATGCAGATATGTAGCATGTCTTACCTTAAATGCTCATATAGAGAATGCAATGTAACCATTTCGTTTCCATTTTACACAAGGTCTGGTTTAGGAGAAATACGCATATGTAGCATGTCTTAGCTGAAATGGGAAGATAGAGAATAATATTGAACTAGATTATTCTTTTAAAAAATAAACATTTGTTAGTGGATTATCGTGTACAAAAACTTTTATTGGACTCAAAATACTATTTTGAGGATTCAGTTTGAATTATGTTCTGTTCATAATTTATAGGTGATTCTGGGTACATGAGCCGGCCTTGGCTTATTACCCCCTTGCGTAGCCCGACTGATGTGTCTGAGGAGCGCTACAATAGGGCTCATAAGAGAACCAGGGCGGTGGTTGAACGGATGTTCGGGCTCCTGAAGATGAGGTTCAGGTGCCTGGACAGGTCGGGAGGAGCCCTCCAGTACAACCCAAAGAAGGTGGCTAAGATCGTTATAGCCTGTAGTGTCCTGCATAATATTGCACAGCGCGCTGGGATGCTGCAGGGCATCCAGGCGCAATGAAACCTCCTCAGAGATGAGGAGGATGATCCTGTTCTAGAGGGGCCATTCCGGGACGAGGGGCTCGATGTCAGAGCAGACATCATCAACCGCCACTTTAGACGGTAAATAATAGAAGTTAGCCTGGAGTATTGTCAATAGATGTGAACTCTAGGGAAATGACAAGTAGAGAATTGTGCAAACATGTTAGGATTGTTCATCAAATGCTAAAAATGTGTTTCATTTATTAATATAGGTGATGCTCTGGGCATTGGGTCCTGTAGCAAGTCTTTGCCACCTGGTTTTTAAAGAGGACATCAGCTGGTAAGTATAAATGTATGGACTGTTGCTGGCATGAATTGTACACAAATATATCATATGGCATACATTTTCTAAACTAGTATTTAGTTTACACATTACTTAAAATGTAAATACTCAGAAAGGGATCCTCTAGCATAACTATCCTCTAGCATGACTATGGTTCAATGTCACACATTAGAGGTTCATTCTGCTCAATATGACTCATCTTCACACTTGATAGAACATAACACAAGATGCTACACACGCTTAGTAAGCTAGTGACATAAATTGATTCAGAAATGGGGGGGTGGGAGAGTGCTACAGAACTGATTCACACACTTGTAGTAGTAGTTTTCTTTAAAAAATTTATGCCATTAGGGAGATGACTTCATGTAAAGACTGAAAGGGAAGAATTCGAAGAATGACAGTGAAGAATTCCCAGACTGACAGTGGAAAAAGACAAGATTGAAATTGAAGAATACCAATGGGATCATGTCTGGCATTATCTTTCAAATCTGCTGACCTTGAAAACCATACAAAGACATGTTCACATGGTAAGTGCCAACTATTTGATAGAATAAGGCTGTGGAGGTATCCTATTGGAGACACTTAGATTATTTTCAAATTTTTAGATGGTATTTCACAGTCCTCTATTTTTGAAATGATGAATAAGACACCTATTGAAGATCAACTGTTAACCCCAGAATTGACTTTCAAAGACCATGCATTATCCAGGTTGGTTTACCGATGCATGCTAGTTAAGAATCACAGCAAGAATGTTGAATATTAGTAGCTTACATACATTAGTCATAATTAGATATTTAGGGATCACAATCAGACACTTAGATTATTTTCTAATTTTTAGATGGTATTTCACAGTCCTCTATTTTTGAAATGATGAATAAGACACCTATTGAAGATCAACTGTTTACCCCTGAATTGACTTTCAAAGACCATGCATTATCCAGGTTGGTTTACCAATGCATGCTAGTTAAGAATCACAGCAAGAATGTTGAATATTAGTAGCTTACATACATTAGTCATAATTAGATATTTAGGGATCACAATCAGACACTTAGATTATTTTCTAATTTTTAGATGGTATTTCACAGTCCTCTATTTTTGAAATGATGAATAAGACACCTATTGAAGATCAACTGTTTACCCCTGAATTGACTTTCAAAGACCATGCATTATCCAGGTTGGTTTACCAATGCATGCTAGTTAAGAATCACAGCAAGAATGTTGAATATTATTAGCTTACATACATTAGTCATACTTAGTTCATAATTAGATATTTAGGGATCACAATCAGAAAAAGGAATACATATTATAGTTGATATAGAGGTATTTGAATGGACATGAAATATTACATTTATGTTCAGCATACATATATATTTATTATTGAAATGTGATATACATTATTATGTATAATTAGAAAATCTGATATTTAAATTTAATTTTTATTACACAATATAATGGTGTATGGTTTGTTTGGTTTTTAATACAAAAAATCAATTCATAAATATCTTTATAAAATTATGCACAAAGTTAGAGCATAGACACAAGATGATTGTAAATGTATTTTATGAATATTTTAAAACGTGTGTATTAACTTATTAAAATTTTGTTTTTTCTTTTCAGATTGTCGTCTGATGACTTCCCGGAATATTTTTTTGTTTTTGTTTTTGTTAAAAAATTAAATTATTTTTAAATGGTAATAATAAACATTTGATTATTAAATACCCTCTTTTGAACAGATTATTATAAATATCCATATAATCTGTCAATAAAAAACAATTTGACTCCCATGACTGGTAGTTGTCTATTTGACAAGCACATGCATAAAATCAAATTAGGCATTAATTTTAGCAAATCCACTGATTCAGAGAATATTACATTAAACTATCTTTTTTAAAATAATTGGGGAGTGAGATCCATCAATGCTTTTCTTGTTAAATTCTTCGCTGTTAAAATAATTTCGGATATGTAGTCAGAATTTGACAAAAATGTTTTTGGTTGCACTTTTAAGAAGGGAAGTGGTTCACTTACATTAAAGTGACAGTGTTGTTGAATGTAAAATTAATTTTATAAGATCTTGTATCTTCCTTAGATATCTAAAAACATTATTTAATTAAATTTATAAATTTTAAATTAAAAAATGGTAGGTCATTTAACTTCATATTTTGCACAAGCTAGTTATTGGATGCCATGTTAATAGATTTTATTTTCTAGTGGAGTCATTTAAAGGGACATTTAACTATAGTTATTAATATTATGTATTTATTAAAATCTTACCTCTTGGGTTAGACATCACATATCTATATATAATTTTCATTCCCCTTTAGTTTCTTTCAACAATGTTAAATCAACATTCCGAATGTTTTTGTCCTTAAAGGGACATTCACAAAGTATATTGTGTCTTGAATTTTAAAAAATCATTAAAGAATTTAAACATATTTATAAAGTACTATAGAATTACATTCAGTCTTGAAATATACTTAGAAAAAGATACATCAATGCACATATCTTAGTCAATTACATAAGGCATCTATGTGCAACCAACAACCAGCATCAAAATAGCCTATGTAGATATGTATTTAATCCAAGATTATATATAATTACAATCTAATGATTGAATAACAAAACATATTAAGTTGTTCAAATATTATAATCTTATCCAAAATGCATAAATAACATACAGCTTAATGTCCCTCGAAGCTGAAGACTGCAAAATACATCCATTACAATATATATTTCAGTCAGTGTGTAAAACAATCCAGAATTTAATCTAAATATGCTTTACTCATATGTTATACTAATTTTGCAAAAGGAAGGTGCCTAGGTTTATGATTTTTCAAGCATTATTGTGAAATGTCTCCTTAAAGGGACATGAACTCAAAATATACTTAAAGGGAGACAGTTAAAAAATTAATGATTTATACATTCAGAACGAGTATTCTATTTTAAGCAACTTTAAAAATTGACTCATATTATCAATGTTCCTCGTGATGTTGCTATCATTACTTTAAAAATAAGGCATTAAATTGATAATTTATTTGCTTCAGTACTCTGGACAGAATTTATTTTGTTTTGGGTGGATTAATTTATACAACAATCATCAAGGACAACCCAGGTTTATTGCCAAAATTGTCCGTAATCTAAAATATCATTATTGATTTGCAAAGAAAGATAACAAGATAATTCTTAACATTTGAGAATCGGATTAAATTATAAAGTTGCTTAACATTTCATGCTCAATCTGAATCACGAACGCTACATTTGTTTGGACAGTGTCCCTTTAAGAGATTTAAAGAGTGTATTTACTTCTCTTCTTATCTTGACATACTTTGCTTGAAAAGCATATTGAGATAGGCTCAGTAGATGAAGATTGGTGGATGCACAGAGATGCCTTATGTGATTGGCTCTACCATGTGCATTTAAATGTCTTATGTTGAGGATATCTAAATACAAAGATAAATTGATTTTCATTTTAAAGTCTAAACAATTTTCTATCTCTACAGATCATTTGATACAATTGTTTGTTTGTAATGTCTATTTAAAAATAAAGACGCCATTGCACAATAACATATATGAGCAGTTCAGACAAATACAAGCTTGAGGTTTATTTACTAATAACAAACAAACCTGTAGTTTAACATCTATAAACAGATTATCCAAGTTACTGACATTATAACCTGAATTTGAACATTCAGAAATGTGGCGTGGGAAACGGATCTTGAAACACCAGATTTGCATCTTTAAACATTAGAGTCTAATGTCACGCAATAGCACACAATCAATGTGCATTATAAATACATTTAATAGAGCAATGTCAATACTTCACAATAAGTCAACAAATTGATTTTATGAACAATAAAGACATACAATATGAAACGTGTATTTTTATTAAAGAAACAGACCGTTATTAAACCGAAAAATGTCGACACCATTTAATAATGTGACAGAATTAGATTTTAAAGAGAATTTAAACATTAATATTTAACGGATCACGGATATTAAATCTGCGTCACACATATCCGCATGACAGGCCCATGAGTTACAAATACTTCTACATGAAAAATGAAGTAACAGCACCACCAGGAGGTATGTGTATGGAAGTTGCTAAGATATGAAACATTAAGGAACGGCCAATCAGAGTTCATCACACAAACACAACCTGAGTCAGGATGGTCTCACAGACATTCTAACAATATTTCAAACTTTTATCCAATCAGATGTACAGATAACTTGTCCCATGGTGCATCTCATGTTTACTTCACCATATAAAAGTCCATTACACGTTGCCATCTTTGTCAGTTCTCTAATGCCTGCTGGTATATTATAATATTCTCTCTCTCTCTATATATATATATATATATATCTTCACACATCTCGGCAGGCATGAAACCTCCCAGGTTCACCAAGCAGGAGAGAGCTGCACTGGTCCATGCCATCCAGGACTTTTATCCCCAGCTGTTTGGGAACAAGAGGAGGTCGACAGATGCACCTGTTAAGAAGGCCCTCTGGGAGTCTATCACCAATGCGGTTCAATTGGTGTGTGGCGTCCAGAGGAGCCAGGATCAGCTCATGAGGAGATTCGGAGATATAAGGTTGCGCTTGACAAAAAAAGTCAACCTCATAAGGGAGTGGGTACAAGCCCGTAAAAGAGGGGGCAAAAGAGAGGCCCCGCGGAAACTCTACCTACTCCCTTATGAGGTGACTTTATGCCAGCTCCTCACTCTCCGGGTCCCCAAAAGATTCAGATCCTCGCCATCCTCGGCCTCCTCTTCTTCCCTCCCAGCTGCTGAATCTGAAAGTCCTGACCCGGGGGCCAGGGCAGCTGCTTCTCCGTCCGGTATCCTGGGAGGAGCTGATGGAGAATCTGAACCAGGTAACTATCCAACTTCATATAATATCTTAATATTTGATTATTTTTTTTAAAATGTGTATATAGTCAGATACTAAACCTATACAGATCTCACAACATACACTACATAAGATGTTTAGATATCTGATTTTAGATTAGTGACACATGAAATAGGAATGATGTTTCTTGCGCTCTACAGAATATGCATCACAGAGCGAAAATGGAATTGCGCATACACGTTAACATGGGTTTGCTGTAAGTGGCATTGCTTTATACATGTTGGTCAAATGACGGATGCTTAATTCCGCTTGGAATCATTGCGCAATGATCGCGAAAATGGAATTGCGCATACACGTTAACATGGGTTTGCTGTAAGTGGCATTGCTTTATACATGTTGGTCAAATGACGGATGCGTAATTCCGCTTGGAATCATTGCGCAATGATCGCAAAAATGGAATTGCGCATACACGTTAACATGGGTTTGCTGTAAGTGGCATTGCTTTATACATGTTGGTCAAATGACGGATGCGTAATTCCGCTTGGAATCATTGCGCAATGATCGCGAAAATGGAATTGCGCATACCCGTTAACATGGGTTTGCTGTAAGTGGCATTGCTTTATACATGTTGGTCAAATGACGGATGCGTAATTCCGCTTGGAATCATTGCGCAATGATCGCGAAAATGGAATAGCGCATGCACGTTAACATGGGTTTGCTGTAAGTGGCATTGCTTTATACATGTTGGTCAAATGACTGATGCGTAATTCCGCTTGGAATCATTGCGCAATGATCGCGAAAATGGAATTGCGCATACACGTTAACATGGGTTTGCTGTAAGTGGCATTGCTTTATACATGTTGGTCAAATGACGGATGCGTAATTCCGCTTGGAATCATTGCGAAAATGGAATTGCGCATACACGTTAACATGGGTTTGCTGTAAGTGGCATTGCTTTACACATGTTGGTCAAAATGAAATGTGAATTATTATATATGTGAAGAATACAGTATTCTTATTTTCAATATTATACATAATAAAAAAAGAAAAAAGCAGAATCCAAATAAATTATAACATATGCCCATCATTTGATGAGAATGAAATAACACAAAAAAATAATTTAAGCTACAGTAAACAACACAACTGATTGAAAATTAGAGTACAGGATACATTTATCATGAATTTAATTGAGGAAACAATTAACTCATGGGACTACCAAAGGATTAATAGTTTTTAATTGATTTGCTAATAATGTAAAGATTTTAAACATGGCATGATTTGTATTAATGATATCCAATCCTTATTTAATATATTACAGATCTGGATGTTGGTGCTGGATCCTCAAGCCAGGGCTTGTCACAGTATGGTATGTCTCATTTTAATTGACATTTGTCTTAGAAACATGGACAGAACATTACATACTAAATCCACATTGTTCAATATTTATATGTATCTGCAAAATGGATTTTTTAAATTTTTGCTAATAAGAATAAATAAAACAAAAATATAGGATTACATTGTAAGACTACTCTGATTTTGTTTGGAATTTAAGATATCCCATCTATTCTGGATGTCTTAATTTTAATGTAAGATTCTTTGAATGTCCAATTTATATTCTTCCCTTGTGTATTGCTTAATCTTATTTGTATACATTTTTAAAAAATACACACACTTTTGCATATGTTTTGATTTTAAAAATATAGATTCCATTTTTGAAATTGATCACGTCATTTAAGCGACATGCCAACTAAATTTTACATAGAATGATTTTTAAACGTGATTTTATTGTTTTGTTTAAAGATTTTATGAGCTACATTGGTTCAGTCTATTGTTTTAGTTCTTCTAAAAAATAATTGATTTTGGTTTAGGTTAAACAATGCATTACTGGTATTATCCTGCTGTTTTTTTATGCATAAATTGGCATTTTGACAAAAGTTAAAATCATGTGTTCAGATAACAGTAGTACATAGTTTCAAAAAGTATACAATTACACATTTAGAGCTTCATGTCCCTTTAACAGATGAAAATTAAATAATTCTTAGGATATCCTTAAATAACATATTAGATTGGAATTGCATGCTCAATCCCATTCATTACATCAACATATGGAGTAGAGAATTCATTAACACCAACATTGTCAAATCAATATATTTTTATATTAAAGGGACACTGAGCTAAAATTATTAATGTTGTCATTCAGATAGAGCATGCAATATTAATCAACATTTAAATATAATACTATAATCATATGTGAAATATTCTATTGCTAAATGTATTTTAAAATCTAGAATGTACGTTTATCTGCAGCTCAATTTTGGTTGACCAACCTGGGTTTTTATTGATGATTGGTGGATACCTTCAACAAACAATATTTATTGAATCCAATATTGCTTATCTGCCTTTAAGATTAAAATGTAGCAACATTCAAATTATAATAGGAGTCAATGTTAAATCATTTGGAACAGTTTGAACAGTGAAATCAATGATTGAAATAAATCATGTCAGTGTCCCTTTAATAAACAATAGATTCATTAATCTTTACATTCTTTGGATTAGACAATATTGATATATAATTCACATATTCACTGTTGGAGTTACTTTATAGATATAAGCATACTCTAACAGCACCATGATTACATATTTGTACTAATCAATTTGGTTTGGTATTGTGATCAATATGTGTTGTGTCCTAAACAAGATTACTGTACATTGCACAAATGGCTCGATGTGCCACATGTCTTTGTTTATATTTGTCAACAGCTGTTATTCAAAATGTGGTTTGTGTGTATTCTTTTAAGAACATTGATCAATAGGTATATTTAGATATGCAATAGCATCGTATGAGATGAGTTTGATGTCTAATATAGTCAGAAATTAAACATATGTTCAATACATCATTTTTAACAGAATCCCCTTGATTCAATCAAGCATTTTTTTGGCTAATGACTGCTCTATTCTTCACATTTTCAAGTTGATTATTCTTAAAAATCGCTACAGATGTGATTTAGTGCTATCCCAAATGTGTTCATAGAGAGAGTTGGTGTGGGGAGCCCAGAGGAATCCAGCACTGACACAGAGCTGCCTTTGCAGTCTTCTGGTAAGTCCATTGACTCATTTATATGTCATTGAAGGTGTATTGGTAATCAATATTATGAGCATGATTCTGATGAAGCATAACATTTGAAACAAACATATAATTTACTCCTCTGATTATATATTAATTTTCTTGGAATATTGAAAGATTAATAATTAAAACTTTCTTAGTCTACACCCTTGTTATTCAGAAGATGTATAGCATATGTTTGTTTCCATGTTCATTTTTGACAACAGTCATCAAGTGATACACACATGAGAAATCTTAAATGTTCTATGTACTATGCTTTTATGATTTTAAAATTAATACAAACAATAAATTGAAAATCTGAATCATTGAGAATAACAAATCTAATGTCATTTGTATGCTCCATCAAAATGATGTAAATCATAACTTTGGGTGTGTATATCTTTAATGCAACATTGATGTGTGACTTTGAGCAACAGTAACATATGTTATAATATCTGATCTTAATGTGTACACAACATGTTATGTTTTACAGAGATTGATTTAACATGTGGGACGGAGGAGGAAGAGGCTCCCTTGAAGTCTGATGGTATGTGAAATATATCTATCATGTTTCCAACATGTTGCTTTATTGGAAATCATTTTATTGAAGACATTCAAAGTCTATAGCTTTTGCACTTTAAAAAGGAATATTATTTGTCTGTTCAAATACACTACTGCCCCCTTTCTATATCAGGCGGCATGAAAATATGCTTGGATTTTTTATTTTTTTTATTTCTAATTCATGCCATCATTATGTCACATGCATATTCCAGGCCAAACCACAATAATAATGTTATAATTGTACAGACAGTCATTGATATTCATCTGAGTGCCTATATGCATACCATATCCTCATGTCATAATTGTTTATAAATTCAAACACACTTCTAAGTATATTGAAAACATAATCAATTTGAAATGCATTGATTTGATTACATGATGTATGAGATGTTAATATATTTGTATTATTTATTTCAGATGGATCCTCCACCTCTGGTCATCTGTTTTCCGCCCCTGCCCAGTCCCCTGCCCAGTCACAGACCCCTGCCCAGTCCCAGACCCAGACCCCTGCCCAGGCCCAGACCCCTGCCCAGGCCCAGACCCCTGCCGGCCCTTCCCATTTGTCCTATCCTGTCCCTCCCAAAAAACGCCCCCTCGTCCCCCTTCGCCGCTCTCCCCGTATTTTGGCCCGTACAGCTACCCCAGCTTCCCAGACCCCAACTCACCACTCCCCAGCTGTACGGCCTACCCCGGAGCAGCAGCTCATCCCTCCCCAACCCAATCTCATCCCTCCCCAACACAATCCCATCCCTCCCCCCTGTCTCAACCTTCATTGTCCTGGACGTCGGATTGTCCTTCCCAGGCACAGCTGTAAGTATCATTCAAAATCCACATTATAAGATACTTAAAGGTACACTGAAGGCAAATTGTTTCTATTGTGATTCAAATAGAGCATGCAATGTTAATCAAATTTATAATTTACTACTCTTATGAATTATTCTTCATTCTCTTGCTATCTTTATTGAAACAAAGAAATGCCTAGAATTAATTTTAAATCGAAAATTATTCTGGACATCATTTCTTTATTGTTGGATGAATGTATCCATCAATCCGCAGGGACAACCAAAGTTGATAAACAAATATGGCCTGCCCTATAAACCTACATTCTTGCATTCAAAATCTAGCTAGAGAATTCTAACATTTAAAGAATATGTGTAATTTTTTATTATTTGTAATGTCATGCTCTATCTGAATCAGTCAATTAAATATTTAGGTTCAGTGTCCCTTTAATTTGATATCACTACATATACCAATCACCACTACTTGGATCCAACAATTTATGTACAAATGTTGATACATTATCTCTTGTCTAACCTAGTGGGAATGTAATTTCTTCAGGTTGCTATGTTTACACAGCTTGTCCACAACGCCAAAATGTTTAAGGATAGGTGTGCCTACCACAGTATAATTAAAATATTTAAATTGCTAATGTAAGTACAATGTAAATCCTTTAACAAGATTTTATACACTGAAGCTGTATAAGTGGATCATCGAAAACCAATTAAAGGGGACAACATGTTTGAGTAAACTGTCCCTTTAATGATTTCGGTCTGTCTGAATAACATATTTAATGTGTAAAGAATCAATTTCAACAAATTGATGTAAAGAATGATTTGTCTTTATGATGACAATGTATATTTGCTTATTTTTTCTTCTGTTGTGTAATTATCCTTAATATTTTATTTATTCTTTATTTTAGGCTGTGACTCAACATGGCTCATGCTAGAAGGTATAGCACGTGTAGAGCAGGCTGTGTTGAGGAACGCAGCTGTCCTGAGAGGGATGAACGACACCATGCAGGCCCCGCTCCAGGTTCAGCATTTGACTCTGCGGCAGATCATGCGATTAAATTCAATGCCTGAATCTGGAGCTGGACATGCACAGGACGATGAAGGGGATGACCAGTAAGTGGAGGATCTGGAGATGCTCCAAGGGCGCAGATAAGAATCCTCCATCCACATGTTGATGTTTTTTTTTATGGTTGCCATTTGGCCTTTTTTTCTGTTTATTGTTGTGCCTGTTGCACTCTTTTACCTTGTCAAATGGCTCCAATGGGGCTATGCTGGCCCTTGGCAACTCTCTTCATGGACTGTGATGCACTCTGTTACCTTGTCATATGGCTCCAATGGGGCTATGCTGGCCCTTGGCAACTCTCTTCATGGACTGTGATGCACTCTGTTACCTTGTCATATATCTACAATGGGGCTATGCTGGCCCTTGGCAACTCTCTTCATGGACTGTGATGCACTCTGTTACCTTGTCATATATCTACAATGGGGCTATGCTGGCCCTTGGCAACTCTCTTTATGGACTGTGATGCACTCTGTTACCTTGTCATATATCTACAATGGGGCTATGCTGGCCCTTGGCAACTCTCTTCATGGACTGTGATGCACTGTGTTACCTTGTCATATGTCTCCAATGGGGCTATGCTGGCCCTTGGCAACTCTCTTCATGGACTGTGATGCACTCTGTTACCTTGTCATATGGCTCCAATGGGGCTATACTGGCCCTTGGCAACTCTCTTCATGGACTGTGATGCACTCTGTTACCTTGTCATATGGCTCCAATGGGGCTATGCTGGCCCTTGGCAACTCTCTTCATGGACTGTGATGCACTCTGTTACCTTGTCATATGGCACCTTGTCATATATATACAATGGGGCTATGCTGGCCCTTGGCAACTCTCTTCATGGACTGTGATGCACTCTGTTACCTTGTCATATATATACAATGGGGCTATGCTGGCCATTGGCAACTCTCTTCATGGACTGTGATGCACTCTGTTAACTTGTCATATGGCTCCAATGGGTCTATGCTGGCCCTTGGCAACTCTCTTCATGGACTGTGATGCACTCTGTTACCTTGCAATATGTCTCCAATGGGGCTATGCTGGCCCTTGGCAACTCTCTTCATGGACTGTGATGCACTCTGTTACCTTGTCATATGTCTCCAATGGGGCTATGCTGGCCCTTGGCAACTCTCTTCATGGACTGTGATGCACTCTGTTACCTTGTCATATGGCTCCAATGGGGCTATGCTGGCCCTTGGCAACTCTCTTCATGGACTGTGATGCACTCTGTTACCTTGTCATATGGCTCCAATGGGGCTATGCTGGCCCTTGGCAACTCTCTTCATGGACTGTGATGCACTCTGTTACCTTGTCATATGGCTCCAATGGGGCTATGCTGGCCCTTGGCAACTCTCTTCATGGACTGTGATGCACTCTGTTACCGTGTCATATGGCTCCAATGGGTCTATTCTGGCCCTTGGCAACTCTCTTCATGGACTGTGATGCACTCTGTTACCTTGTCATATGGCTCCAATGGGGCTATGCTGGCCCTTGGCAACTCTCTTCATGGACTGTGATGCACTCTGTTACCTTGTCATATGGCTCCAATGGGGCTATGCTGGCCCTTGGCAACTCTCTTCATGGACTGATGCACTCTGTTACCTTGTCATATGGCTCAAATTTTCCTTATTTTTACAAGATTTTTTATGAACGTTGTTGATGTTTTCTGACATACTAATAAAACACATGTCATTGCACGATTCTTTGTCCTCCTTATTCATTTTATTGATTGAAAACTCTAGTTTATCTGGTTGATCCTTAAAGGGACCTACCAAAAATAATGGTTTTTCCTGAATCATATATGTAATACAATTGTAAATGACTTTAAGATTAACATCTCCAATGTAATTTTATTATTTGTCTTTATATATTTTTCTCAAAGCTTTATCATTGCATGATTATGATTAGCATAGTAATTCTTTTATATATGTATATATAGATTGTTATTTGTGTATATATGTATATTTAAATTTTCACATCCATGTGTGTATTTATAAACTCTGCATGAATTGATGCACCTTTAACAAATGATCAGAGGATTGATACAATGATATAATCCCTGTAAAGTGTTCATTTTATTGAAATAGTATTGTCTCTGTGTATCCTCTTTTTAAAAATAAAAATAATGTCCCTTTAAGTGATGGTGAGCACAATTGTTAATGAATGTATTTCCATTTCTAAAGCGTTTTTGTCCTTTTTACATGAACAAGGACATATAATCTTATTAATAAACAATCTTATTGTAATGTTGACAGCACATGTATTTCATTTTCAATTCTATCTTATTGTAAAAGTGTAACCAAATCAATCTCTGTGTGTAATGCGCATATTTTAGATGAGAAATATTTTTTCCAAAATATTTAAAAAAAATACTTCTCCTCCCATATATGGCTATAGGTAGGCTGACCATATTTCAAGTTGAATAAATGACACGTTTGATCAATACATGTGTCATTATTGTTATTATAAAACAATCTAAACATATCTTAAAACATCAATGGCATATGTATTTCTCATGTGTATCTTTTAAATGTTAAAGATATACACCATAGCTATAGTTCAAGGGACAGTCAAGTCTGAAAAGATTATTCATGATTTCGTGACATTCCTAGATAGCAATCTAGACACATACTAGTTACTAAAATATAAATACGTTTCTTATTGATATGCCAAGCTGTCAACTGAGTCCTTGTATTGGCTGCGGTTTTTCAGCGATCTCGGATGCGCCATGTTGCTTAAGACGTCACCTGCCAGGCTGTCCAATGATTCCTTGTATTGACTGACGTTTTTACGCAATCAAGGATGCACCTTTTATTGGATGGCGTTTTGACGCGATCAAGGATGCGCCTTTTTTTGGTTTGCGTTCTTACGTGATCAAGGAAGCACCATATTAATTAAGACGTCACATGCAAAATTAAAAAAACCTCTGATTGTATTACGTAGTCCCACAATATTTGTTTGTGCACGTTAAACACGTTTGTGAATGAGAAGACAGGTTTAAAAACATGGTGAATATGGATTGTTTGCATCATGTTACATTGTTGACCCATAGCTGATAAAGACCACCACATTCTCTTTTGCTGGATGTCTGGTTGAATAAACGAACAAAAGCAAAATGTTTTCATGCATAAGATATTTCGAGGCAAGTGCAAATCTCTATAGTCCATGTTGTTTAATATATTGATCAACAATATGTTCCTTTTTATGAAAAATGACTGTTGTGTTTAATGTTAAAGATATCTAATTAATAAATATGCGCTATTGTGTTAGAATAAAGTAATCAATATGCATTTATCTTTATCATATGCTAAATATATGATGCCGACTTCTTCTAAATGTAATTTCGTCGTATATTTTATTAAAGGTTCATTAGACACTCACATTATAAATCAAAATATTTTATTTGGTCTCTAGTTAGATAGTCCATTGTTTTCCAAATACACGTCTCATTTTGCTTCTGTTCAAATAAAATGTAAGTAATTTTCAGACTCCTCGCCAAGCCTCAAAGTTTCATGTGAGTACCATCTCCAGCTTTCTCCTGTTTGTGTAAAGGGTCTTTTCATATGTTAATGATGGGGTATTGTCTTGTTTTACGGTTGTAATGGGGGTTCATCTATATTTTCAATAGAGATAACCCAATTTTCTTCAAAAGTGTTTAAAGCTTTGTAATATTGATATCAGTATATGTTAATCTTGTTGTTTCTAGTAGTGTCTATTACATGCAGTTCTGTTAAAAATATAGTATACTGTCCCTTTAATGCAAATATTTATTTTTGTATCATGTATGAGTTCCACATTGGTTAATCTCCAAATATATTATTGTTAGCATATTTTCCCCCCCCCACTCCTAAAAGGACTTTAAACCATATTCATTGTTAAAACAAATGTCTTTCTAAAAAGAAATTAACACAATAATGTCTCTTTAAGGAAATAGACTTTATTTAACACGTCAATATAAATCAGTTTTCAATATTTATTGTTTGAACAAGTACATGTAGATATACCAACAATCTGCAAATATTCTATGTTAGCATATGTAATTTTGTTAAAGGGACAGTTTAGAAAACAAAGAATGTTTTGCATTATTAAAAAAGTCAATTTTGTAATATCAATGATATCAAAGGTTTCTCACCAATTAATCATTTGTCTGTGTTTATTTTAATTTGCTAGCTAAACCTATGAGGTTCGTGTGCTCATTTCTTAGAGCTTGAAGAGTGCATGTAATCATTATGCAATTTGACCACTAGAGGGGATTTGGATAGCATTTGTATATCTAAAACCTTGAGCTCATACAGCATATTTACCATGTATTGATCATTGATTGTGTAAAATGTTGTTATGTCAGAACAACAAATAAGTGGTCATTTTTCATAGGCATAGATACAAGGGTAAGCACATAAGTCACACGTATTTCTCCATGTTTTGTTGTTTCCAACTTGATAATGCGTAATACAGTGTTTTCATTGTAATCAATATTGTTCTGACTGTCCCTTTAAGCTGTGTTATTGGCATTCAAACAGTAATATGCCATCATGGATAATTGTAATGGTAATTTTGTTTGCGATTCGGGAAACAGTTTGGATATCACATCACAGAAACCAATCAATATCATGAACAAGGATAGGTATGTGATGATGTGGTTTTCACACACTTATAACCCACACTCTGCAAACAATCTGCCTCCATGGACCCGGTCCCATAGAAGTAGATTATATACAGAGTGTGGTCCACAAGTGTATGAAAACCACATCATCACATACCTATCCATTACACATTAAATAAAAAAAAACATTAAACATGAAAACAAATACTTACTTCTTCTTCCTTCCCCTCTTCCCACGGGGCTGAGGCTCTGGGAGGGGCAACTGCCGACTCCGACGAGTTCTCCTTGGAGATGTTGTGGGAAGAGTGGAAGGAAGAGTACTGGGATGACCAAGGTGAGGAGGAGGAGATGGGCCGGCAGGAGGAGATGGGCCGGCAGGAGAAGATGGCCCGGCAGGAGAAGATGGCCCGGCAGGAGAAGATGGCCCGGCAGGAGAAGATGGCCCGGCAGGAGAAGATGGCCTGGCAGCAGGAGGCCCGGCAGTAGGAGGCCCAGCAGCAGGAGGCCCAGCAGCAGGAGGCTCAGCAGCAGGAGGCGGACCAGGAGGCAGACCAGCAGGAGGTAGACCAGCATGCGCCTCCCGGAAGAAATTAAACATCTCTTGTTGTAGATTAAAGGTTCTGTTTTGGCCTTCTTCTATTCGAGTAAGGATGTTTATTATTTGGTTTTGGCCTTCAATGATTTTGTTTTGTCCTTCAAGAATTTTAGTTCTGCCTTCTATATTTTGTATCCGGGAGTTAAGCATCTGGTCAATGTAGTCTAGTAGAACCCGCACCTCCGCTATTTCCTCTTGTTGTGCTTGGCGGGGTGCCCGTGCACGGCGGGGTGCCCGTGCATGGCGGGGTGCGGGTCCTTGAGGGGCCTCTGGTTCCGCGGCCTCTTCCTCTGGTTCCGGGGCCTCTTCCTCTGCTTCCGTGGCCTCTTCGTCACGGGGGGCATCTTCCCTCCGAGGTGGAGATTCATCCCCACCACTCTCATCCCGGAGAAAAGGAGGAGCCTGTATTTGCTGTGCTGCCTCCTCCCCAGACTCTGTATATTTGAAAAAGAAAGAAATGTATATATAAGCATATTTCCAAATAAAGCTTTAAATGACTTAGCTTACGATACAATTACAAATGCAGCCTCATTAATCCACTTTTAAATCTAACAATCAATACGATTTCCGCATTTTCTAAACCGTGTTTGTGATATCTCTGGTCAATCTGAATGTTTTAGCGTTTGTTTTCAGTCTGTTTAAATGCACACCTAACCTATAGCCTAGATACTGATGTAACCGCAAAGTAATTGTGAATGCGTGTAAACAACGTTATAGCATTAATCTGATCCTTAAAGGGACATGAAACCCAATGTTTTATCTTTCATGATTTAGAAGCATACAATTATAATCAACTTTCTAATGTACTTTTCTTATCTAATTAGATTCATTCTCTGGATATTCTTTGCTGAAAAGCATATCTAGATATGCTTAGAAGATGCTGATTGGTAGCTGAATATAGCTGCCTCCTGTGATTGGTTCACCGTGTACATGGATATTTCTTCATTAAAGTATATCTAAAGAATGAATCAAATTAGGTAATATAAGTAAATTTGAATGTTTTGTCAAATTGTATTCTCTACCTCAATCATGAAAGTAAAGGTTTGCGTATAGTGTCCCTTGAAATACATTTTTATGTGAATTTATTCTTAAATGAGCTTACCGTCAGATGAGAATGGCAGGTTCCCGGTATCAATTCCTCCGATACCGACTACATCCACCTCGGAGATGCTGGGACGCAACATTTCCTCCCATCGGCAGTAATCGATTTCCAGTGCAGGGCCGCCACCGGTTCCTGTGGAATGTCGGGCCTCCAGGCTTAACTTTTTCTTAAGATCCATCTTGCAGTCCCGATATCGATGTTTAATAGAGTCCATATCTCTGTTCCGGCCACCCACTGCATTGACTGCATTCCTTATCTCATGCCAGAGCTTCCTCTTCTCAGTCGGGGTGGTCTTCTGATGCTGCAGCCTCCTATACCTGGCCATATAGGCTTCTACGAGGGCCTCCTTCTCCTCCATCGAAAACCTCGCCTCCCTAGTCGCCTTGGCCTTCCCCTGTGAAGATGCCCTCTGTTTCCCGGACTGTGAAGCCCTACTCTGTCCGCCACTGGGCCCAGCCACTTGTTCATCTTGAACCAAGTGGCTGGGTCCACCCACCGCTTCCACCCCCACTTCCTGCCCCCCTTCCTGCCCCCCTTCCTGCCCTGTTCCTCTCCCCCTCCCTCTCCTCCCCCCTCTACCTCTCCCCTGCCTGCCCTCCATCTCTTCTCTAAACTAAACCCCAACTAAGCAAATAAAAAGTGAGTGTGATCAAATGAAAGGGGGTCAAAATAAAGATCTAAAAAGACCAAAAAAAGTGCTGAAAGTGTGAAAGGGATATAAATAAAAGAGGGTAAGGAGTATTTAAATGAACAAAATGAAGAAGAAGACTAAAAAGGAGGATATGTAAACTAAATGTAACTAGGGGATGGGTATGGGATGGGGTATGGGATAAGAGTAAATGGGATGAAAGGGAATGGGACTACAGGGAATGGGGTATGGAGTGTAGTATGAGAGGGTATGGGGTATGGAGTGTATGTAGTGTTATTGATAAGTGTATGTATGTATTGAATGTGTTTGCGTGTAAATGTGTTAAGTGTACAGAAAAAGCACTCGCTCGCTAACTCACACTACTACTAATTCTCACTAACTCACACTACTACTAATTCTCACTAACTCACACTACCACTAACTCTCACTAACTCCCACTACCACTAACTCTCACTAACTCCCACTACCACTAACTCACGCTCCCACTAACTGACTCTATCACACTACCACTAACTCTCACTAACTCCCACTACCACTAACTCACTCACGCTCCCACTAACTGACTCTCTCCCACTACCACAAACTCCCACTCACTCACGATAACACTAACAACTGACTCTTTCACACTAACACTAACTCACTCACAATAATGCACAAACTCTCTAATCTTAAACCTCCAATCTCCAAAGACCCACCAGCAACACAGTCAAAGAAGCCATGCTTGTGTGGTGCTTATATACCCTGTGTAAATGTTTAATGATGTACTGATTTGCGTTGTAAATTGTGTTCAGGTGTGCTTTATTAGCAATTAGTATTTGTGCAATGTGTATTAGGTGTGTGAATTTGCGCATGCTCATTTGGAGTTAGTATTTGTGGAATGTGTAGAATGCGATGATGTCATAGTGCTCGTTTTGTATAACATTGACCAATAGTATTATGTTTAAATGTGAATTTGCGATGGTGTGGTATTAGTGAAGTGTTGTATATGTATGTTTGTCCTAATATATAGTGATATTGAATGCGATTATTTTGCTAGTGTATTTTTTTTTTTTTTCCTTGTTGTTATTTTGCGTATTTCCACATCTTAAAGTATATGCGTATTCCCTGTTTTTTATTTTATTAAAATTTCCCCCGCTTGTGAATGTGTAATGCTTATGTGCTTTGTTTAGTGATTGTTGTTGTTACATTTGCGGCGTGTTATTGTTGTGCATGATGTGGTATGCGTCATATGACCGAGCCGTGCGTATTTCTCGCGAGATCGAGTGTTAGGTGAAAAAAGCGTGTTTGTTTGTTTTTCCATTGATCTCTATGGGAGACTGTCAAACGCGGGCAGGATTCCGCGTGTGAAATAAACGCGTTAGGAGTATCGTTAGAAGGTTTTGCTAGAACTCTAAATACCGGAGTCAAACAATGCCGTGCGTTAGACATAAACCACGCGTAGCGTTAGCACCCCATCTACCGCCAAACTCCAAATCTAGCCGTTAGTGTCTTGTGTGGAAGTCTTCAGATGATTTATATGTAGATGACTTCCTATTATTGTTAGCTATAATGTCAGTTGGGATGGCCCATCAATATAAGCTATTTTGGTCATGAAGAACAGTGGTGTTTAACTTCAATACACACTTTGCAGCATAGAAGGGCTAAGGTTGGAGTAAGATTAGATGTGTTAATTGTTGATTAGCTCTTGGGATGATTTATTGGACAGTATTAAGCAGACCGATTTGTGTGCTGGCTCAGTTGGGATTCCCCTTACTAGTTCTGAATTTGCCTTACAGTTTGCCAGGTATTACAGATGGGCTAATTGACACGTGCGCTCCAGTATTCTTAAATTATTCTGACAACTGCTTTTTTTTAAATTCTTAACTTTTTCATTCAACATAATGGAATTCTTCTAATTCTTCTCTGCAGAACTTTTTAACCCTTTGAGTGCTAAGCACTTTCCCACCTGGGTGCTAAGATTTTTTAAGTTTTTTTTTTATTTTTTTGAAAATATTTTTTTTTAAAGGGACAGTCAAGTTAAAAAAAACTTTCATGTTTCAAAAAGGGCATGCAATTTTAAACAACTTTCCCATTTACTTTTATCACCAATTTTGCTTTGTTCTCTTGGTATTCTTAGTTGAAAGCTAAACCTAGGAGGTTCATATGCTAATTAGCTTGATCAAATACGCTTGTCAATCACTAAAGGGAAATCCTCCTCTGAACATGGGCGGTCGGCATGCTGCAATGAAATGGAATAAGCAAAACTTGGAAGTACGTTTTAGAAAAATTTTACATTCATTGGTTTACATTTTTTTATATAGATATATTGACTTTCAGGTTACCTATTCCCTGGTACTTTTTTGAAACTTTCATTTCAACACGTGTTGACTGGTCCATTAATTTGTCTTTTGTCATCAAGATAACTGTATGTTGCAAATATATAAAAATATGTAAATATGCGTACACTTGTTTTTATTAATTCTCCTTAGTATGGAAGGGTCATTTTCAGCAGTTATGCATGATAAAAAAGGATTTAAAGGGACATAAATTCAAAATTTAACTTTATTGGTTCAGATGAAACATTCAGTAGTTTTAAAAGACTTTTTAAAATTACTTTATTATTAAGTGTATTTTGTTCTATTGTTATCCTTTGTTGAAAATACTAGCCTTAGGAGTAACAGTGCATTACTATGACCTAGCTGGTGATTGATAGCTACACAAATATGCTTCTTGTAATTGGCTAACTAGATGTGTTCTTTTAGGACGCAGTAGCTGTTTACTGCTCTGCAACTTACTTTAATTATGTGTTTAACTCTTTTGCTGGATTTAAACACATATATATATATAAATATATATGCAAGGAACAGCTGTTATTAAAATCCTTTAATTTATCAAGGCATTTTTTTGTGTATATATAGTTAATTGTCATTGATTGTCATTTTAAAACCAAAATAAGCGTATTTCCTCAAATTTTCCAACAGATGGCACCAGAGTGCAATAGAAAGCTGCAGAAAAAAAATATTCCAAGGCGTTGTCCTATGAATTGTGTTCAATTGAAAAATGTAGTACAATAAAATTATGTATTAACTGATAAACTGGGCTTTTTGGATGTCTCTAAGTGTAAATGGTCTAGCATACAGTTTAGCAGGTCAAACTTAGTTAATACATTTTCAGTTATTCTCCAGTTATCATTTTCTGCTAAATATATAAAGTTTCAAGTGTGAAGCAATGTAAGCAAGCTGTAGAAGGTTGTGATTGTCAGTTCTTCATTATGTCTGCATTAGCAGTATGATCTCACATCAGGGGTGTATTAAGGCATAGGCCAACAAGGCCGGTGCCTAGGGCAGCAGATTTTTAAGGGGCAGCAGAATTTTGAGTCCCTAGGGCCACTCTACTGAACTCAGGGCCGGGTGGCTAAATCAACCAATTACTAATGAACTTAAATGGCTGGCCCGGCTATTGCTATCCTATGGGATTGTATGTTGGTGTGCATGACGTGGTGACAGTGGGGGCGGAGCTCACTTGCGCAGCCTGGCCTGGACTGAGAGGGAATGCGGTATTCTTCCTGGCTCCACCGCATGATTGAGTCTCACACAGACTACACAGTGCAGTGTGCACTACAACGTGAAAACCGTGAAACAGCATATGCCTTTCTCCCTTCAATATATCTTCATTAGGCATTAAAATACTTAAACGGATTAGTCACTAAATACTTGTACATTTACGGTTTGTCTATCTGTCATACATGCAAAGAATAAGTATTTATTGCTGAATCAATACAACTATGTGACTTAAAACACAACTGAAAATATGTTGTATGCATTTAATACATTCAGAAACAATACAAGTATATACTTTATTATGATTGTATCATGTGACTTTATCCCCTAGGATACAATTCCTAAACCTATCATAACTACTGTTGTATTTTTTAAGTACTTTTAAAGGCCAGTTTGTATATTCATTACATATTTATCCAAGCAGATATTTTGCTTAAATAACTGTCAATCACCAAAGAAGATGTTTAAGGTTAAACAACTACCTACTGACAAACTATCATACAGTGAAAGGTATTTTTTTCTGATATAAACACTTTAATCATCTGACTTGTAAAATAATATCTTTATATATATATATATATATATATATATATATATATATATATATATATATATATATGTGTGTATGTATATAATATATATGTCTATGTGTGTGTGTGTGTGTGTGTGTGTGTGTGTGACCAGAGTGAATGCAAGCCCTGGTGAACATCTACTTAAAAAGACATAATTTTTTTATTTTTTTACACCCTGCCCCAAAAATATTATGTCTAAAAAAAGGCCTTAAAGGTGGGGTGGGGGTTGGGGGGGGGGGCAGCAGAATTTTGAGTGCCTAGGGCAGCACAAAACCTAAATACGCCCCTGTCTCACATTCTAATGCTCTAATTCCTTAAAAGCATGTCATTTTACTACTATCGACCCTGCACTACTGTGTGTTTAACCCCTGCCAAGTGTGAGTCCTGACTGGCACTCATACTGTGTGTTTAACCCCTAGAGCAGGGGTGCCCACACTTTTTTGTGTTGGGATCTACTTTTCAAATGACCAGCTCAACGAGATCTACCCACTACAAATGGGCAGGCTCCTAAGCTTACATTCCTGCATTTTTAAATAAAGATATCAAGAGAAAGAAGAAACATTGATAATAGGAGTAAATTAGAAAGTTGCTTAAAATTGCATGTTCTATATTTGAATCATGAAAAATATAAAATGTTTGTTTCATATACATTTAAGATTGCATGATTTAGCAACACATGGATGTGCAAAAGTATAAAGATACAACAGATTAATAATGACGACAAAAGTAGCACTGACTTTAATTCAGGTTAACAGGAGCAACACCTTGTGCCATGTTACAAAACACTGCATTCAAATTACTGCCACTGACCCCCTTTACTTTGCACCGCAGGCTTGGCCTGATATGACCCACTGAGGCTTACACAAATTAATTTCAATAGAGCGTCATGCAGACCATTTCTTACAGGTTCAACATGTTCATTTGCCAGACGTCAATCAGACTTCTTCCTTTAGCATAGCACAGCGGCCTCCGCATTTTCTTTTTATACCTATTGACGCTTACCTTACTAACAATACTATGCTGCCATATCCATTGGGAGAGTACTCACTGAACCATGCTTTTGATAGGCCAATTGTGCTGTTGTTCAAAAGGCATCTACATTGATTGGTTTGAAATCGATGTCCCTCAAGGTCCAATCTTGTAGCACTTTTCTTGACCCCCTTTACTTTGCACTGCAGGCTTGGCCTGATATGACCCACTGAGGCTTACACAAATTAATTTCAATAGCGCGTCATGCAGACCATTTCTTACAGGTTCATCATGTTCATTTGCCAGACGTCAATCAGACTTCTTCCTTTAGCATAGCACAGCGGCCTCCGCATTTTCTTTTTCTACCTATTGACGCTTACCCTACTAACAATACTATGTTGCCATATCCATTGGGAGAGTACTCACTGAACCATGCTTTTGATAGGCCAATTGTGCTGTTGTTCAAAAGGCATCTACATTGATTGGTTTGAAATCGATGTCCCTCAAGGTCCAATCTTGTAGCACTTTTCTTGACGGACCATGAGACTGTTAATTGACCCGCCCGTCACACACTGCAGTAGATAAAGCGGTATCCCTAGCAACCATACTCTACTCACACCCCAGTGTTGAGATTGCGTAACTTGACCACATAATTTTGATCACACTGGCCGTGATCTACCATCAGCGCCTTTGCGATCTCCTGGTAGATTGCAATCTGCCTATTGGGCACCCCTGCCCTAGACCATGTCCTTTTTCAACTATTATGGCCCTTTATCTAAGGGTTTGCACTATTTCTTATGTGTTATGGACATTAAGATTAGGGCCCCCCAAAGTGTCATGGGCCACATAATGCCTTATTTGGGTAAGTCAAGCAATACTCTGCTGAGGCCAATTAGGGACGGATATGTAGCAGGGTTAGGGTTAAATCTGCCAGGGACACTTCCAGTCCTCAGAACTGGAAATCTTAATTACTTGAGAATGAAAAACTGCTTAAGCATGCATAATTAATCTTATGTTAATATCTCAGTGTTTGATGTCCCTTTGATGTCCCTTTTAATACGAGTATTTGTAACAAATGTTGTTACTATGATTATTGTTTATAAACTTATTAATACTAAACAAATTCTTATGTAATTTAATTAAAATGCAATAATCATCTAACTTTAGTCTGAGGGGTTATGTGTAGCATATATTTGAATATAATGTAATGTGTCCCCCAGTTAATCCCACCATTAGTGGCTGGAAGGTAGTGTGGTAGGTTTACTTATTAACTTTTACTTTTTCCACACATTTATTATTAAATGGGAGCTCATAGAAAGATTGAGCCAGTAAATCCTTTTTGTGAAAAATAGCCACCTGTTGCTTACCCAGCAATATTCACTAAGGTATTTTTAACATAGGCTAAGTTTGCCCTTATAGTGTGGAAGAAAGGAAAACAATGTCCGGTACGTGCAGACAAGACTCATTTGGTTCCTCTGCAGATGATCTGTCCTGTGTGAATGAAGTTGTTGGTCTATATGTTTCCTACTGTTCACCCTCTATAAAAGGCAAGTTTCTGGTTGATGCAAGTTGCCTAGTAACAACCTGTTATCCAGAGTAATATGCCTGGTTGGTCTGGAGAAGCTGATTGCTGTCTGCACCTGTCTGATGATCGGGAGGTACATAGGATCTTAGAAAGCTTGCAGGGATTATTGGTGATATGAACTGATAGAAAGGGCCTCAACTTGTTGTCTGTTTCTCTGGATTAGTCACATGTAGATGGGAGATCACACCACAACTATGTCCCCTCTATGCCCCCCCCCCTCACTTGGGAGTAAATTGGGTAGTTAATGGGCATTTTTGTCAGCCTGTTTAAAACATACAATGATGCTGGAACATGGGAGGTCCAAGGCTAAAACTTTTTTCCTGAGAGGCCAAACTCTGCCCCTGGAGACCAACAAGATTCATTATTCTGCTGTATCCAGTTTGACCTAAATTTTGGTTGCAAATTGACACATGTATAGGCAACCAATTAAGTGTTCACACAATGCCTTTTTATCACTGTGTTTTTGTATTTTGTATGCAGAATGTCTCTACATCCTAAAATCCCCATTGCCTAGTTTACAGTGGTAAAACGACTGCACATACTTGCATTAAGCCCATAAATGCATGTGTTTTTTAAAAGAGCACATCATAAGCAAATTAAAAAATCCATAATACGTCTTTCTCCTGTAAATACTCACTGATATGCAGTGTACTCATCAGTTCGATAGCATCACTAGTAACTTACCCAATGACTTCAGAACTTCCTACTTCTGAAGGGATCAGTGTTACCATTAGGGAGACCTAATGTGAGACAGACGGATGGAAGTGTAATGCTTACAGTTTATTGTATATGAAAAAAACAACAGAAAACTAAGCTGCTCCTCTGTCATTATTGTAAGGAGAAGTGAGCAGACTTTTTTTAATACACATTAATTAAATGCAGTTCCAGCCAAGCGCATGTTAAATGAATGTGCTTAGCAATTTCGGTTTTAAGGTTTTGGGACAGATAATTGTGATTTAAGAGATATGTGAAAAATACAAACAAATGTGTTCTTTTCTAATCACTACTCATATTTTATGTTTAATACATTAAAAAGCGATTAAACTCATATACCAGCAATTAAGCACTGCATTGCAAAATAAATGCTTTGAGATAATTTAACACTGTCATTTCTTTTGCACAATTTACATTTTGCAGTTCAAGGATACATCTCTTAAAAATCAATGATCATGGTCTCTTTGCTGAAGCACACTAAATGCGGACAACGTTTGACTGTTTTTGGGAACCCTTCTTTACATATTTATTTTTGCTATATATACTAGTAATTATATAAAAAATATCAGCAGTTTTTTTTATACTTTGTGCAGAGTATAAAAAATTGTACAGTGTGGCCATTAACACAACGCTGTTGCTCTTTTGATATGCCTTAGGTGCAGTACCGATCCACGCTCTCAATATCTGGTAGTTTGTCTTCTATTTTCTATTAGCGCATTTGGAAGCTGCTCTTAGAGCTGACGGCACTATAGTTATTTTTCTCACGCCGAGCTCTTTCCGCTTTAACTCCTTTTATTTATTTTGCAAGTGGCAGCCATTCTAAGTTTTTTATGATAAATGAAATGACAGATTTCCTTAATCTGTTCAGTTGAAAGAAAATAAGAAACTATTCTAGAGTGGTTACAGACAGTTAAAGCTTTCTTCTGCTAGTTGTTAATACATTTTATGTACAGGAGAGGGTTCTGTAGCAGTTTATACTGTACTGTTTATTTTATTTAAATAATGGTTTATTTCCATGCTCTGTATTTCTGCATTATATTTAAAAATGGAATTATGAAAGGTTAATTTTGACTCAATGGTCCCTTTAATAGGGCTATTTTACAGTATTTAACCATTTGTTTCCAATAAACCTTAGACCCCGTATCTGTGCTCTACCTATCAATGGTGTGTAGAGGGTAAGATATAAATTTTTCATATTGCAACATAGTTGATTTACTGTTGTGTATATTAAAATTTGCACAGTAAAGTTGCTTTGATGGTCTTGTATTTATTTGTCTGTGTTTTTATAAGTATACTTCATGGAGCTTGCTGCAACTGTTTCTTTTTATATACATTTAGTTTAATAAGAAAGTAGATCCACTCTTTACTTAAAGGAATAGTTTAGTTAAAATTAAACTTTCATTATACAGATAGAGCATACAATTTTAAGCAATTTTCTAATTTACTCCTATTATCAATTTTTATTCATTCTCGTGGTATCTTTATTTTAAAAAGCTGTAATGTAAGCTTAGGAGCTGGCCTATTTTTGGTTCAGAAACTGGGTAGTGCTTGGTGATTGGATGGCTACTTTTAGATACCAATCAGCAAGTGCTACCCAGGTGCTAAACCAAAAATGGGCCGTCAACTAAGCTTACATTCCAGATTTTTTTTAAATAAAGATACCATGAGAACAAAGAAAAAATGATAATAGGAGTAAATTAGAAAGTTGCTTAAAATTGCATGCTCTATCTGAATCATGAAAGTTTAATTTCGACTAGACTATTCCTTTATTTATTGTTTAATTAAAGGGAAAGTCTAGTCCAAAATAAACTTTCATGATTCAGATAGAAAATATAATTTTAAACAATTTTCTAATTTACGTTTAGCACCAATTTTGCTTTGTTCTCTTGGTATTCTTAGTTGAAAGCTAAACCTAGGAGGTTCATATGCTAATTTCTAAGCCATTGAAGTCCGCCTCTTCTCTCAGGGCATTTTTACAGTTTTTCACCACTAGAGGGTGTTAGTTCATGTGTTTCATATAAATAACACTGTGCTCATGCACGTGAAGTTCCAATGAGCCATTTTTGATTGACTAAAATGGATGTCTGCAAAAGAACTGAAATAAGGGGGCAGTTTGCAGAGGCTTAGATAGAGGATAATCACTGAGGTAAAAAGTGTATTTATATAACTGTGTTAGCTATGCAAAACTAGGGTATGGGTAATAAAGGGATTATCTATCTTTTTAAACAATAAAAATTCTGGTGTAGACTATCCCTTTAAGTGTGTATTTGCCAACTTAATTTATGATAAGCAGTTTAGCTTTGAAATTTTGTATGGATCATTTTATGCATTCTAGCTAATTCTTCTTTTCTCCCTTTGGTTTCCATTGTACAAGGGAGTTATACTGGCTTTCTGCACAATTTCTGCAGGTAGGACGGCTAAGTCACCTTCAAGTCACTGCACAGATTGTTGGATAATTTTCTGGTTACTGATTCTCGTACAGATCAGTCTAGTCAAGGAAGTCTTTAAAGGGATATGAAATCCAAATTCTCTTGGTATCATTTGTTGAGAATCAAGGACGTATGCTTAGGAGCCGGACCATTTTTGGAACACTATATGGCAGTAGTTTTGCAAGAATGTTACCAATTTGCAAGCAGTATTTCCTATAAATATCTCTTCAGCACAGAATAGCATGGGAATAAAGCAAATTTGATAATATAAGTAAATAGGAAACTTTTTTTTTAAATCATATGCTCTGAATCACAATAGAATTTTTTGGGGGTTTCATATCCCTTCAAATATTCAGACACTGATTCCTCTGGTTTGTCTTCTGCAGGGAGATTATGTCTAATAATCAGGAATTTAATCCTGGTTTAGATGTTTATGAAGCCTACATGTAGATTACCTTTTTATTCTTTCACCTGTTGTACTACTCAGAGTTTTAGTTTTAATCAAGCACTACTTCTAATCTGTCACTCTTATTGCTCCAACTTGATCATGCACAACTGGTTATGCAGATTTAAATTGGATGTTCAATTTTCCTATATTCTGTCTTTACCACTGAGTCAAAATCTTTCTTTTCCTGTTACCTCAGGCCTATCAATCTAATAGCCCAGAGAATTTGTGACTACCTTTCAAAAAAAAAATTGTTGAGACCTTATTCAGGCAAGGCAGCCTGTTAAGCAGATATAGATAATTATTTTATTTATAATGATAGAGAAAACAGATTTCCACTATCACATAAATTTTTTTATTGTAAATCTGATTTATTATAGCTATAATTGTGTTAATTGTTAATTTCTGCTTGAGATAACATACCAAAGTCCGGACAGATAGCTCAGAGGCGGAGAGATAGCTCAGCATGCTAAGGCACTGTGGCTGAGCTCTGTAGCAAACCAAGGATTGCAGGTTTGATCCCCAGCAAGGTCCACTCAGCCTTTCATGAACAGCGCCTTGAGACACTTACAGGTGATTAGCAGTGCTTTACAAGTACCCCATACATACAAAGTGGTGGCTCTGCACAACATAGCAAATCGGTGGTGGCTCTGCATAATAACTACAACAGTGGTGACAACATATAAAGCTGGAGGCTGGATGATTTTTCACCATTATACCTACACTGATACGAGCATGTCTAACAGGAAAATACACTCACGCTGCAGTCAAAGAAGTTTTCA
This sequence comes from Bombina bombina, assembly GCF_027579735.1. Taxonomy (NCBI): domain Eukaryota; kingdom Metazoa; phylum Chordata; class Amphibia; order Anura; family Bombinatoridae; genus Bombina; species Bombina bombina. Next base: position 211,991,455 of record NC_069502.1, read on the forward strand.
AGCATATAACCTGTCTACCTGCAATCACCACTTGGCAAAACTGAAGAAGAGCTCTATAGTTCAGTCTGGCCCCCTGCTGTTGGGCAACTGATTCTATAAGAGCAGGGCCTGTCAAACACCCCAAACAAGCTAGTTTTAGGTGATTTATCTCTGCCATCTAGGATGAGTCTGCTTCTTAAATTTGTGGTTGCAAACTTACTCTAGCAAGCTTTAACTGCAAGTTCTTTAGAAGCTTTGAATGCATCTTGATAAATTTTTAAAGCACTACAATAGATCACATTAAAGTGAAGGTAAACTTTGATGAATCAGTGCCCTGTTTTTAAAAGTATTATTAAAAACAGTGGAACTTTCATTCATCAAAGTTTACATTTCAGAGTTTTTATAAACATACCTTTTATTCTGGAAGCCGCTCCAGCGCTTCCCCAGCCCATCGTAAGTCTCTTCTAACATCACCAATGAAGAATCCGGCCAAGAAAGCCGGATTCCTCATTGGTGACCTTTGAAGAGACTTGCGACGGGCGGGGGAAGAGCTGAAGTGGCTTCAAGAATAATAGATAAGTATTTTTAGAAAAAATGTGAAATGTAAACTTTGATTAATGAAAGTGCCCAGTTTTTAATAGTATTTTTAAAAACAGGGGACTGATTCATCAAAGTTTACCTTCACTTTAAATTGCACTAAAGTACTAGCAATTTTGGCCTGGGGACCAGTGCAACGTACAATTTGACAAGTGTCACTGTATAGTGATGATAATGAACCTATATACACTAATTAATGCAACTAATAAATGCAACACTTTGTACTATATGATAATGCAAGGCATCTATACACATGCTGCACCCTGTAATTGATGCAGAGTACCTAATTGTAACATTTGTTTAAACAAACATAATAATTAAAGGGACAGTAAACACCAGAATTTTTGTTGTTTAAAAAGGTAGATAATCCCGTTATTACCCATTCCCCAATTTTGCATAACCAACACAGTTATAATAATATACTTTTTACCTCTGTGATTACCTTGTATATATGCCTCTGCAAACTGCCCACTTATTTCAGCTCTTTTGACAGACTTGCATTGTTAGCCAATCAGTGTTGACTCCTAGGAGCTCCACGTGCCTGAGCTCAATGTTATCTATATGAAACACATGAACTAATGCCCTCGAGTGGTGAAAAACTGTCAAAATGCTTTCAAATAAGAGGCAGTCTTCAAGGTCTAAGAAATTAGCACATGAACCTCCTAGATTTAGCTTTCAACTAAGAATACCAAGAGAACAAAGCAAAATTGGTAATAAAAGTAAATTGGAAATATGTTTAAAATGACCTGCCCTATTTAAATCATGAAATATTTTTTTTTACTTTACTGTCCCTTTAAGTATCTTTTTCTATCAGTGGGTTTTATTACAGATTAATAATAATATATAAAAATCAGTGCGCCAAAAAACCTGTTAGAAAAACATAAACATAAAGTACATGAAGATTATTGAGGTATAAATAACCTATAAGTGTATATAATACCAATACAAATATGCGTTAGTGTTATAATCTACCACAAATGAAATAAAATCTGTGTAGTTAAAAAACCAAACCAAACCACACCACTGCAAGGTAAGTGATGGGAATGAAAACGGACAGTTCAACTAGTCCAAAATCCAAGTCCTGAATCAGGAACAGATGGCAAGCTGCTTCTTCAAATTTCTTGTTGGTGTCCCAAGATGTTAAGCTCTGCAGATATAAATGATAAAAAAAGAAGGCACCACCATAGTGCACAATCAGATGTATAAAACACGCCAATAGAACAAGTAAGACCGTACTTACAAGATATATGACACTTGAGAAGTGTCACAACCGCCTTCTGGACTGTTATAGAGTCGTCCAGCTAACTCCCACTGGTGCGTTCCTGGTTACCGTCTTAATGTGAGAGTGGAGAAAAAAAAAAAACCTGTATCCAGCATCAGTTCCACAGAGCAGGCTCGTCCTGTAATAGCAAATGTTGCTTGGGATACAATGTATCAGGGGAAAAGTAGATAAAAAATAGTTTGTGGCAAAGTCTTGTAAAAGCAAACAGACTTTATTTTTCAGTACATAAGCACAACGTTTCTCGGTCTCTCCTGACCGTAACCTCAGGTGCAATCTACATACTTATTTAAACCACAAACTTTTATTGCCGAATTCTCGGCGTCTCCTAAAGTGGACAGCGCATGCGTGAAGGTGTAACAGCTGTATAGAGGTTCCATTGGTAACTTCATAGCCAATACTGTGAGCACAAATGCTCAAGCCTTTAAGTATATTCGAATCATAAGCGCTTTGATGGCTAAAATGGAATTTAACCATAAATAAAATGAGAATAAACTAATATGCTCAAAATATATGTATGCGCATAATAAAAAAGTAAAAAAGTAGTGAACTAGTAAATTTTACCATTCGGTTACTCTTAGTGGTACACCTACACCTCCATTTTGACCCTTGACAAGACATTCGGGTGAAACGGAGTGCCCCTACTACCGTTAAGACTACCTACAAAATACAAATACCTATAAAACTAACGTAGCTAAAAAATCCTATTTCGTATATGCATCTTGCTAAAAAAATCATTAATACTAAATAAAAGAATCTTTTCTTCATGCCTAAAAAATAATAAAACATTAGTCAAAACTGTATGTGTGTTGGAACACAAAGGTATCTTTAAACTGAAACCCTCTAATCCGGCTTGACTTGCTAGAAGCCCAATATATAATGACTAGTTAGGAGTATATTGTCCGTAAAATACAAAGAAGGTAAAATATACCCGCTGTTCATATATATATTCATAAAACAATCAACAATGAAAATATATATATATAATATAATAATGCATATGTAATAAATGCACAAAATAAGGTTGATGCGACATGAGGCTCCTATGGTATATGATGACTCATAAAGGCCCTATGGGTAGGATCTAAAAATGTGTATGCAATAACAAAAAGATTCTAATGAATATGAATACCACAAACTTTTAATGCCGAATTCTCGGCGTCTCCTAAAGTGGACAGCGCATGCGTGAAGGTGTAACAGCTGTATAGAGCTTCCATTGGTAACTTCATAGCCAATACTGTGAGCACAAATGCTCAAGCCTCTAAGTATATTCGAATCATAAGCGCTTTGATGGCTAAAATGGAATTTAACCATAAATAAAATGAGAATAAACTAATATGCTCAAAATATATATATATATATATATATATATATATATATATATATATATATATGGGCATAATAAAAAAGTAAAGAAGTAGTGAACTAGTACATTTTACCATTCGGTCACTCTTAGTGGTACACCTACACCTCCATTTTGACCCTTGACAAGACATTCGGGTGAAACGGAGTGCCCCTACTACCGTTAAGACTACCTACAAAATACAAATACCTATAAAACTAACGTAGCTAAAAAATCCTATTTCGTATATGCATCTTGCTAAAAAAATCATTAATACTAAATAAAAGAATCTTTTCTTCATGCCTAAAAAATAATAAAACATTAGTCAAAACTGTATGTGTGTTGGAACACAAAGGTATCTTTAAACTGAAACCCTCTAATCCGGCTTGACTTGCTAGAAGCCCAATATATAATGACTAGTTAGGAGTATATTGTCCGTAAAATACAAAGAAGGTAAAATATACCCGCTGTTCATATATATATTCATAAAACAATCAACAATGAAAATATATATATAATATAATAATGCATATGTAATAAATGCACAAAATAAGGTTGATGCGACATGAGGCTCCTATGGTATATGATGACTCATAAAGGCCCTATGGGTAGGATCTAAAAATGTGTATGCAATAACAAAAAGATTCTAATGAATATGAATACCACAAACTTTTATTGCCGAATTCTCGGCGTCTCCTAAAGTGGACAGCGCATGCGTGAAGGTGTAACAGCTGTATAGAGCTTCCATTGGTAACTTCATAGCCAATACTGTGAGCACAAATGCTCAAGCCTCTAAGTATATTCGAATCATAAGCGCTTTGATGGCTAAAATGGAATTTAACCATAAATAAAATGAGAATAAACTAATATGCTCAAAATATATATATATATATATATATATATATATATATATGGGCATAATAAAAAAGTAAAGAAGTAGTGAACTAGTACATTTTACCATTCGGTCACTCTTAGTGGTACACCTACACCTCCATTTTGACCCATGAGAAGACATTCGGGTGAAACGGAGTGCCCCTACTACCGTTAAGACTACCTACAAAATACAAATACCTGTAAAACTAACGTAGCTAAAAAATCCTATTTCGTATATACATCTTGCTAAAAAAATCATTAATACTAAATAAAAGAATCTTTTCTTCATGCCTAAAAAATAATAAAACATAAGTCAAACTGTATGTGTGTTGGAACACAAAGGTATCTTTAAACTGAAACCCTCTAATCCGGCTTGACTTGCTAGAAGCCCAATATATAATGACTAGTTAGGAGTATATTGTCTGTAAAATACAAAGAAGGTAAAATATACCCGCTGTTCATATATATATTCATAAAACAATCAACAATGAAAATATATATATAATATAATAATGCATATGAAATAAATGCACAAAGTAAGGTTGATGCCACATGAGGCTCCTATGGTATATGATGACTCATAAAGGCCCTATGGGTAGGATCTAAAAATGTGTATGCAATAACAAAATGATTCTAATGAATATGGAAAAAGGGGGGGGTGACAAAAGATTACCATGAATGACACAAAACTAATTAAAAGCTGCCATATCAATATTGGCATTCAGATCACAGGGAGACAAACTTTTTAGTTTCCATATCCAGAATGTCTCCCTTTGTCTCAGATATATAAACCTATTTCTACCCCACTTAGGTAAGATCTGTTCTAGTGGAAAAATGGAAAATAAGTCAGAAGATTTTGAAAGAAATATTTCTGGAAAATAATTTCCCTAGTGGTTTAATTGAGACAAGTTTCCTTGAAGCTAGAATGAAATGTAGAGAGGATTTTTTATACATAGGGGAAAATAAAGAAACGAACAGAGTAGAGAAATCAGATTCTATCACGGACCAAACTAACACTGGGGTTAGATTCATAACACAATATAATAAGTATATAATTCATAACACAATATACTTTGCCACAAACTATTTTTTATCTACTTTTCCCCTGATACATTGTATCCCAAGCAACATTTGCTATTACAGGACGAGCCTGCTCTGTGGAACTGATGCTGGATACAGGTTTTTTTTTCATCTCCGCTCTCACATTAAGACGGTAACCAGGAACGCACCAGTGGGAGTTAGCTGGACGACTTTATAACAGTCCAGAAGGCAGTTGTGACACTTCTCAAGTGTCATATATCTTTTAATTACGGTCTTACTTGTTCTATTGGGGTGTTTTATACATCTGATTGTGCACTATGGTGGCGCCTTCTTTTTTTTATCATTTATTACAGATTACATTTTATTTGTGGGGCGGTGCATACGACGGCATACCACCACACTAATATATGATGTGCTGCATAATGTTGAGGGTTTATACTCTAAGAAACAAAACAGTGCCTATACTTAGATGGTGAGAATTCTGTGCTACATAATGATGCTGATCATTTATACCCAGAAAATGAACAAACTATACTGTATAATTATTATTCTAATTGTTTATACACTGAAATAGGACTTGTGTTGCAGTATATTAAAACTTGTAGGATTGTCAGTGCTCCTACAAGGGCCCATCATCCCCAGTAATACTCATTTGTCTGTGTGTGGAGGGGAGTTACACTCCTGTCACCGGCTCCACCAACTTTTATGAAGGCTGCTAAAGTTTTGCAGAGAGTGCAGGGGTTATAAAGTGAGATATTTGAACCAGATGCTTCTAGCTATTCTGGCTGACCTGCACTCTCTGCCACCCTATCATTAAGGGTAGTCCACTAACATTCTTGCCATTATGCCACCACATATGTCCCTTAATATGAAGCCCAAATTAGGCAACTAAAAAAAAAATATATGTATATATATATATATATATATATATATATATATATATATATATATATATATATATATATATATATATATATATATATATACATATATATATATATATATATATAGGACCAGGTAGAAAGTTTTTCATAAGGTCTCAGATTTTATTACAAGACCAGAGACTCATATTTTGCATTACTTTCAATTTACTGCTCTGACAGCTTTTTAAACTATACAGTGACAACATTAGTAAACATAAAACATGTGAAACAACAGAGAAATCAAAAGAACCAAAAATAACAAAGCCATGGATGTAGAAGATGATATCAGCCAATCAGCATACTCATAATGTCCATAAACAGTCCAAAGTGCACCAATACCTCCTCTTTCTTTTTGCTGCTCTGAAAGATAAGTACCTGTGCAATGTTCTCATAATAAATTGATATTTGAGTTATTATTAGATTTTTTTAAAATGTTATTGCCATATTTCTCTTTTTGGTTATCTCTTTTACTCTTTTTATGTGTTTTTATTATTATTTCCTGTTATATTCTCTCTTACATGCTCGTTTTTTCTTTTTGTGGGAATTATATTTTCCCTTGTTTCTCTTAAACATTTTACAGTCCCTTACCTATCCCTGCTATTTGTTGGTTAGCTGCTTTCATTAGGACCAAGTTTTTCTGTTTCAGCTCAGTTTCCATTTTCCCTTCTGTGGTGCTGCGTGAGGTCGCCATTATGTTCTGCCCCTTCCAGCCCCTTTTCCCGTCCCTTTTTCCTGCCTCCTCCCTCATAGCCTGAGGTTGTTAACTCTGAGGTTGAGCCTTTCTTCCCCTCTACAGGATATGTAAATCACACCTATAGCCTATTCAGCAACATTGTAAGCTTAAAGTTTTTCTCTGTGGGTTATTTATTTCTGACTTTTCTAGAAGCACTTTTATTTTCTACCTCTGTGTGTCACTATGGCCCCTAGTTATCAAGCCGTCAACCTCAAATACGCTGGAATTCCACAGCGTATTTGTGGCGAGGCTGATTCACCTTAGTTATCAAGCCCTACACACCGGCAAAAGTAGAATTTTGTGACGTAAGCTTCGATCCACCGGACTCAGTCCGACACAGATCGATTCTTACGTCACTCCAGATGTTCCGCACACAAGTTCGGCACAATCTGACTACTTTTGCTAGTTATCAAAAAACTAGCAGGTACGCTCGGCACTTTTCCGGCCCAGCGTACCTGGTTTTCAATCCGCTGCCCTGGAGGCGGCGGATCCCATAGGAATCAATGGGAGTCTGACCATAGCGAAAGTTCATGTTCGCTGCTGCCCGACATCCCATTGATTTCTATGGGAGCTGTCTACACCTAACACCCTAACATGTACCCCGAGTCTAAACACCCCTAATCTGATCGCAACAGCCAATAGAATGCAAGCTCAATCTGATTGGCTGATTGGATCAGCCAATCCGATTGAACTTAAATCTGATTGGCTGATTCAATCAGCCAATCAGATTTTTCCTACCTTAATTCTGATTGGCTGATAGAATCCTATCAGCCAATCGGAATTCGAGGGACACCATCTTGGATGACGTCACTTAAAGGAACCTTCATTCGTCGGTAGTCGTCGGTAGAAGAGGATGTTCCGCGCCGGAGGTCTTGAAGATGGAGCCGCTCCTCGTCGGATGGATGAAGATAGAAGATGCCGCTTGGATGAAGATGTTTGCCAGTCCGGATGTCCTCTTCTGCCCGGATAGGATGAAGACTTCTGCCGCTCCGGATGTCTTCTTTTGGTCCATCGCTGCTCGGCTGATTGAAGACGACTCAAGGTAGAGAGATCTTCAGGGGGGGTAGTGTTAGGTTTATTTAAGGGGGGTTTGGGTTAGATTAGGGGTATGTGGGTGGTGGGTTTTAATGTTGGGGGGGTTGTATTTTTTTTTTACAGGCAAAAGAGCTGAATTCTTTGGGGCATGCCCCGCAAAAGGCCCTTTTAAGGGCTGGTAAGGTAATAGAGCTGTTAACTTTTTAATGTAGAATAGGGTAGGGCATTTTTTTATTTTGGGGGGCTTTGTTATTTTATTAGGGGGCTTAGATTAGGTGTAAGTAGCTTAAAATTGTTGTAATATTTTTGAAATGTTTGTAATTTTTTTTTTGTAACTTAGTTTTTTTTATTTTTTGTACTTTAGTTAGTTTATTTAATTGTATTTAATTGTAGTTATTTGTAGCTAATTTATTTAATTAATTTAATGATAGTGTAGTGTTAGGTTTAATTGTAACTTAGGTTAGGATTTATTTTATAGGTAATTTTGTATTTTTTTTTTAGCTAGGTAGTTATTAAATAGTTAACTATTTAATAACTATTCTTACTAGCTAAAATAAATACAAAGTTACCTGTAAAATAAATATAAATCCTAAAATAGCTACAATGTAATTAGTAATTACATTGTAGCTATCTTAGGGTTTATTTTACAGGTAAGTATTTAGTTTTAAATAGGAATAATTTATTAAAGTATAGTGTAGTGTTAGGTGTAATTGTAACTTAGGTTAGTTTTTATTTTACAGGTAAATTTCTCTCTATTTTAACTAGGTAGCTATTAAATAGTTAATAACTATTTAATAGCTATTGTACCTAGTTAAAATAAATTGAAAGTTGCCTGTAAAATAAAAATAAATCCTTAATTAGCTACAATATAATTATTATTTATATTGTAGCTATATTAGGGTTTATTTTAAAGGTAAGTATTTAGTTTTAAATAGGATTAATTTAGTTAATAAGAGTTATAATATTTAGATGTATTTAATTAATATTCAAGTTAGGGGGGTGTTAGGGTTAGGGTTAGACTTAGGTTTAGGGGTTAATAATTTTATTATAGGATGCGGCGGTATGGGGGGGGCAGGATAGGGGTTAATAAGTTTAATATAGGTGGCGGCGGGGTCCGGGAGCTGCGGTTTAGGGGTTAAACAATGTATTTAGTTGCGGCGGGGTACGGGATTTGCCGGATAGGGGTTAATACATTTATTATAGGTGGCGGCGGTATGGGGGGGGCAGGATAGGGGTTAATAGGTATTATGTAGGTGGCGGCGGGGTCCAGGGGCGGTGGTTTAGTGGTTAATCAGTTTATTAGAGTGGCGGTGGGCTCTGGGAGCGACGGTTTAGGGGTTAATACATTTATAAGAGTTGCGGCGGGGTCTAGGAGCGGCGGTTTAGGGGTTAATAATTTTATTTAGTTGCGGGGGGGGTCGGGGGCGCCGGTATAGTGGGTAGAACAGTATAATTAGTGTGGGTGCTTAGCTTGTCAATAAAGCTGTAAAAAAGCCGAAGAGCAGCGAGATCGGATGAGTGATAACTATCACAGTCCGCTGCTCATTGCCCCGTACTTGGTGCGTGGCTTTTTGACAGATTTAATGATAACTTTGGCGAGATTTTTCAGGTCCGCGGCGGCGATGGTAGGCGAGCTTAGGCGGGTGTATTGGGGCCAGCGAAGGTAGGTAAGTAGACACGTTAATAACTAGAGGCCTATTTCTTTATATTTACAGAATGACAATGTTTTTTCAAATCTTACAATATTGTTGTGCTGCTTTATTTTAATACTGCTATATATTTTAAATTTAAATCCAAAATTTTTTTATCTTTTAAACTTTGCTTTTATTTTTTCCCCATTGTTTTCTTTGGTCTCAAGATGTCTCATGAAGAGAATAATCAAATTAATCCTGACCCCTCTTTGCAAAATATTATGGCATCTATGCAGTCCTTTATGAGAAAGATGGACAACAAAACAATTAGTTTTATTGATAGTTTTCAGTCAGATCCTCCTCAAATACATAAAAAAACCACACTTCTAAAACTAAGCATCTTTCCCCTTCTTATATTGAAAAAGATGCTGATAGTCTGCTTCAGACAGACAACCCTCATAGCTTATTACCAATAAGCACCTGTACTGTTAGCCGGCAGTCATCTGGCCCCAGAACTTCTGAATGTTTTGAGAGTCACAATTCAGATGGTATTTTTCCTGATGCTTATTCTAAAAGAACTGGTCTAAAAAGACAAGCATCAATATTTTTACAAACTCTTTCTGAAAATCTTTCCCCCTCTTCTGGTGAGGGGGAATTTTCAGATGAATATAAATATAACAATTGTCAGTCCTCTGATAATGATTCAGAATATTCTGATTTCAACAACTTTATTACATTCAAAAGATGTAAAAAATCTGTGCCTGTTAATGATTCAGAAATAGTTTTTCTCGATTCCCTTGGTAAACCTAGATTTAAACCAGAGGAGGTTGAGCATCCCAGATCCTCTGAGTGGTTTCCCTCCTCAGGTGTTGCAGAATATATTGATTTTTATTTAAGGCATCCCATATTGCAAGAAGTTTGTAGTAAACTTTGTTCCAAATGTCCTCGCCCCTCCCTCCCAGGTAACTCCTCTGTCACTCCTGACATTGACCCCCAAATGTTAAAATTCCTGGATCTAGCATTAAACGAGGATCTGACAAATTACTTAAGTCTTGTCAAGACAAGCTTTTAGATATTTCTGGCCCTTTGGCAAAGTTATTTGAGTTGGCTGAGGATTCTGTTATACATAATTCTACAATTGATCCTCAAATCATCAAACAGTATATTCAAAGAGCCTTTGTTTTAATAGGCAATGCCAATACTGCTATAGCTTGTGAAGCAGAAGGTCCATTCTGTGCAGGCTAGACCCAAAATTATCTGATTTCGCCAATAATGAGACATCTACAGACCCCAATGGCCTTCTCTTCAGAGACGTATATCTCAAAAAACTCAGTGACTATACTAAAACTTTTTCTAGTTTATCTAAAACTAAAGCCACTGTAAAGAAGACCCTCTACCAAAATCCATGCCCCTTTTTTGATAGGGCCAGTAAAAGAAGGGGTCAATTTTATCAGCAGCAGCAGCTTCAGCAGCAACAACAATTTGTCTCTTCCTTCTTCCCCACAAGAACCCTCTTCTGGCCCAGAGGTGCAAGATCAAGAGGTCGCTTTAGAACCCCTTCAGGTAATTTCTATTCTTCCCCCGTTTTCTCTTTTTTCCCTAAAAAAGATGGGTGGTCAACTGGCTCATTTTCTTCCAAATTGGTCTCTAATAACTTCAGACCCCTGGATTCTTCAGACTGTCTCTGGAGTCCAAATAGATTTTATTTCCTTTCCCATCCAAATTGTTCGCCCTTGTCCAATTTTATTTTTAAGTTCAGATTGTCAAGCAATAGATTCAGAAATTTCCTCTCTAATTTCAAAACAAGCTGTCAAACTCGTTCTTGTAGACAAAGACAGCTACATAAGCAATATTTTCTTTAGTAAAAAAGAAAAATGGCCAATTTCGACCAGTCATCAATCTGAAAACTCTAAATCATTATGCAACTTATCAACATTTCAAGATGGAGGGTATCCATCTTCTGAGGGACTCTCTACTGGACAAGGATTGGCTTGTTCGATTAGACCTCAAGGATGCATACCTTAATGTTCCTATACATTCTTCCCACAGGAGATTTTTCAGCTGCCTTCCATTCGGCCTTTCATCCGCTCCCTGGATATTTACGAAAATTCTGAAACCAGTCATAGCCTGGCTTTGATTCATAGGAATACGCCTGATAGTTTATCTGGATGACATTCTTACCATGAATCAAGTCCCCTCCACTCTTCTTCTTCATTTGAACATCACTTGTTCTCTTCTGGAGAATTTGGGATTCATAATCAACAAAGAAAAATCCTCCCTTCTTCCGTCTCAATCCATTGTTTTCTTGGGATTTCAAATCAACACTTTAGACTCCACCTTAAGTCTCCCATTAGAGAAATTGAAGAACATCAAGAAAGAGATTTCCTCTATTTTGAAGAAAACTTGCTTTCCTCTTCGCTTATTAGCCCATATCATTGGTCTACTCTCCTCTTCCATTCAAGCCATCTTTCCAGCTTCTCTACATTATAGGACTCTTTAACGCTTGAAAATATTTCACCTTCAAAGAGGTTTTTCTTATCAGCATCGAATTTCCTTATCCCAAAAAGCCAAAGAAGAGCTCATCTGGTGGATTCAAAACACAGAGGCATGGAACGGCAAAGCAATCTTCGGTTCTGTTCCAGATTTTGTCTTAGAATTGGACACAAGCAACTCCGGCTGGGGAGCGCGTTTGCGGTTCCACAATCATAGGTGGCAAATGGACCCTTCTAGAATCCAATCTTCATATTAACTGCAAAGAACTTCTGGCAGGATCCTTTGCAATTCAGAGTTTTCTCAAGTCCAACATTTCTACTTTGGTTCTCCTTCACATGGACAAACTTTCGGCAGTTCAATATCTAAATTGTTTAGGAGGCACAAAATCAAAACCTCTATCAGATCTTACAAAAAATGTCATTCACTTTTGCCTCAACAAGAATATTTATATTTCTGCAGAATTTATTCTGGGTCTATCCAATCAGGCTGCAGATTGGTGTTCTCGCTATTTGAAGGACTCCAGCGATTGGAAATTGGACAGGAGTATTTTCCTAAAGATTTCTTCTCTCAGGGGCCCTTTCCTTCTTGACCTTTTTGCCTCTCGTTCCAATTTTCAAGTCAGACCCTTTTTCAGCTGGAGACTGGACCCAGACACCTCTACCTTGGATGCTTTCCTTCAAGTGTGGCCCCCTTCAAGAGCTTATGCTTTCCCCACCTTTTCTATGATTGCTCTGGAACTCTCTCTCCTTCCTCCCCTACTTATTCCTTCCATCCCTCATCTCCTCCTAGATCCCCGGGGATTCCCTCATCCCCTGTTGCTTTCCAAATCTCTAACTCTTGTTGCTTGGATGCTTTCAGGGGATCTTGGTCTCTTGATGGACTTTCGGACCGAGCTCAATATTTATTACAAGACTCTTGGGCTCCTGGAACAAAAATATGTTATATCTCCGCTTGGTCCAAGTGGTCTGGCTGGTGTGTCCAGAGGGCCTTGGATCCCTTTTCAGCTCCATTGAATTTCATTTTAGATTATTTCTCTTTTCTTTTTGACTCAGGTCTTGCCTATAGATCTATCAATATAGCTCGTTCGGCTATCTCTACTGGTCACGTCCTTATTAATAATACCCCTGTTGGAAAAATCCATCAGGTCTGCAGATTTCTCAAAGCAATTCGTTTTCCAAAAACCTCCAACTTCTAAAAACTCTTTCTTTTCGGATGTAGATTTGGTTTTGACCTTCTAATGGTCTTCTTTCTCTCAAACAGCTGTCAGCTAAACTTGCCACTCATCTCTGTCTTCTCTCTTTTCACAGATTTTCTGATGTTCGTGCCATTGATATTAATTCTCAAATGTTTTCTCCTTTTGGTGTCACCTTTATTCTTTCTAAAAGAACTAAATGTATTTCTCAAGCTATATTTTATCCTTATTTCTCTGATCATCCTAAATTGTGTGCTGTCCTTTGTCTGAAAGAGTATTTGTCTCGTACTCAACCTTTACGTCTTTCTTCTTCTTCTCAATTTCTCATCTCCTTTGTTTCCCATTTCAAACCTGTCTCCTCTACTTCTATTGCCAGGTGGGTAAAATGGATTATGCTTCTTTCTGGTGTGGAAGAATCTTTCTCAGCTCACTCCGTTCGTGGAGCTTCTGCCTCTAAAGCCTTTTTTAAAATCCTCTTCCCTCTAAGATATTTTAAATGCAGCTGACTGGTCTTCAGACTCCACCTTTAGACAATTTTATTTTAAACCTATTAATAATGCTGCTTTTTCTTTAATTTCATGATCATTTTTTGCTTTAAACTAGCAAAATATGAGTCTCTGGTCTTGTAATAAAATTCAGATTATCCTAGCTTTAGTGTAGCTATAATCTAGATTTTATTAAAGACACAGAGACAAATATTTTGCCACCCTGGCAATCTTTCTGTTCCCTCCCAGTATTAAAATTATATTTGATTTGTTTATTAATATATATTTTTATTTCCAGCATCCACCTCTCAAAACATCTCCTTCAACTGATTTGGATTCTCCTATCACTCCTCGAAATTTAGGTCATCTGTTCAAAATTCTCCTTCAGCCTAGACAGATTCCCAGAAGAATCCTCTCCTGCATCAACCTCAAGTTTCTCCATCCTGTCTTCAGAATTATTTTGATTTTCTGTTATTGGTTGTTCATGTTCCAGTTGTTATGGTACTGTAATATGTTCTTTCCTTCTTTAATGTCATTTTTACCTATTTGCATCAAACAAGAAAGAGGAGGTATTGGTGCACTCTGGACTTTTTATGGACATTATGAGTATGCTGATTGGCTGATATCATCTTCTACATCCATGGCTTTGTCCTTATTGGTTCTTTTGATTTCTCTGTTGTTTCACATGTTTTATGTTTATTAATGTTTTCACTGTATACTTTAAAAAGCTGTCATGGCAGTAAATTGAAAGTAATGCAAAATATTCATCTCTGTGTCTTTAATAAAATCTAAATTATAGCTACACTAAAGCTAGGATAATCAGAATGTTTGTTTAGAGATTGTAATTAAGAGATAAGACAAATCTTTACCTTAGAGATTGTAATTGTTTAGAGATTTTCTCTTCCTAAGAACCTTATTGATTGTAAAGTGTTTACAAGCTCTTCTTTTGAAATGATGAATGGATTAAACATTATGTTTATTTTGAAAGTGGCTGTTTCTTTTGCAATATTTCTGGCAGCAGAGTATCTGTTTGCTCATGAGATTTATTATCTTACTTTCTTTTAAGATAAGGTGTTCTTCTTGATATTTTTATATTCAGTACATTGTAGTGCCCGTTCTTTGACCTTTATCTGTTACATAGGATTAAACAAATCTTTAGTTTACAGTTCATTTAATTTTTTCCTGGTATGAGTCAGAGGATTACATTTTTTATTTTAGCTTCCTGGTTAAAGCAGTTATTAAACGGAGAGTCTAGTCAGAATTAAACTTTTTTTTTTTTTTTTTTAAAGAGCTTTATTGAAAAGGAAAAATTCAACAATACAGATGGTAATAATTCAGGTAACCATAAGAAAAAACAATCAATACCATACAGCATTGTCTTCAAAATAACTACATTGCGAGATCCTAATAGTGCTTATAGTACAAGCTTAAGTTGGTCTCTAGATCTCGTGATCAGATAAGCCCAAAAGTTTTTTGGTTTAATATTTGAACAATAACTCTGTCTTAATGTCCTCATTTTATAATTAAGCATGGGCCAGTGAGAGTACTATAGAACATTCCCCCCTGGTTTAAAATGAGTATAACAATTGTGGGGTATTAGTATTAGATAGGATTCAATCTGCCATAACAACAGTCCTGTACATTAGAGCTCTTCCTTCCCAATGTGATCAGCAGTGACAAACAAGCAGTGCCAAGTATAAAGCTATGTATTGACTTGAAGTATTTAGAATAGATCTGGTGTATATTTAGCGACCAGTACTCAAAGATTCAGGAACAGCAAAGATTCATTATAAATGATGAACATTAGTCTCCTAGCCAATTATAAGCTATATATATGGGATATGTGTGTTTAGTTGTCCCAGTGCAGAGAGGCTACATCAGGATAAGATACAAGCAATGTTAGAAAAAATCCTTTCTGAGCATGTGATATACAACGCCTACCTCTATGGCACTCATTCTATTCTAATAAACATGGATATACCCAGAGGGGAGAGAGGGAGTAAATACATGCTACCTAAGACATAACACATTATATATGCCAAACAGATTAGTATATGCCAGAGCAGCTCAGTCCCGTCTAAAGTGTCTAGCCTATTCCCTTCTTCCAGGCACTCACAAGTCTCTGTGGAGCAGATTGTCTCACCGCCAGATGTTTAAGGGTGAAGAAGGAACGTTGTGTCAGCAGCAGGGGGAAATTTGAGTTCTCTGTGGGGGTAGCCGCAGTAGTTAGATTTTTCCCGGTAACTGAAGCCGTGTCACCCGCATGAGCTTCAGGACATTTCAATAGCAGTTGCCGTAAATAGGTATCTTCTGATGGATGATATAAAGTATGCCACTAAGTCCCGGTTGAGATTTGACAGGGCTGGTTGCGGGTGAGCTGCGCCGCCATCTTTATGATGCTGTATGCCCTCTCCGTCTGCAACCAGGAGCGGTATCGACGTCCCATCAAAGCTGCTCGCCCAGGTCGGGCCAGGAGCGCTGTCCACTCTCCTTTTGTTAGCATAAGCCTCTAGAGTGTGAGAGCTTGAGATTTTGGGTGCTATCAGCAATGACGGCTTACTGGTGCAGTTGTTCCCATCGGGCTGTGTAGAAAAGCTTGCTGCAGCTCCTTGGCAGTGCTGTATATTCACGTTCTTTGCATATACCATTGTAACACTGTCCATGTATGTTAAGAGCTCTTTTTCAGTTGGCGTTCTGTCAATTAGGGTTTGAAATAAAGCTTCAATCTTGGCAAAATGGCGATCGAGCTTGTCTAGCATGTCGTTGCGCCACGTGGATGTGTTTAATCTCGCCATTGCTATTAGCAGTGTAGATCTGTGAGCTGATAGTGGTTGCGAGGGGTTTATAAAGGTGAGGACCTGTTTAGTAAAAGTAAGTCAGTAAGGCAGGTTTCCTCTGCCAGCACTGGTAACCCGGTATAGCCGGGGGGGGGGGGGTCGCCACCTATGTTCAGGCCACTGTCTTAGGTCTTATCTTGCCGATTTGAAGCCCTGGAGTCATGAAAACAGCAAGTCAAAATAGCCACCAGCTACTGCGGAGCTGTTATTTGAAGAATATGTTAGGTGATTTTGCTGTTGTTTCTCAGTAATCAGCGGATTATAGAGAATCTTATGCAGAGCTCAAAGAAAGTGCGTCCATGCTGGTACGCTGTTCGGACACGCCCCCCCAGAATTAAACTTTTATGATTAAGATAGAGTCCCTTTCAAACCTCAGGGACCACTAAACTCACAATTTTAAATCCCGTGGACCACTAATGAATTATTTTTAAAATATACAAACCTCTAAATATATATATATATATTAGCACACAGAAGAGCACTCTCACTTCAGAGTCAAATTGCCAGGGTGCTAGTAGACAATGAATAAAAGTAACAAAAACTTGTACTCGCTGGTCTTTCTTTTCAAAAACGCACTTTACTGTAAAGTGTGTTTTTTAAAAGAAAGACCAGCGAATGCAAGTTTTTGTTACATATATATATATATATATACGCGCACACACACACATACTGTACATAACTAGTATAACCATAGCTAAGTTTACATTATCTATATATTTACATATTTTTAAGAATTATTTTTTGGAATTAACTAACTGAATAACAGAACTGAGAGAATACTTCCAAATGACAGATGAAGGGTGAGTGCCAACTTTTGAGCTGGAAACAGAGCTGGAAACAGAGAGGCAGCAAGTGGAAAAAAAATATTTTTAAAAGGATGACAAGACCTCCCCAGTTAGGAATTATTCAAAACTACTTATGATCATGAACAGACATTGGAGTCATAAATTAACTTTATATCAGAAAGCTCTCAATATGGATGTGAGCTAACCACGACTGATATTACTGGCAATTACTATAATACTGGTGGGATATGGCTAATCTGCTGGATGGCAAATACTGGAATTCAGGTGGAATAGCGTTGTGTGTGCGGGAAAATTATTAGAATGAAAAATAAATAATATGTAATTTTAAAAAAAGAAGAAGGGGAGGAAGACAAACAGTGATGTAAGTCCATCTGAAGGAATTAGAAAAACTACTACAAAGAGACAGGTAAAGGGAAGAAAATAAATGCAATATAAGAAAGAATTTTTGTTTTTAAGATTTTTTTTTATATACTTTAGTTCCACTATTTCAAGCCAAGACTATACCAACCTCTGCTGACTTTAGAATGTAAGCATCTTCCTCTGAGAAGTGCGCCGGGCGGGAGGAGTTAAAAATACAATCTAGCTACGCAAGTACTGCGCAACGTGCATAGGGAGATTGTAATTTAACTCCTCCGTCGGTTTTCACTGATATCCAACCAGGCACTGTAGGGAGTTGCAGCGTGACGGGGGTGACACCATCAGAGGAGATTAATTCCTGCTTGATGGGGTCAAGGACCACCAACATCTTCTCGTGGACCACCAGTGGTCCACAGACCACTGGTTGGCGACCACTGAGATAGAGCTTGTAATTTTAAAAAACTTTCCAATTTACTTTTATCATCAAAATGCTTTGTTCTCTAATGGCTAGAATTCTATCAGCCAATCGGAATTAAGGTAGAAAAATCAGCCAATAGAATGCCAGCTCAATCCTATTGGTTGATTGGATCAGCCAATAGGATTTTTTCTACCTTAATTCCTATTTGAAGGGACGCCATCTTGGATGACGTCATTTAAAGGATCCTTCATTCCAGAAGAGCCGTCAGATGACGAGAATGCTCCGCGTCAGATGTCTTGAAGATGGACCCGCTCCGCGCCGGATGGATGAAGATAGAAGATGCCATCTGGATGAGGACTTCTGCCCGTCTGGAGGACCACTTCGCCCGGCTTGGATGAAGACTTCTCCCGGCTTCGTTGAGGACTTCGGCCCGGTTGGATGAAGACTTCTCCTGGTAAGATGATCTTCAAGGGGTTAGTGTTAGTTTTTTTAAGGGGGTATTGGGTGGGTTTTAGAGTAGGTTTGGTTGCGTGGGTGGTGGGTTTTAATGTTGGGGGGGATTTGTAATTTTTTTGCAGGTAAAAGAGCTTATTACTTCGGGGCAATGCCCCACAAAAGGCCCTTTTAAGGGCTATTTGTAATTTAGTGTAGGGTAGGGTTTTTTATTTTGGGGGGGCTTTTTATTTTGTTAGAAGGATTAGAATAGTTGTAATTATTTTAAAAATCTTGTAATTTGTTTATTGTTTTCTGTAATTTAGTGTTTGTTTGTTTTTGTACTTTAGATAATTTTATTTAATTGTATTTAATTTAGGGAATTAATTTAATTATAGTGTAGTGTTAGGTGTAATTGTAACTTTAGGTTTTATTTTACAAGTACTTTTGTATTTATTTTAGCTAGGTAGTTAGTAAATAGTTAATAACAATTTAGTGACTATTCTACCTAGTTCAAATAAATACAAACTTGCCTGTTAAATAAGAATAAACCCTAAGCTAGTTACAATGTAACTATTAGTTATATTGTAGCTAGCTTAGGGTTTATTTTATATATATAGGTATTAAGTTTTAAATAGGAATAATTTAGTTAATGCTAGGAATTTTTATTTAGATTTCTTTTAATTATATTTAGGTTAGGGGGTGTTAGGTTTAGGGTTAGACTTAGGTTTAGGGGTTAATAACTTTAATATAGTGGCGGCGACGTTGGTGGTGGCAGATTAGGGGATAATAAATGTAGGTAGGTGGCGGCGATGTTAGGGCCGGCAGATTAGAGGTTAATAATATTTAACTAATGTTTGCGAGGCGGGAGTGCGGTGGTTTAGGGGTTAATATGTTTATTATAGTGGCGGCGACATTGGGGGCGGCAGATTAGGGGTTAATAAGTGTAGGTAGGTTGCGGCGACATTGGGGATGGCAGATTAGGGGTTAATAAATATAATGTAGGGATTGGCGATGTTGGGGGCAGCAGATTAGGGGTTCATAAGTATAATGTAGGTGGCGGCAGTGTCCGGAGCGGCAGATTAGGGGTTAATAATTATAATGTAGGTGTCGGCGATGTCAGGGGCAGCAGATTAGGGGTTAATAAGTATAAGATTAGGGGTGTTTAGACTCAGGGTTCATGTTAGGGTGTTAGGTGTAGACATAAAATGTGTTTCCCCATAGGAATCATAGGGGCTGTGTTAAGGAGTTTTACGCTGCTTTTTTGCAGGTGTTAGACTTTTTTTCAGCCGGCTCTCCCCGTTGATTCCTATGGGGAAATCGTGCACGAGCACGTTACACCAGCTCACTGCTAACGTAAGCAGCGCTGGTATTGGAGTGAAGAATGACCAAAATTTTGCTCAACGCTCACTTCTTGTCTGGTTTGTAAAAACCTGTAATACCAGTGCTGTCTTTAAGTGAGCTGTGAGCATAAACTGCTCGTTAGCACCGCACAGCCTCTAACGCAAAACTCGTAATCTAGGTGTTAGTATTCCTATTTGAAAGCTAAACCTAGGCAGGCTCATATATTAAATTCTAAGCCCTTGAAGACCGCCTCTTTTATGAATGCATTTTGACAGTTTTTCACAGTTAGAGGGTGTTAGTTCATATGGGCCATAAAGATAATACTGTGCTCACGCCTTTGGAGCTACCTAGGAGTCAGCACTGGCTAAAATGCAAGTCTGTCAAAAGAACTGAAATAAGGGGGCAGTCAGCAGAGGCTTAGAAACAAGGTAATCACAGAGGTTAAAGTATATTAAGATAACAGTCTTGCTTATGTAAATCTGGGGAATGGGCAATAAAGGGATTATCTATCTTTTTAAACAATAACAATTCTTAAGTAGACTGTCCCTTTAAGTATGCCTTTTTTGGAAGCAGGAAACATCCTTCCAGAAATTTTACAGTTCATTTTACTAGATTAGTTCTACTTTGTGGGTCTTTTTTTTAATGATGCTTCTGTTATATAGTTTGCAAATCAGCAAATCAATTTTCTTTTGGGATAGCTGTTGACAGGAAAGCCCTACTGTCTTAGTGGCTCATAAATAGGTGTCTGCTTTAACTTTTATCTCCCATTTACTCGTGGCTTCCACAGCTTGGGTATTTAATCCCAAAATGAATTGCTCATGGACTATCACCACCTTATGAAAGAAAGCAATTTATTATTACCTGATAAATTAATTTCTTTCATGGTGGTGAGTCCACGAGGCCCGCCCTCTTCTATTTTTTTTCAATGTGTTTCATTTTTAGCATGCACCTTATTAACCTTGAGTTGCTCTTTCTTACTTCTTTATTTTCTACTTTCCTCAACTATACATTAGACTGAGATACCAGAGAGGTGAGAGGGATTAAAAGCTTATGGAATTTTAAATATCTTTGCCTCCTCCTAGTGGCCTGGAGTTGAATCCGAGGAATAATGGGACTCATGACCATGAAATAAATGAATTTATCAGGTAAGCATACATTTTGTAATTTTGCTGTCAAGATTCAGATAGAGCATGCAATTTTAAACAACTTTCTAATTTTCTTCTATTATACAATTTTATTTATTCTCTTTGGCCTAGATTTGGAGTTTGGCGGTAGCCGTGAAAACCAGCGTTAGAGGCTCCTAACGCTGGTTTTAGGCTACCGCCGGTATTTGGAGTCATTCAAAAAAGGGTCTAACGCTCACTTTTCAGCCGCGACTTTTCCATACCACAGATCCCCTTACGTCAATTGTGTATCCTATCTTTTCAATTGGATCTTTCTAACTCCGGTATTTAGAGTCGTGGCTGAAGTGAGTGTTAGAAATCTAACGACAAAACTCCAGCCACAGAAAAAAGTCAGTAGTTAAGAGCTTTCTGGGCTAACGCCGGTTCATAAAGCTCTTAACTACTGTGCTCTAAAGTACACTAACACCCATAAACTACCTATGTACCCCTAAACCGAGGTCCCCCCACATCGCCGACACTCGATTAAATTTTTTTAACCCCTAATCTGCAGACCGCCACCTACGTTATACTTATGTACCCCTAATCTGCTGCCCCTAACACCGCCGACCCCTATATTATATTTATTAACCCCTAACCTGCCCCCCACAATGTCGCAGCCAGCTACCTACAATAATTAACCTCTAATCTGCCGACCGCAAAGAGCCGCCACCTACATTATAGCTATGTACCCCTAATCTGCTGCCCCTAACACCGCCGACCCCTATATTATATTTATTAACCCCTAATCTGCCCCCCTCAATGTCGCCTCCACCTGCCTACACTTATTAACCCCTAATCTGGCGAGCGGACCGCACCGCTACTATAATAAAGTTATTAACCCCTAATCCGCCTCACTAACCCTATAATAAATAGTATTAACCCCTAATCTGCCCTCCCTAACATCGCCGACACCTAACTTCAATTATTAACCCCTAATCTGCCGACTGGAGCTCACCGCTATTCTAATAAATGTATTAACCCCTAAAGCTAAGTCTAACCCTAACACTAACACCCCCCTAAATTAAATATAATTTTAATCTAACAAAATTATTTAACTCTTATTAAATAAATTATTCCTATTTAAAGCTAAATACTTACCTGTAAAATAAACCCTAATATAGCTACAATATAAATTATAATTATATTGTAGCTATTTTAGGATTAATATTTATTTTACAGGTAACTTTGTATTTATTTTAACCAGGTACAATAGCTATTAAATAGTTAAAGGACCAGTCAACACAGTAGATTTGCATAATAAACAAATACAAGATAACAAGACAATGCAATAGCACTTAATCTGAACTTCAAATGAGTAGTAGATTTTTTTTCTGACAATTTTAAAAGTTATGTCTTTTTCCACTCCCCCTGTACCATGTGACAGCCATCAGCCATTCACAAATGCATACACGTACCATGTGACAGCAATCAGCCATTCACAAATGCATACACACTTATTCTTGCACATGCTCAGTAGGACCTGGTGACTCAAAAAGTTTAAATATAAAAATACTGTGCACATTTTTTAATGGAAGTAAATTGGAAAGTTGTTTAAAATGGCATGCTCTATCTGAATAATGAAAGTTTAATTTTGATTGAGTGTCCCTTTAAGAAGTTAAGAATCGGAATTAAGGTAGGAATATTCTGATTGGCTGATGGAATCAGCCAATCAGAATCAAGTTCAATCTGATTGGATGATTGGATCAGCCAATCTGATTGAACTTGATTCTGATTGGCATTCCTACCTTAATTCCGATTGGCTGATAGAATCCTATCAGCCAATCGGAATTCGAGGGACGCCATCTTGGATGACGTCATTTAAAGGAACCGTCATTCGTCGTTCAGTCGTCGGCCAGGATGGATGTTCCGTGTCGGAGGTCTTCAGGATGCTGCCGCTCCGCTCCGGATGGATGACGATAGAAGATGCCTCTTGGATGAAGACTTCAATCGGATGGAAGACCTCTTCTGCCCCGCTTGGATGAAGACTTCTACCGGATGGAGGACCTCTTCTTGCTCCGCTTGGATGAAGAATTTGGCTCGGCTGGGTGAAGAGGACTCAAGGTAGGGAGATCTTCAGGGGCTTAGTGTTAGGTTTATTTAAGGGGGGTTTGGGTTAGATTAGGGGTATGTGGGTGGTGGGTTGTAATGTTGGGTGGGGGGTATTGTATGTTTTTTTTTACAGGCAAAAGAGCTGAACTTCTTGGGGCATGCCCCGCAAAGGGCCCTGTTCAGGGCTGGTAAGGTAAAAGAGCTTTGAACTTTAGTAATTTAGAATAGGGTAGGGCATTTTTTTAATTTTGGGGGGCTTTGTTATTTTATTAGGGGGCTTAGAGTAGGTGTAATTAGTTTAAAATTGTTGTAATATATTTCTAATGTTTGTAAATATTTTTTTATTTTTTGTAACTTAGTTCTTTTTTATTTTTTGTACTTTAGTTAGTTTATTTCATTGTATTTATTTGTAGGAATTGTATTTAATTTATTTATTGATAGTGTAGTGTTAGGTTTAATTGTAGATAATTATAGGTATTTTATTTAATTAATTTATTGATAGTGTAGTGTTAGGTTTAATTGTAACTTAGGTTAGGATTTATTTTACAGGTAAATTTGTAATTATTTTAACTATTTTAGCTATTAAATAGTTCTTAACTATTTAATAGCTATTGTACCTGGTTAAAATAAATACAAAGTTACCTGTAAAATAAATATTAATCCTAAAATAGCTATAATATAATTATAATTTATATTGTAGCTATATTAGGGTTTATTTTACATGTAAGTATTTAGCTTTAAATAGTAATAATGTATTTAATAAGAGTTAATTAATTTTGTTAGATTAAAATTATATTTAACTTAGGGGGGTGTTAGTGTTAGGGTTAGACTTAGCTTTAGGGGTTAATACATTTATTAGAATAGCGGTGAGCTCCAGTCGGCAGATTAGGGGTTAATAATTGAAGTTAGGTGTCTGCGATGTTAGGGAGGGCAGATTAGGGGTTAATACTATTTATTATAGGGTTAGTGAGGCGGATTAGGGGTTAATAACTTTATAATAATAGCGGTGCGGTCCGCTCGGCAGATTAGGGGTTAATAAGTGTAGGCAGGTGGAGGCGACTTGTGGGGGGCAGATTAGGGGTTAATAAATATAATATAGGGGTCGGCGGTGTTAGGGGCAGCAGATTAGGGGTACATAGGGATAATGTAAGTAGCGGCGGTTTACGGAGCGGCAGATTAGGGGTTAATAATAATATGCAGGGGTCAGCGATAGTGGGGGCGGCAGAATAGGGGTTAATAAGTGTAAGGTTAGGGGTGTTTAGACTCGGGGTACATGTTAGAGTGTTAGGTGCAGACGTAGGAAGTGTTTCCCCATAGGAAACAATGGGGCTGCGTTAGGAGCTGAACGCGGCTTTTTTGCAGGTGTTAGGTTTTTTTTCAGCTCAAACAGCCCCATTGTTTCCTATGGGGGAATCGTGCACGAGCACGTTTTTGAGGCTGGCCGCGTCCGTAAGCAACTCTGGTATCGAGAGTTGAAGTTGCGTTAAATATGCTCTACGCCCCTTTTTTGGAGCCTAACGCAGCCATTCTGTGGACTCTCAATACCAGAGTTATTTTAAAGGTGCGGCCAGAAAAAAGCCAGCGTTAGATACGCGGGTCGTTACCGACAAAACTCTAAATCTAGCCGTTTGTATCTTTGATTAAAAATAAGGGACGTAAGCTCAGGTGTGTGCAGGTATCTGGAGCACTATATAGCAGCAGTTTTGCAAGAATGTTATCCATTTGTAAGACCACTAGATAGCAGCACTTTTGCCTGCCATATTGTGCTACAGAACACCTACCTAGGTATCTCTTTAAAAAAGAATAACATGAGAACAAAGCAAATTTGATAGTAAAAGTAAATTGGAAACTTCTAAAATTTGTTCTGTCTGAATCACAAAAGTAAATGTGGTTGGTAATGACTGCTACAATGCTTCTTATAAAAAATGAAATATTAATCTTATTTTGAATACTACAGCGGAGGGATATAGCTGCTGTACTTGCAATGTTAAATTAAAATGTAGCTGACATATTCCATATCCTTAAAGGGACAGTAAAGATCGAATCAACAAACAATGGAGAGATCTACCAAAGGTATTAAAAATTAAAACAAGAGCAAAATAAAGGGAATATGTTTCAATAATATATTAAACCATTATAATAGCAGCAATTATAAAAAAAATGACTAGATAAATAAAAAACACAAAGAAAAAGAAGCACAGAGGCGCCAACATGGCCTAGTAACGTCACGGCAGTTGGATACAAAACATCAGCAGGATAGGAAATATACTCACAAGCGTGGCGCACCCAAATGGTGCTATTGTGGCAGCCTGGAACATCAAACAGTGGTCCAGCTCACTGATGTCTCCAGCCAGATAGATATGATACATCTGGTGTACAAACGTTACTGGGCTATGTGTGTGCCTTTTTTGCCCTTATAGGCATCATAGGATAGGCCCTTGCCAAGGATCATATCTATCTGGCTGGAGACATCAGTGAGCTGGACCACTGTTTGATGTTCCAGGCTGCCACAATAGCACCATTTGGGTGCGCCACGCTTGTGAGTATATTTCCTATCCTGCTGATGTTTTGTATCCGACTGCCGTGACGTTACTAGGCCATGTTGGCGCCTCTGTGCTTCTTTTTCTTATAGATCACGCCACACCAGGATGACCGTCCTATGACAGAGAGCTGCCTTTTTTCTTTTGGATTATTCTTTGTGCGGACATTTTGTTATTTGATTATACCAATATCATCTGGGTCCACTTGTGAGCATATCATCTCTAATAATCTGATATAAGTGTGCTAGGTTTATTGTATATTCTCTTTATTATCTGTATATATCTGCTTACCTGTTTGCTGCTTATTGTTAGCGCCCCCTAGGAGTGTGGTGTATGTTCTATATGCACCACCCTCCTTATATCTTTTGTAAAAACACAAAGAAACAGTGCTATGAAAATCATATATACAAAATATTTATTTCCAAATTAAAATGACTAACAATCATTGAAAGAGTCTATAAATGACACAATGAATATAAATATATCTGTAAGTGAGATAAAACAATGTGGGGCTTACTTATCATCATATATTATTATTGCATGATCTCTTGTTTGAGCAAAATTTGGACAATTCAAACATTTCAAGGTATCAATACAAGCAATGGTTGTATATAAGTGCTGAGTGCCCCAAAAATAGTGAGACAAAAATACAATGAATAAATATGATAATTGAAACTAAGCAATATACCAACACAGATTTAAAATAAAGTTTGTGCAGGAAAATCAAAAAGTCCACTAGAGAGTGACCAGTGACGATTAAATAGTGGGGTCTAGTCCCAAACTGGAAAGACCAAAAGAGAAAAGAGGGTGCCCAAATGGTGTGATATCTTCAATCAAGGATAAACAGACAACAAGGCTAGATACTCACAGATTTTCAAGCAATTCAACAGTGCAGGAGAGGCAGGCTGGAAAAATAGAAGTCGGCCAGCAGACTTATGTGACCCAGGCAATCCTTCCAATTTGAAAAGGTGCTCCAGGTGATGATTCAAAGAGGTTAAGTAGCCCAAATCAAACAAAACACATTCCTTGTGATCCGCTCAGCATCCCAGAAGATTATGAACTCAGAGAGACAAGTATAGAGAATAGCAAAGCTTTAATATGAAACCAATTAAAAAACATTCAGTAAAAACGTCACACAAAGCGTTTCTCAGATTTTACCGTTTCATCAGGAGAGCTCATTACTGAATGGCTTTTATTTGATCTTATATTAAAGCTATTCTATTCTCTATACTTGTCACTCTGAGTTCATACATCTTCTTGGATGATGAGCATATCACATGGAATGTGTTTGGTTTCATTTGGACTACTTTACTTCTTTGAACATTCACCTGGATCACCTTTTCGAATTGGAAGGATTGCCTGGGTCACATAAGTCCGCTGACCAACTTCTATTTGTCCAGCCTGCCTCTCCTGCACTGTTGAAGTGCTTTAAAATCTGTGAGTATGTTTCTAGCCTTGTTGTCTGTTTATCCTTGGTTGAAGTTATCACACCATTTGGGTGCCCTCTTTTCTCTATTGTATATAAAACATGTTGATACAATAAGTCAAATGCAAGACACATTAAATGCTGGTGATATATATATATAAAAAGTGCTAGGGAAACACACAAATTACTGACAGAATTAGTAATGTGCATATCAATATAGAAAATGAAACACACAAAATGCTAGCAGCATATCAAAGGGTAAGCATTAAAGGGACATAAAACCCAAAATTTTTCTTTCAAGATTTAGATAGAACATCAAATTAAAAAACTTTTTAATTTACTGCTATTATCAAATTTTCTTCACATTCTTGTTATCATTTGTTGAAAAGCAGAAATGTAAGCTCAAGAGTGTGCACATGTCTGCAGTACTATATGGCAATAGTTTTGCAATAATGTTATACATTAGCAGGAGCACTAGATGGCTGCACTATTTCCTGTCATGTTGTGCTTCAGGCATGTGCACGCTACCTACCTAGGTATCTCTTTAACAAAGAATAACATAAGAATTAAATACATTTGATAATAGAAGTAAATTGGAAACTTTTTAAAAATTGTATTCTCTATCTCAATCATGAAAGTTATTTTTTGGGTTTAATGTCCCTTTAAGACAGTGCTAAAGAAGAATGCACTAGTTACTAGCAGCATAATCTAAATACATATTGGTATACTAAAAAGATGCTAAATAAATGCTAAAAAAGCTAAAAAGCTGTGAATAGCAACACTTTCCTGGCCAGAACACAGTTCCGTAACTGGTTTCAGGGACACGCACCATCATCAGGTTCCCAGAATAAACTTTCGTTATTCAGATACAATATGCAATTTTAAGCAACATTTCAATGTACTTCTATTATTCAATTTGCTTCCTTCTCTTGGATCATTTGATGAAAAAAATACCTAGGAAGGCTCAGAAGTAGCAGTGCATTACTGGGAACTAGGTGCTGATTGGTGGCTGCACATATATGCCTCTTGTCATTGACTCACTTAAAGTGTTCAGCTATCTCCCAGTAGTGCATTGCTGCTATGTCAAAGGACACCAAGAGAGGGAAATTGCTTAAAATTGTATGCTTTATGTTACTTTAATGCTAAAAGATGAGATGTCATGATTTTAAATGATCTTTTTTTCATGTTGTCAGGACAATTGTCAGGAAAAATTCACTATTTTGATATTGCATATTATATAACAAGTGTCTTTGCTTTATTATATAGACATACAATTGATCATGTGTATTTACTTACATATTCATGTACACATACACACATATATATTAATCAGTAATAATATGTAGCTATTAACTAGTGTTGCTTGTCAGTATATAATTGCTTACAGTGAAGTTTTTGTACTTTAACAAAATAATTTAGTTATTATGATATTCAAGGTCCCCAACATAGCTGCCTGATTCCTATCATTGTAGTTTTGATATAAATATCCACAAATATCCCCATGTTATTCATGCACGGTTCCAGTAAGTCTCTTAGTTTATAAACATTAGTGGGGTTCAACCTTGATTAACGGTCAACTAGAGATACTGACTTGTTTTTCAGAACATATTTACACAATACATATTTGCCTATTATATCTTAGTGACGAGTGCCATCGTCCGACAGAAAAATATTCTGACGGCTAAATCTTTGCTCATTAACAAAAATGTTAATTAATCTGTAATTAGTGTTAGCCAATCATTTATTTGATGCAAACCTTGGTGAAGTTATTATTATTGTTATTCTTTATTTATTAAGCGCCAGCAGATTCTGAAGTGCTGTCTATGGGTACAAAGCTAAAAGTACAGTACAATACAATATAAAAGACACCAGACAAAGTTTATCAAACAAATACATGGGAAATTGAGGGCCCTGTTCCAATGGCAACCTACAATCTAAATGGGTAGGAGGGTGAGAAACAGGAGGTGGGGACCGCAAAGGTGAGAATGATGTTAGTGTGGAGTTAGATGAGGGCAGCTATAAGGCAAGTGAAATTAATTTGTTTCTGATTTGGAGATAGGCTTCCCTGAACAAAAAGGTCTTTAGGGAGCGTATAAAGGAGGAAAGGTTAGGGAACAGTCTGACAGCTCGAGGAAGTGCGTTCCAGATGGTTGGTGCCGCACAAGAGAAGTCTTGTAGTCTAGCATGGGTGGAGGTGATGGTAGAAGATGCAAAGAGCAGGTCATTGTTGAATCTTAGGGAGTGGGCTGGAGTATATTTGTTGATGAGTGAGGACAGGTAGGGGGGGGCTGCGTTGGTAAGGGCTTTGTAAGTCAGAGTGAGAATTTTTAATTTAATTCTACTGTGAATGGGGAGCCAGTGAAGGGACTCGCAGAGAGGTGCAGCAGATACAGAGTGTCGGGAGAGGTGGATTAGCCTAGCAGAGGCATTTAGGATGGATTGAAGAGAGGAGAGGTGGGAGAGAGGGAGGCCAGTTAGTAGGTTATTACAGTAGTCAAGTCGGGAAATTACCAGGGAGTGTATTGGCTGTTTAGTAGTTTCAGCACTCAGAAACAGACAAATTTTGGAGATATTGCATAGGTGGTTGCGACAGTATGAAGAGAGCAATTGGATGTGGGGTGTGAAGGAAAGATTGCAGTCAAGTGTAATTTCTAGGCAGCGGACTTGGGGTGATGGGGAGATAGCGGTGTCACCAACAGTGATTGAGAAGTTAGAAACCGGGGTAGAATTAGAGGGGGGTTAGAAGGAGCTCAGTCTTGGACATGTAGATTTTTAGGTGGTGAGAGGCCATCCAAGAAGAAATGCCAGATAACCAGACACTGATGTGAGAAAGGACAGAAGGAGAGCGTGCAGGGGTGGATAGGTAGAGCTGAATATCTTCAGCATAGAGGTGATAGTTGAAGCCATAGCTACTGATAAGTTTACTCAGTGAGTATAAATATAGAAAGGTATAAGTATAAATAGAGAAAACTAGAGGACCCAGAACAGAGCCTTGAGGTACTCCAATAGACAGAGGTAATGGAGAGGAGTCGCTGCCAGCAAATGAAACAGAAAAGGACCTATTAGAGAGATAAGAGTGGATCCAGGAGAGGGCAGTTTCAGAGAGCCCAAGCGAACTGAGAGTCTGTAGGAGAAGGGGATGGTCAACGGTGTCAAAGGCAGCAGACAGGTCAAGTAAGATAAGTATTGAGTAGTGGCCGTTGATTTTAGCAGAAAGAAGATCATCAGTAACCTTGTTAAGGGCAGTCTCAGTTGAGCGTTGTGGACAAAAGCTAGATTTCAAGGGGTCAAGCAATGAGTTGGAGGACAAGAAGTGGGTAAGGCGATCGAAAAATAATTTTTCTAGTACCTTTGAAGCTAGCGGAACCAGTGATATGTGGCGGTAGTTTTCAGGATAATTGGGGTAGAGGGAAAGTTTTTTGAGGATGGGGGTAACCTTTGCATGTTTAAAGGAAGATGGAAATGAACCAGTTGTAAGGGATAGGTTGAATATGTGAGTAAGAGCTGGAGTGAGGGTAGAAGACAGAGAAGGTATAAGATGTGAAGAGATAGAGTCAAGTGGGGAGGTAGTGAGGTAGGTGTGAGGAAGACAATAGGGAACTCACTTCATTCTCAGTGGTTGGGGGGAAGGTGCTGATAGTGGTTGAGAAGGTGGCCGGGGGTGGAGATGGAAGGTTGCAGTCTTGTGTTGGGATATTACTTCGGATGGTAAGTGTTTTGTTGAAAAAGTAGTCTGCCAGGTCTTAAGCACTAAAGGCAGATGAAGGGGGTAATGCAGGGGGGTAAAAGAGAGAGTTGAAAATGGAGAAGAGACGTTTAGAGTTTGAGGAGTGAGTAGATATAAGAGAAGAGAAGTAGGTTTGCTTGGCTAAGTGAAGGGCAGAGGAGTAAGAATAAAGTATGAACTTATAGTGGAGGAAATCTGGTTCAGAGCAGGATTTCCTCCAGGCACGTTCAGCAGCACGGAATCATTTTTGCAGGTAGCATGTTTGCTTAGAGTGCCAGGGTTGGAGCTGACGATGTGGGTTTTTTTGCATTTGGGGAGGAGCAAAAGTGTCAAGTGCAGAGCAGAGAGTATTGTGGTTGCAGCAAGGTCAGGGCAGGATATCGTGGAAGTGTGGAAGAGGCATTTTTGAATAAGGTTGGAAAGGATCCACAGTGTGCAGATTTCTACAGGTGCGGGGGTGAGGTGGAGAAGTAGGTTTAGCCTGTATATTAAGATTAAAGGTGAGCAGATGGTGGTCTGAGATGGGAAATGGTCGACAGGTGACAGAGAGAAAGCAGAGGTAGGAGAATATCAGATCAATAGAGTGTCCATCGTGATGATTGGCGAATATTGTGGATTGTGAGAGACCAAAGGAGTTTGTGTGTGAGAGAAGCTTAAGGAATTGGGAGGTTGGTCCAATGAGGAAATAGATAACTGCCACCCTGAGGGAGAGGGGGGGACAGGCGGATGCAGTGAACTTCAAAGGAGGAAAAGGAGAGAGATGGATGAGGATGCAGGTACTGATATGAGCAGGAGAGTAAGATACCAACACCGCCACATGTCTCCACCTGGCCTAGGTGTGTGGCTAAAGTGGAGACCACCGTGTGTGAGAGCAGCAATGGAAGCAGTGTCAGAAGATGATAACTAGGTTTCAGTAATTGCTAAAAGATTGAAGGCATTAGAAACAAACAGGTTGTGAACAGTTGTAAGTTTATTACATAAGAGCGTGCATTCCAAAGAGCACAAGAAAAGAGAAGGGATAAGTGCTGTGGGTTAATAGAGATGAGATAGTTAGGATTGCATGACCTAGAGTTTTTGCAGTAGGTGACTGAGTGAGAGTGTAAAAGTGTGGTGGTTGCTGTAGGGCCAGGGTTAGGAGAGATGTCACCAGCAGCAAGCAGTAGTAGGAGTGTGAGTGACAGAAGGTGAAAGTGAGACTTGTAGGAGCGGGTATGATTAGACACAGGAGGGTTAGAGTGGGAAATATTTCTAAGAAGGCAGAGTAGTTCATGAGAGGATAGCATAAGGGATGAGAGAAGGAAGGGAGAGATGTGGATAGTGTGGGGGTTATTGTTGCTACAGGGAAGTGCAGTGAGTTTTAGGAAAAGGGCAGACAAAAATAGCAGAAAAGGTATGGAGAGTATTGTGCAGATGTATAGTTAGTAAGTTTTACCTGTTAGTGGGACAGCAGTTTCCCCCTCCAGTTTCTAACTCGCCACTTGTAAATGCAGGCTAGAAGCACAGGGCACACAGAGCCAAGGCTCATAGAGCCAGTGTTCAGCTGTTTGTAGCAGTGAGATTAAAAGTTGTAATGTTTGAATCAAGGCAGCGGTTTACAAGCAGACTAGTTAGGAGACTGGTTTACACACAATTGCAAATTAGATTGGGGGGGAGACATATGGCTTGGGAAGCACACACATATTGTACAAAGGAACTGATAACAAATTTAAAGAAAAGTCATAAATAATAGAAGCAGGAGAGATGCATACCAGTGTATAACAAACAGATTACAGGGGTGTGGAAGGATAACCAGGCAGATAAAGGAAGCAGGAGAGATGCATACCAGTGTATTACAAACAAAAATCAATGGACATGAAAGAATAAGCAGGCAGATAAAGGAAGCAGGAGAGATGCATACCATTGTATTACAAACAGATTAAAGATGCATGGAAAGATAACCAGGCAGATAAAGGAAGCAGGAGAGATGCATACCAGTGTATTAAAAAACAGATTAAAGGGACATGGAAGGATCACAAAGCAAGATAAAGGAAGCAGGAGAGATGCATACCAGTGTATTACAAACAGATTAAAGGGACATAAAAGGATAACCAGGCAGATAAAGGAAGCAGGAGAGATGCATACCTGTAGAGAGATGAGATGGAGGGTTAGAAAAATGCTTCATGTTGTTTGTAGGGCATTCTGGATGATAGTGTTATGGATATATTTCCAGTTCTTAACTCGCCATTTGTAAACACAGGCAACTTAGAAGCACAGGGCACACAGAGCCAAGGCTCATAGAACTAGTTTTTAGCTGTTTGTAGCAGTGAGATTAAAAGTTGTAAAGAGTTAGGAGTTTTCCATAAAATAGACCCACACCCACAAAGGGGGGACGGGAGGACAAAAGCAGATGGCAAAAGGGGCCACATTGAGATTGCATGATGACCACACCCTATCCAGAGGAGATGGGAGGCTAAGTAGTTAAGAGCTTTATGGGCTAACGCCGGTTCATAAAGCTCTTAACTACTGTGCTCTAAAGTACACTAACACCCATAAACTACCTATGTACCCCTAAACCGAGGCCCCCCACATCACCGCCAATCTATTAAAAAAATGTAACCCCTAATCTGCCGACCGCACACCGCCGCCACCTACGTTATCCCTATGTACCCCTAATCTGCTGCCCCTAACACCGCCGACCCCTATATTATATTTATTAACCCTAATCTGCCGCCCCCAACGTCGCCTCCACCTACCTACAATAATTAACTCCTAATCTGCCGACCGGACTTCACCGCTACTCTTATAAATGTATTAACCCCTAAAGCTAAGTCTAACCCTAACACTAACACCCCCCTAAGTTAAATATAATTTAAATCTAACAAAATAAATTAACTCTTATTAAATAAATTATTCCTATTTAAAGCTAAATACTTACCTGTAAAATAAACCCTAATATAGCTACAATATAAATTATAATTATATTGTAGCTATTTTAGGATTAATATTTATTTTACAGGCAACTTTGTATTTATTTTAACCAGGTACAATAGCTATTAAATAGTTAATAACTATTTAATAGTTATCTAGTTAAAATAATTACAAAATTACCTGTAAAATAAATCCTAACCTAAGTTACAATTAAACCTAACACTACACTATCAATAAATTAATTAAATAAAATACCTACAATTATCTACAATTAAACCTAACACTACACTATCAATAAATTAATTAAATAAAATACCTACAAATAAATACAATGAAATAAACTAACTAAAGTACAAAAAATAAAAAAGAACTAAGTTACAAAAAATAAAAAAATATTTACAAACATTAGAAAAATATTACAACAATGTTAAACTAATTACACCTACTCTAAGCCCCCTAAAAAAATAACAAAGACCGCCAAAATAAAAAAATGCCCTACCCTATTCTAAAATTAAAATAGGAAAGCTCTTTTACCTTACCAGCCCTGAACAGGGCCCTTTGCGGGGCATGCCCCAAAGAACTCAGCTCTTTTGCCTGTAAAAAAAAACATACAATACCCCCCCCAACATTACAACCCACCACCCACATACCCCTAATCTAACCCAAACCCCCCTTAAATAAACCTAACACTAAGCCCCTGAAGATCTCCCTACCTTGTCTTCACCACGCCGGGTTCACCGATCGATCCAGAAGAGCCTCCGATGTCTTGATCCAAGCCCAAGCGGGGGGCTGAAGATGTCCATGATCCGGCTGAAGTCTTCATCCAAGCGGGAGCTGAAGAGGTCCATGATCCGACTGAAATCTTCTATCAAGCGGCATCTTCAATCTTCTTTCTTCCGGATCCATGTAGTTCATCCCGCCGACGCGGAACATCCATCTTCACCGACGACTTCCCGACGAATGACGGTTCCTTTAAGGGATAGGATTCTATCAGCCAATCGGAATTAAGGTAGGAAAATTCTGATTGGCTGATGGAATCAGCCAATCAGATTCAAGTTCAATCCGATTGGCTGATCCAATCAGTCAATCAGATTGAGCTCGCATTCTATTGGCTGTTCCGATCAGCTAATAGAGTGCAAGCTCAATCTGATTGGCTGATCGGATCAGCCAATCGGATTGAACTTTTTATTTTTTGTACTTTAGTTAGTTTATTTCATTGTATTTATTTGTAGGTATTGTATTTAATTAATTTATTGATAGTGTAGTGTTAGGTTTAATTGTAGATAATTGTAGGTATTTTATTTAATTAATTTATTGAAAGTGTAGTGTTAGGTTTAATTGTAACTTAGGTTAGGATTTATTTTACAGGTAATTTTGTACTTATTTTAACTAGGTAGCTATTAAATAGTTCTTAACTATTTAATAGCTATTGTACCTGGTTAAAATAAATACAAAGTTGCCTGTAAAATAAATATATAAACCCTAAAATAGCTACAATATAATTATAATTAATATTGTAGCTATATTAGGGTTTATTTTACAGGTAAGTATTTAGCTTTAAATAGGAATAATTTATTTAATAAGAGTTAATTTATTTCGTTAGATTTAAATTATATTTAACTTAGGGGGTGTTAGTGTTAGAGTTAGACTTAGCTTTAGGGGTTAATACATTTATTAGAGTAGCGGTGAAGTCCGGTCGGCAGATTAGGGGTTAATTATTGTAGGTAAGTGGAGGCAACGTTGGGGGCGGCAGATTAGGGGTTAATAAATATAATATAGGGGTCGGCGGTGTTAGGGGCAGCAGATTAGAGGTACATAGGGATAACGTAGGTTGCGGCGGTGTACGGAGCGGCAGATTAGGGGTTAATAATAATATGCAGGGGTCAGCGATAGCAGGGGCGGCAGATTAGGGGTTAATAAGTGTAAGGTTAGGGGTGTTTAGACTCGGGGTACATGTTAGGGTTTTAGGTGCAGACGTAGGAAGTGTTTCCCCATAGGAAACAATGTTGCTGCGTTAGGAGCTGAACGCTGCTTTTTTGCAGGTGTTAGGTTTTTTTTCAGCTCAAACTGCCCCATTGTTTCCTATGGGGGAATTGTGCACGAGCATGTTTTTGAAGCTGGCCGCGTCCGTAAGCACCGCTGGTATTTAGAGTTGAAGTGGTGGTAAATTATGCTCTACGCTCCCTTTTTGGAACCTAACGCACTGAAAACGCAGCCATTCTGTGTACTCTAAATACCAGCGGTATTTAAAAGCTGCGAGGAAAAAAAAGCATGCATTAGCTACGCGGGTCGTTACAGACAAAACTCTAAATCTAGCCTTATGTTTGTTTATTGATCTGCTCTCAGTTTAATTAATAAACAAATCAAAACTAAAAGGATTCAGGTATTATATCTATTATCCTTTGCAAATTATATAATTCATAATACACTTTGCGGGTACACTACTAAAATAATAATAATAATAAGGATAATATTCACAACAATGCATAATTCCTAATGCATTTTAATTAATAAACAAATCAGAACTAAAAGGATTCAGGTATTATATATATTATCCTTTGCAAATTATACAATTCAGAGTGTTATTAAATTGCACACATTGTACCTGCAAAGTTGGTAACCGCTATCATTTTTATATATTGAGTTCATTAAAAGAATGATATAGAGGTTACATAATATTTATTGTGTTTTAACACATAATACACTTTGTGGGTACACTACTAAAATAATAATAATAATAAGGATAATATTCACAACAATGCATAATTCCTAATGCATGATAATACCATTTTAAATGACATACAAACATATGACTTAGAAAACAACATGCTTTCACATAAAACTAAGGGTAAGATTACATACGCGGTTTTGGTATCACATATACGGTGCCGCATATAAATGTGGCGCATATATTTCACCTGTCGCCTGCAATTTTTACTCTTATAAGGTTACATAGAAACGCGTCTCAAATCGGTATCACATATTCAGCACAAGAATTTTACTCCATATTCACCTCACCACACATAAGCAGGTGCAGCAAGCCTTGCTCTGAAAATGTGAGCACCCTTACTCCTGTAACTGCCTGAAAATCCCCTAATCCGCAATTAACCCTTATCACAATATGCCTAATAAATGTATTAACCCCTAATCCACCATTCACCCACATCGTAATCTACCTAATAAAACTATTAACCCCTAATCTGCTGTTAACCTACAAATCAATAATCCTAGTAAATCTATTAACCCCTAATCCGCCAAACCCCCACAATGCAAATAACTAATTAAATTACTAAGCCCCCTAACCTAACACCCCCTAACCTAACACCCCCTAAATTAACCCCAATTATCTAAATAAAAAATTACTAAATTACAAAGAATTAAAATAAAAAAGCTGGGGGCGGAGCTGATAGCTGTTGCGGTAGGACGTGGTTGAGGAGAGCTCCTGGACTTACTTGATCCTTTTATAGTTATTTCCCAAGTTTATCTTACTATTTTTCTATTTTACACTAACTTATGTCATGTAAGTGGAGTCTGGGAATATCTGACAGACAGCGGACCTGCCTATGTTCCTCAGCTAACTTCACAGTGTTTTGCCACAAGGTCAAGAGGCCTCTTCCGTGATTCTACCTGTGTTGTTGAGGCTGCCGTGTATATACCCCCCCCCGGGATCTATGATTCTGGGTTACTGAAACAGTGCTTTGAGACAAATCAACTACTACCACTAAGAAGGAAAGTGTGCAGCTAAATTATGGATGCACTAGACAGATGGGAGACATCTATTCAGCAGGCAATTCAGATTCACTTCTCTACTCTCGAACTGCAGCTCTTTCAAATCCTTTTCCCTGCGAGTAGGAGGAAATCGGATGGCATGGTAGCAGAAGAGGAGCTGACTCAGAAAGATCAGATCTATACAATGAAGGGAACAACCCATGGCCCTATTGGTGGCCAATTTCTGCAACTCTTGGCAGTAATATCGGAGGACATAAACAAAGTCTCACAACCCCAACTATATAACCCAGCTGAGGCAGTGCGCCACTGTGAGATACCCGCACTGACTTAATCCCATGCGATGCAGCCGACTCTGGGGTACAGGCCACTACATACCTAGGGCGCAGAAATACCGGCGTAACAGTTTTGCAAACTACCATGAAAACTCTATTGCAAATGTCTCACACCTTGACGCTGAGGGAGCAGGGACCTGGGGACCGAGGCTATGATTGTCATGTATACGACTGGAAGAGAGTCAGCCGCCACAACAATTTTATTATCAGATTGTTGCTTCCAAGAGGGTGAGAAGATTGTGTATACACCCCTACTGTAACCCCACAACATTCCTATCGCACAGGATCTGGACAGTATTGGTGTGGGGTAAGCTACCACACTCTCCACGGCAGAAACTATGTTAATCACTTGGTGCGGTGACTACACAAGATCTGCTATTATAGTAACATATGGCGTGGGATTTTGATGTGGAAGAGGCAGATTCTACAATGAGATCAAAAGTAGTGTTACTTATGCAACAAACCATTCTTTATCTGCTTTGAAGCACTCAAGCTACCTTCCTTGTGACACTCAGAACTGCAGTTTTATGCCGGTCCTTTGATCCTGGAGGCTAATCTCTGCCACATCATATTAGAACTAAGGTTCACATTTATCCTTTTGAGTACAGTATGTACAATAGCTATGTATTTGAAGATGTCTAATGAGAAGACATAAATGCGAGGGATTGCTGCAAGGTACTGTTTTTGCTAATAATTGCACAGATCGTTTTATGCTCTATTAATATATCACATGTTCCAGCTTTGCATTTGTAATACAACGCTAAGGAATACTATTTTTAAGATGTTTGCTCTCAGTAACCATAACAAACTTGAACAGTGGTCACTGTAGTAATGACTCTCCCAATTAGTACACTCTTCTGCAGCGCTCCACTGGAATGCTATACTTTTGATGAACACTCTTCAGTAACTGGCTTAGAGCAGTCACACAGCGGTTCAGTAAAATATTTGGGAGTCGGGTGATTTACTTGCAAGAATGTTGACTTAACTTAGCTGTAATTATTATTGATCCCTATGAAGGCTCTTTAGCTAGATAATGGACGGATCACAGCCTGCTCCTTGCCATCTATGTGTTAATGGGGATGTTTATTGTTTCAGCATGACTCATGTTCTGCTCTAGTGAAGCGTTAATAATGGGATTCATTGCTTTAAGTGTAAACCCTTGTTCAGATCTTAGCTGTGAATTAGCATGGTTGTTGCCCTAACTTGTCAGCACTCCAACTTGGGGATATGATGTATTACTAATCTGCTATCTAAAATTTCTTATAAAGGACTTACAAAATACATAGAAATGATAACTAATTAGTCTGAGAATCACAGTTGTATTACATGGAAACTTGTATAGATGTATTCCCTTGTCTCTCTTTAATTTCTTAGAGTAAACAGTGTACATGTAGGTTAATTATAATATGCACTTTACCCATAACTTGTTCCAGTGGATAATTATTATCACCTTGAAACTTAAGAATAACAATGTGTATGGGTTTGTATAAATTTAGCTTTTTACATAATATTGCACTATAATACAAGCAAATTCACTGGAGGTTTATAGTGCCATGTTTAAACACCTCAGAAGCAGGAATGCCTATTTATATATCTATTACAAAAGTTTCCTAAGGTAAATATATGCCCCCACATACTTATTGTACTTCATATCCTCTTTGGCTATTAATTAAGATATACTAAGGCTACGAAGGATTTATTACTTAATTACTGCTTTTATTTTAAATAGGGAGATTCTTACCAAATTTCGTGTCTATCCTCTTTATTTAGCAGCATTATCTAGATAACTATAATTTATGCAGAGAAACATTGATCTACAATTAGAGGTAAATAAGGGCAGATATTTTTGCCTTGGATCCTATACTTTGGGACCTTCTATGTATCCTATGTCCTATATGAAATCACCTAAAATTTAGTTTTTCTTAGGGAACCCAGACTAATGTATAAACACTTAATTTTATTTCCACTGGGTAGATGCGTATGTATATTCATAGTTAATGTATACTGATAGCACTGTTGATGTTGTTTTCAATATATTTATACTACAGTTAAAATCAAAAACGAGGTTATTCAGTTGAGATCCAAAAGTGGTCTGCAGTTTCCCCCTCCAGTTTCTAACTCGCCACTTGTAAATGCAGGCTAGACGCACAGGGCACACAGAGCCAAGGCTCATAGAGCCAGTGTTCAGCTGTTTGTAGCAGTGAGATTAAAAGTTGTAATGATTTGAATCAAGGCAGCGGTTTACAAGCAGACTAGTTAGGAGACTGGTTTACACACAATTGCAAATTAGATCGGGGGGAGACATATGGCTTGGGAAGCACACATATATTGTACAAAGGAACTGATAACAAATTTAAGTCATAAATAATGGAAGCAGGAGAGATGCATACCAGTGTATAACAAACAGATTACAGGGGCGTGGAAGGATAACCAGGCAGATAAAGGAAGCAGGAGAGATGCATACCAGTGTATTACAAACAGATTAAAGAGGCATGGAAAGATAACCAGGCAGATAAAGGAAGCAGGAGAGATGCATACCAGTGTATTACAAACAAATTAAAGGGACATAAAAGAATAAGCAGGCAGATAAAGGAAGGAGGAGAGATGCATACCAGTGTATAACAAACAGATTACAGGGGCATGGAAGGATAACCAGGCAGATAAAGGAAGCAGGAGAGATGCATACCAGTGTATTACAAACAAATTAAAGGGACATGAAAGAATAAGCAGGCAGATAAAGGAAGCAGGAGAGATGCATACCATTGTATTACAAACAGATTAAAGAGGCATGGAAAGATAACCAGGCAGATAAAGGAAGCAGGAGAGATGCATACCATTGTATTACAAACAGATTAAAGAGGCATGGAAAGATAACCAGGCAGATAAAGGAAGCAGGAGAGATGCATACCAGTGTATTAAAAAACAGTTAAAAGGGACATGGAAGGATAACAAGGCAGATAAAGGAAGCAGGAGAGATGCATAACAGTGTATTAAAAACAGATTAAAGGGACATAAAAGGATAACCAGACAGATAAAGGAAGCAAAAGAGATGCATACCTGTAGAGAGATGAGATGGAGGGTTAGAACAATGCTTCATGTTGTTTGTAGGGCATTCTGGATGATAGTGTTATGGATATATTTCCAGTTCTTAACTCGCCATTTGTAAACACAGGCAACTTAGAAGCACAGGGCACACAGAGCCAAGGCTCATAGAACTAGTTTTTAGCTGTTTGTAGCAGTGAGATTAAAAGTTGTAAAGAGTTAAGAGTTTTCCATAAAATACACACACACCCACAAAGGGGGGACAAAAGCAGATGGCAAAAGGGGCCACATTGAGCTTGCATGATGACCACACCCTATCCAGAGGAGATGGGAGGCTAAGCTGACCAGACAGACAAGTCAGAATAATGGCAAGAGAGGGTCCAGGGGTAAGCTAAGAGGTTCTTTTTACACTGAACGCAAGTGAAGGATCCAAAAATATTAATCATAATATTAAGTACGAAAGAAAGCCAAATTAAACAGTTTTGTTAAAAGGATTTATGCTCTTAATTTATATTGTTCTCAGTGTGTTTGGCTTTGTGAGCTCGCATGATGGTGTGCCTGTGTTAGGGACTCAGGCAATGGAAAGGACCTTGACGTGGTGCCTGAGCTTTACCATTTGGCCAGATGCGGTGACTAACCTTTCCAGTTGTGATTTTATCTTAGCTGTGAGCTAGCTGGTGAGTGCTGGGTGTTTCTATGTGTTGTATTACTTTTTATTTGTAATCTCCCTTGTTTCTTGCACCCATTCCAGACTGGGGTTAACTGCCTGTGACTCTGGTGACATCACAGCTTTTTTGGAGTGCTATTTAGCACCCAGGGCTGGATGTTGCTGAGTCACAGGATGTGTACCTGATCCGGTCTTGGAGTGCAGTTCCCTTCCATGTTTTGTATTTTCTATGGGTGATTACAGCCACCTGTGCACCCCTTCTTTGTTCTCAGTTTGTTTGGCTTTGTGAGCTCGCATGATGGTGTGCCTGTGTTAGGGACTCAGGCAATGGAAAGGACCTTGACGTGGTGCCTGAGCTTTCCCATTTGGCCAGATGCGGTGACTAACCTTTCCAGTTGTGATTTTATCTTAGCTGTGAGCTAGCTGGTGAGTGCTGGGTGTTTCTATGTGTTGTATTACTTTTTATTTGTAATATCCCTTGTTTCTTGCACCCATTCCAGACTGGGGTTAACTGCCTGTGACTCTGGTGACATCACAGCTTTTTTGGAGTGCTATTTAGCACCCAGGGCTGGATGTTGCTGAGTCACAGGATGTGTACCTGATCTGGTCTTGGAGTGCAGTTCCCTTCTATGTTTTGTATTTTCTATGGGTGATTACAGCCACCTGTGCACCCCTTCTTTGTTCTCAGTTTGTTTGGCTTTGTGAGCTCGCATGATGGTGTGCCTGTGTTAGGGACTCAGGCAATGGAAAGGACCTTGACGTGGTGCCTGAGCTTTCCCATTTGGCCAGATGCGGTGACTAACCTTTCCAGTTGTGATTTTATCTTAGCTGTGAGCTAGCTGGTGAGTGCTGGGAGTTTCTATGTGTTGTATTACTTTTTATTTGTAATCTCCCTTGTTTCTTGCACCCATTCCGAACTGGGGTTAACTTTTTTGCAGTGCTATTTAGCACCCAGGGCTGGATGTTGCTGAGTCACAGGATGTGTACCTGATCCGGTCTTGGAGTGCAGTTCCCTTCCATGTTTTATATATATATATATATATATATATATATATATATATATATATATTCAAAGTTTTCTTATTGAATCAGGTGGGTTAATAAATTCTGGTTGGTCCTTTATAGTCACAAATGCTTTTTGCTAGGTAATTCCTGTTAACCTTGTCTTATCTGTCGACAATAACACTAGGTGAATCAGGAATCTGGTAATAATATAATTTTCTTATGGTTTGCCATGATTATTAGCTTACCTGATTCTTGCCACCTATGCTGAGAATTTAAATAAGAAATGTTTATGTTTCTCTTTTATACACGCAAGCTACTGCAAATAAAATAATTTAGTGACTGTTTTCACTAGTTCTAGCCTGATAATCATTAAATCATTGTAATGATGTATGCTTGTTAATTTGCTTTATTCAAATATTGCTTATTATTTGTAATTGTTGTTTTAATAAACTATGTTTGTTTATTGATCTGGTTTCAGTTTAATTAATAAACAAATCAGAACTAAAAGGATTCAGGTATTATATATATTATCCTTTGCAAATTATACAATTCAGAGTGTTATTAAATTGCACACATTGTACCTGCAAAGTTGGTAACCGCTATCATTTTTATATATTGAGTTCATTAAAAGAATGATATAGAGGTTACATAATATTTATTGTGTTTTAACACATAATACACTTTGTGGGTACACTACTAAAATAATAATAATAATAAGGATAATATTCACAACAATGCATAATTCCTAATGCATGATAATACCATTTTAAATGACATACAAACATATGACTTAGAAAACAACATGCTTGCACATAAAACTAAGGGTAAGATTACATACGCGGTTTTGGTATCACATATACGGTGCCGCATATAAATGTGGCGCATATATTTCACCTGTCGCCCTGCAATTTTTACTCCTATAAGCTTACATAGAAACGTGTCTCAAATCGGTATCACATATTCAGCACAAGAATTTTACTCCATTTTCACCTCGCCACACATAAGCAGGCGCAGCAAGCCTTGCTCTGAAAATGTGAGCACCCTTACTCCCGTAACTACCTGAAAATCCCCTAATCCGCAATTAACCCTTATCACAATATGCCTAATAAACGTATTATCCCCTAATCCACCATTCACCCACATCGTGATCTACCTAATAAAACTATTAACCCCTAATCTGCTGTTAACCTACAAAGCAATAATCCTAGTAAATCTATTAACCCCTAATCTGCCAAACCCCCACAACGCAAATAACTAATTAAATTACTAAGCCCCCTAACCTAACACCCCCTAAATTAACCCCAATTATCTAAATAAAAAATTACTAAATTACAAAGAATTAAAATAAAAAAGCTGGGGGCGGAGCTGATAGCTGTTGCGGCAGGACGTGGTTGAGGAGAGCTCCTGGACTTACTTGATCCTTTTATAGTTATTTCCCAAGTTTATATTACTATTTTTCTATTTTACACTAACTTATGTCATGTAAGTGGAGTCTGGGAATATCTGACAGACAGCGGACCTGCCTATGTTCCTCAGCTAACTTCACAGTGTTTTGCCACAAGGTCAAGAGACCTCTTCCGTGATTCTACCTGTGTTGTTGAGGCTGCCGTGTATATACCCCCCCGGGATCTATGATTCTGGGTTACTGAAACAGTGCTTTGAGACAAATCAACTACTACCACTAAGAAGGAAAGTGCGCAGCTAAATTATGGATGCACTAGACAGATGGGAGACTTCTATTCAGCAGGCAATTCAGATTCACTTCTCTACTCTCGAACTGCAGCTCTCTCAAATACTTTTCCCTGCGAGTAGGAGGAAATCGGATGGCATGGTAGCAGAAGAGGAGCTGACTCAGAAAGATCAGATCTATACAATGAAGGGAAAAACCCATGGCATGGGATTTTGATGTGGAAGAGGCAGATTCTGCAATGAGATCAAAAGTGATGTTACTTATGCAAAAACCATTCTTTATCTGCTTTGAAGCACTCAAGCTACCTTCCTTGTGACACTCAGAACTGCAGCTTTATCTCATGCCGGTCCTTTGATCCTGGAGGCTAATCTCTGCCACATCACATTAGAACTAAGGTTCACATTTATCCTTTTGAGCACACTATGTATAATAGATTTGTATTTGAAGGTGTCTAATGAGAAGACATAAATGCGAGGGATTGTTGCAAGGTACTGTTTTTGCCTAATAATGGCACAGATCGTTTTATGCTCTATTAATATATCACATGTTCCAGCCTTGCATTTGTAATACAACGCTAAGGAATACTATTTTTAAGATGTTTGCTCTCAGTAACCATAAAAAACTTGAACAGTGGTCACTGTAGTAATGACTCTCCCCATTAGTACACCCTTCTGCAGTGCTCCACTGGAATGCTATACTTTTGATGAACACTCTTCAGTAAC
Organism: Bombina bombina; assembly: GCF_027579735.1. Lineage (NCBI taxonomy): Eukaryota > Metazoa > Chordata > Amphibia > Anura > Bombinatoridae > Bombina > Bombina bombina. Next base: position 212,036,251 of record NC_069502.1, read on the forward strand.
TGGCTTAGAGCAGTCACACAGCGGTTCAGTAAAATTCCCCTGATATTTGGGAGTCGGGTGATTTACTTGCAATAATGTTGACTTAACTTAGCTGTAATTATTATTAATCCCTATGAAGGCTCTTTAGCTAGATAATGGACGGATCGCAGCCTGCTCCTTGCCATCTATGTGTTAATGGAGATGCTTATTGTTTCAGCATGACATGTTCTGGCTGTGTCATAAACTTCAGTATGTTTACACTGCATAGCTGTTCTAGTGAAGCGTTAATAATGGGATTCATTGCTTTAAGTGTAAATCTTTGTTCAGATCTTAGCTGTGAATTAGCATGGTTGTTGCCCTAACTTGTCAGCACTCCAACTTGGGGATATGATGTATTACTAATCTGCTATCTAAAATTTCTTATAAAGCACTTACAAAATACATAGAAATGTTAACTAATTAGTCTGAGAATAACAGTTGTATTACATGGAAACTTGTATAGATTTATTCCCTTGTCTCTCTTTAATTTCTTAGAGTAAACAGTGTACATGTAGGTTAATTATAATTACCCACAGCTTGTTCCAGTGGATAATTATTATCACCTTGAAACTTAAGAATAACAATGTGTATGGGTTTGTATAAATTTAGCTTTTTACATAATATTGCACTATAATACAAGCAAATTCACTGGAGGTTTATAGTGCCATGTTTAAACACCTCAGAAGCAGGAATGCCTATTTATATATCTATTACAAAAGTTTCCTAAGGTAAATATATGCTCCCACATACTTATTGTACTTCATGTCCTCTTTGGCTATTAATTAAGATATGCTAAGGCTACAAAGGATTTATTACTTAATTACTGCTTTTATTTTAAATAGGGAGATTCTTACCAAACTTAGGCCTATATTTGGAGTTTTGTCGGTAACGACCCGCGTAGCTAACGCCGGCTTTTTTCTGGCTGCACCATAAAAATAACTCTGGTATTGAGAGTCCACATAAAGGCTGCGTTAGGCTCCAAAAAAGGAGCGTAGAGCATTTTTAACGCAGCTTCAACTCTCAATACCAGAGTTGCTTACGCAAGCGGCCAGCCTCAAAAACGTGCTCGTGCACGATTCCCCCATAGAAAACAATGGGGCTGTTTGAGCTGAAAAAAAACCTAACACCTGCAAAAAAGCCGCGTTCAGCTCCTAACGCAGCCCCATTGTTTGCTATGCGGAAACACTTCCTACGTCTGCACCTAACACTCTAACATGTACCCCGAGTCTAAACACCCCTAACCTTACACTTATTAACCCCTATTCTGCCGCCCCCGCTATCGCTGACCCCTGCATATTATTATTAACCCCTAATCTGCCGCTCCGTACACCCCCGCCACCTACGTTATCCCTATGTACCCCTAATCTGCTGCCCTAACATCGCCGACCCCTATATTATATTTATTAACCCCTAATCTGCCCCCCACAACATCGCCTCCACCTGCCTACACTTATTAAGCCCTATTCTGCCGACCGGACCTGAGCGCTACTATAATAAAGTTATTAACCCCTAATCCGCCTCACTAACCCTATAATAAATAGTATTAACCCCTAATCTGCCCTCCCTAACATCGCCGACACCTAACTTCAATTATTAACCTCTAATCTGCAGACTGGAGCTCACCGCTATTCTAATAAATGTATTAACCCCTAAAGCTAAGTCTAACCCTAACACTAACACCCCCCTAAATTAAATATAATTTTAATCTAACGAAATGAATTAACTCTTATTAAATAAATTATTCCTATTTAAAGCTAAATACTTACCTGTAAAATAAATCCTAATATAGCTACAATATAAATTATAATTATATTATAGCTATTTTAGGATTAATATTTATTTTACAGGTAACTTTGTATTTATTTTAACCAGGTACAATAGCTATTAAATAGTTAAGAACTATTTAATAGCTAAAATAGTTAAAATAATTACAAATTTACCTGTAAAATAAATCCTAACCTAAGTTACAATTAAACCTAACACTACACTATCAATAAATAAATTAAATACAATACCTACAAATAACTACAATGAAATAAACTATCTAAAGTACAAAAAATAAAAAAGAACTAAGTTACAAAAAATAAAAAAATATTTACAAACATAAGAAAAATATTACAACAATTTTAAACTAATTACACCTACTCTAAGCCCCCTAATAAAATAACAAAGCCCCCCAAAATAAAAAAATGCCCTACCCTATTCTAAATTACTAAAGTTCAAAGCTTTTTTACCTTACCAGCCCTGAACAGGGCCCTTTGCGGGGCATGCCCCAAGAAGTTCAGCTCTTTTGCCTGTAAAAAAAAACATACAATACCCCCCCCCCAACATTACAACCCACCACCCACATACCCCTAATCTAACCCAAACCCCCTTAAATAAACCTAACACTAAGCCCCTGAAGATCTTCCTACCTTATCTTCACCATACCAGGTTCACCGATCGATCCAGAAGAGCTCCTCCGATGTCCTGATCCAAGCCCAAACGGGGGGCTGAAGAGGTCCATGATCCGGCTGAAGTCTTCATCCAAGCGGGGCAGAAGAGGTCTTCCATCCGATTGAAGTCTTCATCCAAGCGGGATCTTCTATGGTCATCCATCCGGAGCGGAGCGGCAGGATCCTGAAGACCTCCGACGCGGAACATCCATCCTGGCCGACGACTGAACGACGAATGACGGTTCCTTTAAATGACGTCATCCAAGATGGCGTCCCTCGAATTCCGATTGGGCTTGCATTCTATTGGCTTTTCCGATCAGCCAATAGAATGCAAGCTCAATCTGATTGGCTGATTGGATCAGCCAATCGGATTGAACTTGATTCTGATTGGCTGATTCCATCAGCCAATCAGAATATTCCTACCTTAATTCCGATTGGCTGATAGAATCCTATCAGCCAATCGGAATTCGAGGGACGCCATCTTGGATGACGTCATTTAAAGGAACCGTCATTCGTCGGCCAGGATGGATGTTCCGTGTCGGAGGTCTTCAGGATCCCGCCGCTCCGCTCCGGATGGATGACCATAAAAGATCCCGCTTGGATAAAGACTTCAATCGGATGGAAGACCTCTTCTGCCCCGCTTGGATGAAGACTTCAGCCGGATCATGGACCTCTTCAACCCCCCTGCTTGGGCTTGGATCAGGACATCGGAGGAGCTCTTCTGGATCGATCGGTGAACCTGGTATGGTGAAGATAAGGTAGGAAGATCTTCAGGGGCTTAGTGTTAGGTTTATTTAAGGGGGGTTTGGGTTAGATTAGGGGTATGTGGGTGGTGGGTTTTAATGTTGGGGGGGGTATTGTATGTTTTTTTTTACAGGCAAAAGAGCTGAACTTCTTGGGGCATGCCCCGCAAAGGGCCCTGTTCAGGGCTGGTAAGGTAAAAGAGCTTTGAACTTTAGTAATTTAGAATAGGGTAGGGCATTTTTTTATTTTGGGGGGCTTTGTTATTTTATTAGGGGGCTTAGAGTAGGTGTAATTAGTTTAAAATTGTTGTAATATTTTTCTTATGTTTGTAAATATTTTTTTATTTTTTGTACTTTAGATAGTTTATTTCATTGTAGTTATTTGTAGGTATTGTATTTAATTTATTTATTGATAGTGTAGTGTTAGGTTTAATTGTAGATAATTATAGGTATTTTATTTAATTAATTTATTGATAGTGTAGTGTAAGGTTTAATTGTAACTTAGGTTAGGATTTATTTTACAGGTAATTTTGTAATTATTTTAACTATTTTAGCTATTAAATAGTTCTTAACTATTTAATAGCTATTGTACCAAGTTAAAATAAATACAAAGTTACCTGTAAAATAAATATTAATCCTAAAATAGCTATAATATAATTATAATTTATATTGCACTTATATTAGGATTTATTTTACAGGTAAGTATTTAGCTTTAAATAGGAATAATTTATTTAATAAGAGTTAATTAATTTTGTTAGATTAAAATTATATTTAACTTAGGGGGGTGTTAGTGTTAGGGTTAGACTTAGCTTTAGGGGTTAATACATTTATTAGAATAGCGGTGAGCTCCAGTCGGCAGATTAGGGGTTAATAATTGAAGTTAGGTGTCAGCGATGTTAGGGAGGGCAGATTAGGGGCTAATACTATTTATTATAGGGTTAGTGAGGCTGATTAGGGGTTAATAACTTTATTATAGTAGCGCTCAGGTCCGGTCGGCAGATTAGGGGTTAATAAGTGTAGGCAGGTGGAGGCGACGTTGAGGGGGGCAGATTAGGGGTTAATAAATATAATATAGGGGTCGGCGGTGTTAGGGGCAGCAGATTAGGGGTACATAAGGATAACGTAGGTGGCGGCGCTTTGCGGTCGGCAGATTAGGGGTTAATAAGTGTAGGTAGCTGGCGGCGACGTTGTGGGGGCAGATTAGGGGTTTATAAATATAATATAGGGGTCGGCGGTGTTAGGGGCAGCAGATTAGGGGTACATAAGTATAACGTAGGTGGCGGCCGGCACATTAGGGGTTAAAAAAATTTAATAGAGTGTCGGCGATGTGGGGGGACCTCGGTTTAGGGGTACATAGGTAGTTTATGGGTGTTAGTGTACTTTAGAGTACAGTAGTTAAGAGCTTTATAAACCGGCGTTAGCCCAGAAAGCTCTTAACTACTGACTTTTTTCCTGTGGCTGGAGTTTTGTCGTTAGATGTCTAACGCTCACTTCAGACACGACTCTAAATACCGGAGTTAGAAAGATCCCATTGAAAAGATAGGATATGCAATTTACGTAAGGGGATCTGCGGTATGGAAAAGTCGCGGCTGAAAAGTGAGCGTTAGACCCTATTTTGAGTGACTCCAAATACCGGAGGTAGCCTAAAACCAGCGTTAGGAGCCTCTAACGCTGGTTTTCACGGCTAACGCCAAACTCCAAATCTAGGCCTTAGTGTCTATCCTCTTTATATAGCAGCATTATCTAGTCAAATATAATTTATGCAGAGAAAAATTGATCTACAATTACAGGCAAATAAGAGCAGATATTTTTTGCCTTGGATCCTATACGTTGGGACCTTCTATGTATCTATGTCCTATATGAAATCACCTAAAATGTAGTTTTTCTTAGGGAACCCAGACTAATGTATGAACACTGATGCCTGAGCAGGTTAAAATTATAAAATACAAAATAATCCTCCTATCCTGCAAGATGTCCCTAACATTAGTGAGATAGCCCATGCAATGTACCTTGTAGGGTGGTATATTTGATATGTGCTTCTCTAGTGGAATAAAACTGAGGGATGATTTTGAGGTTGCAGAGGTAATATCTATGAATATTTGATGTTACATTCCTTAATAGATCCCTTTACATTCTGTACATCACAGATTCAGGGCTTTATATTATTCAAGCAATATCTCCTTACACTATATCTTAAAAGTTGATACTAAGATATGTTAATTTTATTTCCACTGGGTAGATGCGTATGTATATTCATAGTTAATGTATACTGATAGCACTGTTGATGTTGTTTTCAATATATTTATACTACAGTTAAAATAAAAAAACGAGGTTATTCAGTTGAGATTCAAAAGTGGTCTCCTTAGTTATTGTTTTTTTATCTCCAATAGCTACTTTACTGAGAGTGGAGGTCCAAAAGTGGCCTCATATAACATTTTGGAGGTATATAGAAGATTTGGTATGCTACCTACATTTTGCACCCTGTGCCTTTGTACCTTTCTTTGGAATGCACATAACCAACCACTATATTGTATCTAATGATTTCTTCATTCCAATTTGTTTATAGTGTCATTGTATTGTATATTTATGCATACCTTATGTTAATCTTCAAATAAAATAAAATGTTAAAAAAAAAGCTAACATTACTTAAAAATAAATTAAATTAAATTAATCTAAGATTTAAAAAAAATAAAAAAGTGTAACATTACATAAATTGGCTGATTTGAACAGACAATAGGATTTCCGTAGCTCTCATCCTATTTGCTGATTTGAATTTGAAGAATCAAATCAACCAATAGGAATGCAAGTCCAGAAAAACCACGTTAAAGCAGCACTCTTTAAGGAAAGATAAAAAGTCACTTTATTAAGGTCCTTTAAAATAACACATTCCAACAATGGGGGTAAACACAAGACATCCTTACGCGTTTCGTGCCCAACTGGCACTTAGTCATAGGATAATCTGTGTCTACTGCTCCACACCTTTATACGCTAAACGTCCAAAGCAATCAGCTGAGCACCATTAGCCATAATGTATTCTTAAAGGGATGGAGCAGTGTCACTCATGTTGCATATTAAAAACACTGTTACAATTACATTGCACTGAAGAAATCAAAATTACTATGATGTGAACTTGGGGTTAAGAAACACACATAAATAAATGAATGTATAACTTTATACAAAAACCTGCCAAAATTAGACAAGGGAATAAACATACATTATACAAATATTATTAACCCCAAGTACAACGTTATAGAAGAAATTACAAAGTTATAGAAATTTGTATATCTCCATCTCATATATGAGATGAAGTTTTATCTTGCTGAATTCTGTGAATATGTCATGTAAATATATCATAATCAATCTATATGTCACATTGTTATTTGTATTAAATATATATTTGATCCAATCAAAATATTCATATGTATGACAGTTCACCCAATACCACAAGATAATTATTTTTCAAAAACAATATAGTTTCCGCTGGATTCTGTGATTTTGCCATATTGTCATTCATATAGAATATGTAATGAATCACATCAATAGATTCATATATATGATATTTCACCCAATGCAGCAGAATACTATTATATCCAAAAACAGGAAATGCTAGATCAAATAATTCTCAATTATCCTTTGATACCTAAGAAAAGATATAGAGATACAAAAAAGAGAAAAGAGAAAAGAAGAGAGAATGATAAGCAAGAACCCTGAAGTCCAACATACAACAAGGATATAAATGCAAGAGTATATGAGGGTATGCATTTAAAACACATCTTCAATCCACATAATAACTCATATCCCATTCTTTATTCATGCCGAATGGCATTTTTGTTCTCAACATGAATATCCAATAAAGCTCTTTTTTCTGTAAAATCTTGTTCCTGTTTCCACCCCTAGGTGGCAATTTGGCTAAATCTATTATCTTAACTCCTATTCCAGGTTTGTTCAAAAAATGAAAGCAATTAAAGTGTCTAGCCACTCCAGAGTCCTTATTATAGTTCTTAATATCTCTTTTATGCTCTCCAATTCTAGTTCTCAGACTACGAGTCGTTTGACCAACGTATTGTTCATGGCAAATTATGCACTCCAAGAGATACACAACGTACTCCGTGCTACAATTTCCATAATGGTTAACTTTATATTCTTTCCCTGTTGCGGTACTTTTGAAGGATTCACCTTTCACAATGTGTTCACACACTTGAAAGTGCCTTTTTTATTTAACCAGTTAGTTCCAGTACGATTACCTTTACGATATACCAAACTTGGAGACAATTTGCTTGCCAATATTTAAACACGTACCTTGAATTCACTATTTAGTGTACGCCAGCGACCGTACTAAGAGGATCATCCATGCTCCATGGCTCCGCGGTCGCCAATCCTGCTCCGAGCTCATCTTCGCTCCCCCCCGGCTTGGTCCTGGATGAAGACTGAAGAGGTCCCGCTTGGAAGAAGATGTTGGCCGCTTGGAAGAAGACTTCACCACCTGGAACAGGACCTTCTCCGCCAGACTTCAGGAACGGTGAGTACCTATTTGGGGGGTTAGACTTAGGCTAGATTATTTTAATCTTAGTTTTTTTTTATTTTTAAGCAATGATAGCTTTTTTATTTTAATTGTAACTTAGTAATTTTTAATTTAGGGGGTGTTAGGTTAGGGGGCTTAGTAATTTAATTAGTTATTTGCGTTGTGGGGGTTTGGCGGATTAGGGGTTAATAGTTTTATAAAAATGAATAAAAAAGAACATTCATAGAATACACATAAAGCACTCAAAGTAGACACAATTAAATAACATGGTTGGTGTATAAGTATAAGTATAATGGGGCAGGAAGATCATACACTACAGAATAAATTAAAACATAACTTTTATTAAAACACAAACATAAAATGTTGGGGTGAACAATTAAAATAATGGCTAGTGAGGACTGACAATATTGGCTTAAATAGCCAGTACCTGGTAGAAGGTAAATGGCTTATCAAAAACCCGGAGGTTTATAAGGCTGTATCAGTGTGGTTGGTGTAACAGTGATCAGATTTCTGATACCTCAGTGTTAATCACAAATACTGTGTAGCACACAGATACACCAAAAAATAGACTTAAGTGACCAGCGCCAAAAAATATAAATTACTACAAACTCCAACTAGAAAAAATAGGTTACCCTCAAAGACCTACAGGACTAATCAATACAAAACACAAAGCACTAGGGAGCGCTGAAACCAGCTTAAGAGTAAGGATTATAGAATATATATAATAATAAAATACCTAACCTGATACTAATATGATACTACTATAATAGGCAATATGTATAATACATGTAAATTATGAATTATGTGTGAAAAAAATCTTTTCAAAATTGGAAAACATTATATATGAAAAAAGTTCTATGTGAAAAAATTCAATTCTATAGAAGATGCCAGCAACAAATACTAGAATTGCATATCTATATATATAAAACTTTATTACAATATAGGTCGACCTATTCAAGACATACAATAATAAATCACAAAAATAAGAAAAAAAGAAAATTAGTATAAAAAACTCCTTAAACCAAAAGTTCATGCATAAGAAACAGTTCCCAGGAGTGGACGATTTTTCGGCTTGTTACTATGTGGACCCACGCTCATACAAGGATGCTGTTCTGTGTATAGTTGTAAGAGGAGCGTTCCCAGGACAAAAGAGGCAGTCGCAGCCAATTATGGTATTTCCCCTACGGACAAAGAATCCTCTTAGTAAATGTCACACAGCAAATAGCAGGGGAAGTTACATCCGTACTTACATAATAATAAGCAGCAACCGGCCTCCAAACTTGAACCAACGATCTGTGGACACACCTTCCAATAGTAACCAATGGCCACTGGAAACAGAAAAGCTTTAACAGGGAAAAGCAATTAGATATACTAGGCTAGAAACCCAGTGAATTTTTTGCAGCTTTCTTTTACAGGATATGCATTCTCGCTCTCAAGGCCTGTTTATAATGGCCAATACTGCACAAAAAACACCTAGCAGAGGGTTATTCAGCCACAAGATATCTGCACAAATAAAAAACTCCAAAGGTGTAGGAGTTAGTTTAAAATAGAGCAAATAGAGCAACAAGCTTGAAAAAGAAATTACATTTTGAAACGTATTGCTCTATTTGTAAAAGAAAGCTGCAAAAAATTCACTGGGTTTCTAGCCTAGTATATCTAATTGCTTTTCCCTGTTAAAGCTTTTCTGTTTCCAGTGGCCATTGGTTACTATTGGAAGGTGTGTCCACAGATCCTTGGTTCAAGTTTGGAGGCCGGTTGCTGCTTATTATTATGTAAGTACGGATGTAACTTCCCCTGCTATTTGCTGTGTGACATTTACTAAGAGGATTCCTTGTCCGTAGGGGAAATACCATCATTGGCTGCGACTGCCTCTTTTGTCCTGGGAACGCTCCTCTTACAACTATACACAGAACAGCATCCTTGTATGAGCGTGGGTCCACATAGTAACAAGCCGAAAAATCGTCCACTCCTGGGAACTGTTTCTTATGCATGAACTTTTGGTTTAAGGAGTTTTTTATACTAATTTACTTTTTTTCTTAATTTTGTGATTTATTATTGTATGTCTTGAATAGGTCAACCTATATTGTAATAAAGTTTTTTATATATAGATATGCAATTCTAGTATTTGTTGCTGGCATCTTCTATAGAATTGAATTTTTTCACAAAGAATTTTTTTCATATATAATTGTTTCCAATTTTGAAAAGATTTTTTTCACACATAATTCATAATTTACATGTATTATACATATTGCCTATTATAGTAGTATCATATTAGTATCAGGATAGGTGTTTTATTATTATATATATTCTATAATCCTTACTCTTAAGCTGGCTTCAGCGCTCCCTAGTGCTTTGTGTTTTGTATTGATTTAGCACACAGATACACAGTGTGTGAAGAAAGTTTTGTATGAGAGTTGGTATCTGTGAGGTTTCTAAGTCAGACCCGGACACCATAGATACAATACATTGGAGTGGTGTATTGGTGTTATAAGTATATACTCAAAAATAGAGGACTAACATATCATAGTTATATAATTAGCAACCAGGTATATCCTTTAAAGTGCTGCCTGAAGCAATAAATATAAAGGTCTCAGCAAAGACGAAAAAATGGTAGGCTACTGAGCAACAGGTAAGAAAAAGATATGTGGTTTATTCCATTAAAATGACAAAGAACACAGCAATACAAAGAGGGGTGTTAGCCATCTAACATGTTTCGCGCATAAGAGCGCTTACTCATAGATGCTAAGTGCAAGTAAGAAAGACCAGAGCATTTAAAGGGACAGGCACCAATAGAAAGCAGGTTCATCAGGTGACATAATCTAACAGGTGTCACTTAAATAATTTCACAAAATTTATTAAAGTTGTCTGCCCTTCATATATGCTATAGTTTGTATATTAAAAACAAATACATTTTACTTGTGAAAGAAAAAGCAATATTTGGCTTATAAGAATTGCATCAAATATTTAAATACTCAAATGATTCAGAAACAGTTCATAATAGAAACAATATACAAAAAGCAAATGAAAAAAATAAATAAAATAAATGAAAAAAATAAGTAAAAGAGAGAAATAAAGTATTTGCACAAAACTGAACCATATCAAAGTTGCATAGCAAACAATATGTGAAAAACAATATGTGAAAAATATATGAAAAACTCATAATAATTATATGTTGAAAAGCAATTAATATGTATCTGCCTACATGTAGTTGTATGAGGAATTATCAACAAATGTTTTGTGTTTGTTTTGTAAAAAAAGTATTTGCCATATATACTAATTGTTAAAGAAAACAGAACAAAACAAAACAAAATGAAATAGGGTACACCCAGGGCTTACATATATCCTATATAGAATCTACACTTAAAATAAATTTATATTCAAATTCTATATTATTGCATAAATTCAAAAGTAGAGGTAGTGTCTATATACATTAACAACCATAGGTGAGACCCATATGTATATCCTAATGCCTAGACAGATATTGGTGTATACAAATAGTTGTAAGTCCAAGATTTTTTTGAGAGAAACATAAGTATATGTGGGCATACTAATATGAAAATATATGTATGGACATCAATATACAATGATAGATACACACTCTCATATCTGTCTAATCCACGAAATATCTCATATCCCACTCTAAGTTCATACCTAGTGGTGATTTAGATCTTAACTTATAGATCCAGAATAATTCCTTTTTGTCCAATATTTTAGATAGGTTGCCTCCACGTGTGGGTACTCTAGCTATGTCTATAACCTTAGTTTTAAATTTGGGTACATTAGTGAGGTGGAAAAGATTAAAATGTTTAGCCACTGCGGAATCTTTATTAAAATTCTTTACATCCCTAAGGTGTTCCCTAGTACGGTCCCTAAGACTTCTGGTTGATTGACCTACGTACTGGGCCCCACAAAGTTGGCAATCAAGTAAATATACAATATAGGAGGTCAGGCAGGTAGCATAAAAATCAATTTTGAAAGTTTCACCTGTGACTGTACTACAAAAACTATTGGTGTAGTCCATAGTGTCACAAGTTAGGCAATTAGAAAGATGTGCTCTAAAGTTGCCCTTACCTCTAAGCCAGTTAGCATCAGTACTGGCCTTAGATTTCACCAAACTAGGTGAAAGCTTGGAAGCTAATGTGGGAGGATTTCATCACTCTTCAATACATGTAGATGTTTTTTAAGAATATTACATATTGAATTGTATTGGAGAGAAAATTCCGTTGAAAATACAATGCTGTCCTCATTTAAATATTTTCTTGTTTTAGGATCATCCCTAGATATGGCAATACTGCTAGTTGTCTCCATTAGGGGGGGGAGGGAAAACCTGTGTCTTAGGTTTCCAATATTTAGTCTCCTCAAATACTTTGGTTAGCTCTTTTTCATTATAACCTCTAGCTTTGAGTCTTACAATTAATTCTTTACCCCCTTGTATGTAATTGTCAATATTGCTGGCATTGCGTCTGAGTCTGATAAATTGGCTCCTAGGTATAGATTTTACTAAATGATGTGGATGGCAAGAGGTGGCGTGAAGTATGGTGTTCCCTGCCGTATCCTTTCTGTATGTACTGGACTGGATCTTATGTGTGGAAATGTCACCATATAGGTGAAGATCTGAAAAATTAACTCCCTCAGGGTGCAGATCTCCAGTAAATCTTAGATTGATATCATTATCATTAATACTGGTCAAAAAATCATCAAAAGGAAAGTCATCTTTCACAATGAAAATAAGATCATCTATATACCTCATGTACATAAGGATGCCGGACCTGAAAGGTTCCCCAATATCATATATATGCTGGAGCTCCCACCAACCCACAAATAAATTTGCGTAAGAGGGGGCGAATTTCGCCCCCATAGCTGTTCCTTGACATTGTAAATAATGGATTGAATCAAAGTTAAAATAATTGTGGGTTAGTAGGAACTCCACAACCTCCAAGATAAACTGTTTAGTCTCATCCTCGTAGGTGGTGATTCTGTTCAGGAAAAATTCCAAGGCCCGGCATCCATGCACATGAGGTATAGAAGAATATAAAGATGTGGCATCTATTGTCACCCATTTGTAGCCTTCCTGCCATTCAAAATTCTCTAATACTTCTAGAAGATGGCTGGAATCCCTAATATAGCTATATAAACCCCTAACTAAAGGTTGAAGGATACTGTCTATCCATTCAGACATAGGCTCCAAAAGGGAGCCTATGCCTGAAATGATAGGTCGCCCTGGGGGGGATAAAAGGCTTTTGTGCATTTTTGGGAGATAATGAAAAATCGGTGTGATAGCATGTGTAGGCAAAAGATATCTGGATTGTTCAGTAGTGAAAATACCCAAGGAAACAGCTTCCTCAAGTAATTTCTGTAACTGTTTTGAAAAAACAGCAGTTGGATCCAACTCAAGTTCCCTATATGTGGTATTATCAGATAGTTGTCTAGCAGCCTCCATCATGTAGTCAGACTTATTGAGAACAACGACATTGCCCCCTTTGTCCGAATTACGGATGACAATGTCGTCATTCTCAGCTAAATCCTTTACAGCCTGTCTTTCCAAAGCAGTCAAGTTGTGTTTATATCTATAACTATCAGAATTACATGTTTCCTCTAGTTTCAAAATATCCTCCTCTACACGTTTGTGGAAAGAATTTATGAAGTTACCCATAAACTGCCTAGGATAGAAATTAGACTCATATTTCCTTGGAGCTGGTAGAATTTCTTTCTTGAAATCATTAATCTCTACATGTGTTTTATTATTATATATATTCTATAATCCTTACTCTTAAGCTGGTTTCAGCGCTCCCTAGTGCTTTGTGTTTTGTATTGATTTAGCACACAGATACACAGTGTGTGAAGAAAGTTTTGTATGAGAGTCGGTATCTGTGAGGTTTCTAAGTCACACCCGGACACCATAGATACAATACATTGGAGTGGTGTATTGGTGTTATAAGTATATACTCAAAAATAGAGGACTAACATATCATAGTTATATAATTAGCAACCAGGTATATCCTTTAAAGTGCTGCCTGAAGCAATAAATATAAAGGTCTATTCATTTTAATTGGCAGAATTTGCTATGTAAGATGTATCGATTCAACTAATCAGCTGAATGTGAATAGACAGATGGTAACTGGTACATAAACTAATACAGCATAATGATGGTAGTGTTTATTTGTACGTAATAGTTATTATCACCTTGCAAAAAAGGTTGTTAGTATCTTGTGAATTAATAGTTAAAAATCTGTAGCATAGATACCTTTAAAGTGCCTAAGTATTGTGAATGCCTTACATCAAAGAGTTATAAAAGTTACTAACACCTTACAAGCAAGGTTGTTAGTACTTATAAATAAATTGTAATGAGTGTGTAGCACAGATACCCTTAAAGCACCTAAGTATTATGAATGCCTTACATCAAAGAGTTATAAAAGTTACTAACACCTTACAAGCAAGGTTGTTAGTACTTGTAAATAAATTGTAATGAGTGTGTAGCACAGATACCCTTAAAGCACCTAAGTATTGTGAATGCCTAACATCAAAGAGTTGTAAAAGTTGCTAACACCTTACAAGCAAGGTTGTTAGTAAATAAATTGTAATGAGCGGGTAGCACAGATACCCTTAAAGCTACCAGGCATTTCAGGTGCGTACCACAAGATACAAAACATGAAATAAGCAAATCGCTGTTACTAAATAGCCCTCCGTGAAATTGAATTTAGATTAGATTATTACCAGCAGTGCCAAAAAGACAGAGCCGTGATATCTCTAATATGCAGCGGTATCTATAAACTACTGATCGAGCCTGCAATATCGTGCTCACTAGCAATGTTTCTCTGCTATTAGAACTGCAACAGGTACAAAATTATTCCAATCGTTAAGTTATAAAGAACCTACGATCACATAAAATGCCTCACTAGTGGCCCTAACAATCACAGGAGCTCCCAGACTCCTCACCAGTGCCCTGACATGTTTCGCCGTACAACGGCTTTCTCAAAAGATGAGCGCATGTCACGCTCTTGGCAGCTTTAAAAGACGTTAAGGGATTTACACTTTAACTATCTTCACAGGTACCTGCTACCCAAATGCTCCCACTTTACCTTTAGTTTGGTAACCCCTTTTACCCAATTTTCATATACCAATAATGACAGACACAGATTTGGCGTTAGAAAAGGTCACATTTATTAAATTCAAATCTAAATTATGAAAAATGAGCGATCCTCAACTACTAGGATAATAACATATCCTTAATCCAATTTGAATTGATAACACAATTCATGCAACAGCATGACGAGAGAACTGGGCGTCCCCACGTAACCAAGGAGCGTGACCGCGCGCAACTCAGGGGCGTCAATTTGCTAGTAACGGGCCGAAAGGTCTGCAGACTAGGAGGGCTTGTGGGTTTGACCGACAGACCAATACCCCGCCCCCGTACCCTACACACCTCCCCCCATTACTGCATTACCCACGTGCCAGGACGCCCACTTCCCGCCGCGTCATGAAATATACCACTAAAAATGCCATGATTTCTCTATGCCATCCACCAGCTCTGACCGACAGACCAGTAGCTGATTTCCTGCTTCGTGGCGAAAAAACCCTTAAGGGGCGCTACACGGGCGGTCTTAATCTGAGTGGCGGAAACACCACAGCATCTGCCCTTAGCCGTGTCGCTTGTGATCGCTCTTGTGCGTGACCTCTTCCTTGGGCTAGGCTTCGTCATTTCTAGGGAGGGAGGGAGGGAAAAAGAAAATAATTATTGTGAGCTCCAAGCATTGTGCAATCATCTTTATAGGCAGTTAATTTCCTCAACTCCTGTTCATACCCCCTCTCCCCCTCCTGGCCAATCCCTGTGCTAGCCTATTTAGGATCAGCTAGTTGCAGCTTATCTACACTGCCCATCCCTTCTTCTATTGTCCTGCTATAGCTGTGCTATCCAAAGGAAGGGGCTACGCCTAGCCCCCAACCCCCTATAACCTTCCCAGTCAGTAAAGTCAATCTCCCTTAAGCTGTTCCTCTCCTATTTTAGTCGATACACTTTGCTAAGGGATTTACACTTTAACTATCTTCACAGGTACCTGCTACCCAAATGCTCCCACTTTACCTTTAGTTTGGTAACCCCTTTTACCCAATTTTCATATACCAATAATGACAGACACAGATTTGGCGTTAGAAAAGGTCACATTTATTAAATTCAAATCTAAATTATGAAAAATGAGCGATCCTCAACTACTAGGATAATAACATATCCTTAATCCAATTTGAATTGATAACACAATTCATGCAACAGCATGACGAGAGAACTGGGCGTCCCCACGTAACCAAGGAGCGTGACCGCGCGCAACTCAGGGGCGTCAATTTGCTAGTAACGGGCCGAAAGGTCTGCAGACTAGGAGGGCTTGTGGGTTTGACCGACAGACCAATACCCCGCCCCCGTACCCTACACACCTCCCCCCATTACTGCATTACCCACGTGCCAGGATGCCCACTTCCCTCCACCAAAAGAGGACCCTCTTGCCGCCAACCAAAGCACACCTAGTGACCTTTTCTTACCTTGTAAGGGTCTTTACGATGGCCCTCAGATCTCAGACCTCAGAACAGATCATAATAGCCTGGTTTACATTTTTCCTACTCTTGTCAGATCATAACAGCCTGATTTACCTTTTTCCTACTCTTGTCGGATCATAACAGATCATAACAGCCTGGTTTACCTTTTCCTACTCTTGTCGGATCATAACAGATCATAACAGCCTGGTTTACATTTTTCCTACTCTTGTCGGATCATAACAGATCATAACAGCCTGGTTTACCTTTTCCTACTCTTGTCGGATCATAACAGATCATAACAGCCTGGTTTACCTTTTCCTACTCTTGTCGGATCATAACAGATCATTACAGCCTGATTTATCTTTTTCCTACTCTTGTCGGATCATAACAGATCATAACAGCCTGGTTTACCTTTTCCTACTCTTGTCGGATCATAACAGATCATAACAGCCTGGTTTACATTTTTCCTACTCTTGTTGGATCATAACAGATCATAACAGCCTGGTTTACCTTTTCCTACTCTTGTCGGATCATAACAGATCATAACAGCCTGGTTTACATTTTTCCTACTCTTGTCGGATCATAACAGATCATAACAGCCTGGTTTACCTTTTCCTACTCTTGTCGGATCATAACAGATCATAACAGCCTGGTTTACATTTTTCCTACTCTTGTCAGATCATAACAGCCTGGTTTACCTTTTTCCTACTCTTGTCGGATCATAACAGATCATAACAGCCTGATTTACCTTTTTACTACCCTTGTTGGATCATAACAGATCATAGCAGCCTGGTTTACCTTTTTCCTACTCTTGTCCGATCATACAGATCAAGGCAGCAGCATTGTAAAGAAATAGGCGGCCCCACGTGACTAAGAAGTTGTAGGACATAGCAAATAACACAAGGTTTGAAGAGCAGGCGAGCATGTTATTTTTACCGGCAGACCACCACTCAATGTCCATTTTTCCTGTGTGACACTATCCCTCCAAGACAGAGACCAGACTAGTTCAGTCCCCACCCATTTTAGCTTGAACCAGCTGAATATTTATTTTACCTGCTCCTGTAGCTCAATTGAAGGAACCAAACCTATGTCGTTCCCACCCAGGTGTATAATTAAGATATCGGGTAGACCCCACTTTCTCGTAGAGATCTGTGCTGTCTCCAATAACTGGTTTCATTTCATCCCTCTCTTCCCAATCCACCTACTTCCTGCTTCTTTAGAACTAAAACCTAAGTTTGCTCCCTGTCTGGTTGCAGCTGTGTGTGAAGCTGCCCAGTGCACGTAGGAGTGTCTGATTATCCATAATCTTGTGGCTCTACCTGAAATGGACACACCAAACAACACATTATCACCACAACGTAACCTAGCTTCTCCACTACTAATGAAAAAACCCTTTTGAACTGGAACCTGGTTAAACTACTACCATTCTTGTGCCTAAAGAACATGACGCCCTTAGCAGGGGCCACACCTAAATAGCCTCTCACATGTGAAACAGGACATATTTACCCCCTGTTGCTTTAGAAGTTATCCAAGCCCCTTTCCCTTCCCTATCTGTCTGATCTTCATATGAATATTAGTCCTGATTCTACAGGCATTCCATCCTCAATGCTTTCCCAAAGCCAGCATAAATATCGTCGCAAAAATTGTATTCTCAAAACCAGCAGTACAAACCTTGTTTAAATTTTTTTTTCTAAGATTTCCAATCTCTCTGCTGACCAACCTCTAACCCTTTTCCTAACCAGGAATCTTTTTTGTCGCATCCACTTCCTCCAACAGCTGCGCAAAGGAGATTCCTGCCATTACAGTGCTTAAGTTGCCTTTCTTGATACCTGCGTGCCTAGGTTATACCAAATTGTCCAAAAATATCCATGTCCGTGTTGTCAATGATTGTCTGACCAAACCATTGATTACCTCTAATTGCTCCCAATCTGCCAAAGATAAATGGGGCAATCCTTGCCTTTCTGCGCCGCATTGGGTGCAAGCTTCCTAAAGGCCTCCCATTTAAACCTTGATAAAGCATCAGCTACGACATTCTTAACTGCTGGTATGTGTTTATAACTTTATATTATGCTCTAAACATTTTAAAACTAGAGGCTGCGTGAATGCTATGGCCTGAGGGGAAGATGCTGTTATTTAATACAATTACAACTCCTCTATGTCAGACTGGAACAAAATGCTTTTGTTAGCCAATTCTTTCCCCCATAGTTCTATCGCTGTCACAATTGGGAAAGATTCAAGTAACACCAACCCTTTTCATGCCAAGCCTGCGGCCACTTACCCACACATCTTCTGCCATCCAAATAAGCCCCAAACCCTGCCCTTCCTGCAGCATCTGTATATAACCGGATTTCATTAGCTGTCACCTTCTGCTCCCAAATCCTGATGCCATTAAAACTACTTAGGAAATGATCTCATACTTTTAAATCCCCTTTTTATTGACTGTTCAGTCAAATCATGTGACTAGGCTTTACAACCCCTCTGGTACTCACTTCCAACCTTCTTTTAATGATTCTTCCCACTGGAATCACCCTGCATGCAAAATGTAACAGCCTCAGTAATTTCTGCATATTCCAAGTGATACCTTCTTTTATAAATCACCTGCCGTATGGCCTCCCTTATCTTCACAACCTTATCTTGGGGCAATCTGCAATGGGGATTACTGAATAACTAAATGCCTAGAAAGAATAACTTAGAACAGGTACACTCTGATTTGTCATCTGCCACTGGAACCCCCATCTCTACAAACATTTTCAGCAGTACATTAAGAACTCTATCACATTCTCCTGTACCCTTTCTACCTACTACCATGAAGTAATCAAGGTAATGCACGATACTACTCTCACCTGCCCTTCTCTCTACCAGCCAATGCAAAAGTGCTGGACATTTCAAAATCCACACAAGATATAGCGCACCCCATAGGCAGATATTTGTCAATATAAAACTTGCCCTCAAATTTGCATCCCATCAAAACAAAACTTTTTGGCTTTATAGGTAGTAATCTGAATGCAGATTCCATATCAACTTTTGCTAAATCAGGACCCAGCCTGCCAACCTAACCAAATTTACTGCCTGGTCAAATGCTGGTAGGATACTGATGCATAATTTACTGACTGACCCTTAGGGTAGGATAATCGCTGAATCATTCAGAATTTACCAGCCTCTCTTTTGGTAACCACTCCCAAAGATAATTTAATCAAATTCTTTAGCTGTTTGTCATTAAAGGGGGGGCCTGCCATCCTTCCTAAGGCTACCTCCTTCCCTAGTTTTTCTCTCAAAACTTCTGGGAATTTGTAAGAACCCCCCATATGCCATCCATGTAACAATCAGCGATCAAATGCAAATACCTCATCATCCCTTTTGTCTGTGCATAGAAAGCAAAACCTATAACCCATTCAGGGCCTTCTCAGCGTTTTCCACTAATTTTGTCTTTAAATGCCTAGATAACGGCAGCAACCTTGTTGCTGAGACTTCATCATCTGCATCATATTCCTGATCAGATTGTTCTGTATCCTTATCCTTTAAACCCCCGTTCTCTCCCCTCCATTAGATATTTTGCTTAATAGAATATTTCAGCTGTGTATTCAATAAATATGAGTACAGTTTAGGAGTGCCCTCCCAATGTGATTATTTATGGATTATGAATATTAATAACAACAATAAAATTATTGTCAGCAATACCCCCAATTCATATAGTAGAATCTTAGCAGTGCACCCCAGAAAATTGTTATATAATTCCAGAAGCGCACTCCAAAATCACACTATTGAGATATTTAGAAATTAATGACAACAAGCTTACTATCAAATATCAAATTAAATAAATAAATATCCCAAATTAAAATATTTGCTTATTTCTGAACAGGTTGTTTTTATAAACACAGTGATTATATGTATGCAGTAAATAGACTATTGGTTATGACCATATATATAAATTGATTATTACCATATAAAAATTATAATATAAAGTAAGGTTAATTAGATTAATTAATATTCAATTAAATCGCCTGTATCCTGGATATGGTCACGTTATTATTAGGAAATGACTTTACCTCAAAATAACTTAACTATAAAATATCACCATTTAATGTTACTAGATAGAACAATTTATGATTAGCCAGTAACCTTAACGAATTTGGAATATGGCTTATATAACATATAGCTAGTAAATATTAAAGCTACTATAATTTCCAGGAGGTATAATTTAGCTATCTAACCGAAATAGTTATATATGACTTAAATTAGGGCTCAACAATCCCAGGAGCCTGAGAGCCACTGGCTCCTAGAATTTTTACCCCCGGCTCCTAAAGGGTTATTATCCATATATCTATATACAAATCTAACTGTCTGGCTCCAGAAGATATGCCTGGCTCCTAAATATTATTACTGGCTCCTAATTTTAAACAAACATGTAAAAACACTGGCTAAATAATCAACCAGAGCATTTTATACCTATTAACAATTCAATATATCAACAAGTACAGCATAATGAGTCTGATCTGGCCACAATCAATTTCAAAACATTTACCAGTAACTAAAAATAGCTTATGAGTATAAAAAACAAAAACCCTTTCTACAGTGGTAAATTTAATCAATGCTAGCATGAATATTATATAGGATACAATGATCTATTTGATATTAAATTATAGATATAAAATACACTATTAAATCACAGCTTTAAGATGTAGAACCTATTTATACATTACCAGCTAGAAATGTAACAATGAATGAGACTTCAGTATACAAAGTTCTTTCCCAATTTCTTAGCAATTATCCTGTTCCTTGGAGCCATTTCTGCAACAAAGAAAACTGCTCTGCTCCCCTCTCCCCCTCCTGGCCAATCCCTGTGCTAGCCTATTTAGGATCAGCTAGTTGCAGCTTATCTACACTGCCCATCCCTTCTTCTATTGTCCTGCTATAGCTGTGCTATCCAAAGGAAGGGGCTACGCCTAGCCCCCAACCCCCTATAACCTTCCCAGTCAGTAAAGTCAATCTCCCTTAAGCTGTTCCTCTCCTATTTTAGTCGATACACTTTGCTTGTGTAGAGGAGTTCACGCCCATTAGTGACGTCACGCGTGATGGCACGTCTGACACGCAATGTCGGGATTTCCTTATCAGCTGGTGGATACCTCTTGCTACTATCATAGAATGAATATGTAAATCAGTTATGTCAAAGGGAAAGAATCCAAATCAAACAAGTATGTATCTATATAAGGCAATTGGGCTGGAGTGTCAAATTCTACCTCGTAAGCTATTATAAGGGAAAATTCCCGGATTGGAATTAATGAATAAATGGCTAGTATGTGTGAAATAAATTATGTCTGATGCACGATGGTCCTCATATTTGAACCAATAATTGGGTGATAAGAATACTACAGTGTACTGTAAATGATAACAATAGAATTACAATTAATTTATAATTACTCAATATGAGTATAAAGTGTATATTAATATCCTATCAAATGAAGTGATGTAGCTTTAATAAAAATAACCCTTGGTGATATAAGTAAGTTACCATATGAGATGAAATAAACTAAAAAAATAAATAATAAGTGTGCATTTAGAGCTAGAACGAAAGTGAAAAATAATAGTGAATGAAAAAATACGGTGGTGAGAAAGAGGGGTGCAAGTAGTGAATAGTGAACAAACTGTATAGTCTGAAATATTGCAACATACTCTACCTACATATGATTGGTTACAACAATAAATATGTTATTCATAAGTGGGGACTGGAATTAACTTAAGTATATTCATGACTTGACGGTCAATAAATTAAAATTATATTTATAAATATGTTGGGGGTCTTGTTGATTCCCTCCATTTGCCTTGGAGGATCCTTTGGGTTGAAAAAACAGACATTAAGCTTACTTGATTCTTTCAAAATAGTTAGTAGCTAGAGAAGCAATGTTAAAAGAAAATCACCCTGTGACTCACAGAAAAGGGGCAACATTATTCAATTCATTTTTATTTTTATTAGGATATTGCGTGGGTTTGGCGGATTAGGGGTTAATAGTTTAAATAGGTACTTTGCGATGTGGGTTAATGGCAGATTAGGGGTTATTAGTTTTAATAGGTACTTTGCAATGTGGGTAAATGTCGGATTAGGGGTTAATACATTTATTAGGTAGTTTGAAATGTTGGGGTTGGCGGAGTTAGGGTTAATGCTTTTATTAGGTAGTTTGCGATTTTGGGGTTGGCGGATTTAGGGGTTAACACTTTTATTAGGCGGATTAGGGGTTAATAGTTAAATTAGGCATATTGCGTTGTGGGGGGTTGTCGGTTTTGGGATTAATATTTTTATCATTAGTTCCGATGTGAGTTTGATGGCGGATATTGGGGTTTTACGTGTCGGGTTTTTTTTTGGGAGGCGGGTTAGACTTTTACTTGAGATTTGACATTTTTTTTATTTTCTTAGGTGTCAGCAGTTTCTAAAGTGCCATAAGTCACTGGCGACTCCAGAAATTTGTATTTACTCTCAATTCTGGATATTGCTAGTTGATCCGACTTAAGGCACTTTATGAACTGCCAGCGGGGTTTATGTGCTACCCAGATGTGTGAGGTGAAATTACGGGCGGCGGGGATTTCAGCAGTTGCGCTAAAGCTTGCGCCACATTTGTAATTTCGCCCCTTTTTTTTTATTCACAAGTCTAAGCAAATGACCTTAATATTAATTGCCTACTTACTGATTTAAAAAGTTTGTGGCACTATAGTAAATAGTGTTTGATGATATGTCTGACACAACTAGCATACATTTTATGCAAAAAAACACCACAGTGTTCTAAAGAAAACTAGATTTCTTTCCTATGACATGGAGAGTCCACAACATCATTCCAATAACTAGACATGTGCGTTTCGTTTTGGACAAATTCGGAATTCGGCCAAATTTTTGCCGATACGGCTATTCGGATGCATCCAAATTTCCGAATCTGTACATCACGAAAAATTCTGAAAATGAATAAATTTGTTTCCGAATTTTCGGATCCATAATACATATTCGGAATTTTTCATTGTTCCTAAACCGCTGTTTCCCGACACTAACTCTGTCTATAATAACGGTATTAACCCCTAAACCACCATTCTCCAACATCGCCGACACTAACTAAACCTTTTATCCCCTAAACTGCCATTCCAAAGCATCGCCGATACGAACTAAACCTATTAACCCCTAAACCGCACCCCCCCACATCGCTGGCACAAACGAAACCTATTAACCCCTTAACCGCACCCCTCCCCACATCGCCAACACTAAAAACCAATAGAATAAGAGCTGCTTAAATCCTATTGGCTGATTTGAACAGCCATGAGGATTTTAGCAGTCCTAATTCCTATTGGCTGATTCAAATTTTTCAGCCAATAGGAATGCAATGGTACCCCCAGTAAAAAAGGGGTAATTTGCATTTCAATCCTCAGTGTCTGGCGGATGATCGCATGAAGAGGACCTCCATGTTGGATCGATGGACCTCCTTCTGGACCTCCATCTGGACCTTCACCTGGACCTCCGCCTCCGTGCATCGCTACTCTGCCTCCACAGGGATGAAGAAGATGCCGGTCCCGCAATGTATGAAGATGGAGCTGCCTGGATGAAGATGAAGCCGCCGGGATGAAGATCATTCAAGCAGGACTTCAACAACTGTGAGTCCCTAAAAAGGGGTTAGTGTTAGGTTTTTTAAGGTTTTTGGGGTGGGTTTTTTTTAGATTAGGGTGGGCACTCTTAAAAGAGCTGAATGCCCTTTTCAGGGAAATGCCCATACAAATGCCCTTTTCAGGGCAATGGGTAGATTAGTTTTTTTAGATCGTTTTTTTTTATTTTGTGGGTTTGGGGGATTGTAATGTTAGTGGGTCTTTTGTGAGCAAAAGAGCTGTTTAATTTAGGGCAATGCCCTACAAAAGGCCCTTTTAAGGGCTATTGGTAGTTTATTATAGATTAGGGTTTTTTTGGGATGGGTTTTTTTTTTTTATAAAAATGGGTATTATAATTTGATAATTTGTTAGTTATTTTGTGTAATGTTTTTTTCATTTGGAGTGGTTTTTTTAGATAAGGGTGGGCACTCTTAAAAGAGCTAAATGCCCTTTTAAAGACAGTAAAAGAGCTGAATGCCCTTTTAAGGGCAATGCCCATACAAATGCCCTATTAGTTATATTGTAGCTAGCTTAGGTTTTATTTCACAAGTTAATTTAGATTTAAATAGGTATTTTTTAGTTAGTAATTTAAACTTTAATTTAGGTCTATTTAAATTATGTTAAAGTTAGGGGGTGTTAGGTTTAGGGTTAGGGGTTAATATAGTTTAATTTAGTTTGTTGCAATGTGGGGGCCGGCTGTTTAGGGTTTAATTAATAGGTTTAGTTAGTGTCTGCGATGTCGGGGAACTGCGGTTAAGGGGTTAATAGGTTTAGTTAGTGTTGGCGATGTTTGGGGATGATGCTTTAGGGTTTAATAGGTTTAGGTAGAATTAGTTATATGGGGGGTGTGGTTTAGGGGTTAAAAGTTTTAGTTAGTGTCGTCGATGTCGGGGAACGGCGGCTTAGGAGTTAATAATTTATAAAGGCCTAGATTTGGAGTTCGGCGTTAGCCGTGAAAACCAGCGTTAGAGGCTCCTAACGCGGGTTTCTTACGGACTCCGGTATTTAGAGTTCAGTTACCGACACTCAAAAAAAAACTAACGCTCACATTTCTACCGACACCTCAGACCCAGTAGTAAACATATACCGACAAAAAAAAGATCCACGAATCAAATAAAAAATATTACACAAACTACACTTACAGTCATACAAACACTACACTATGTTTATTTTTCATATTTAATAATTTTTCATCAAAATACAAAGGATTAAAGTTGCGAGATCTCGGGTGTTAGAAAAAAAACAACACAAATCCATTTTCCCATTGACTTACATTGACACACGGGAAAAGACCCTCATATACCTACATCTAACTAATAACATTATCACAAACATACACTGATCGATGCATACAAACAATATACACCACATGACATACACAAAATATTTATTTATTACAAAAAGAACACGATTTAGTTACTTTTTCACAAAAGCTCATGACGTCATTCACTTTACAAGGAAAACCAGTCTTAGAAAAAAAACAAGAACAAATTTTAGAGCCTCCATTGACTTCTATTGGGAAGAGGTGCTCGTGCACGCGAAACCCTCATTTCCCTAACGCACGCAAATAGCGTAGACAGAAAAACTCCAAATACCAGTGCTAGAAAAGACATGATTTCATGCGTTAGACCCAGCTATGATAAATAGATCAAGAAATGACTATTTCCCTATGGTGGATTTATGGATTTTACTGTTTAAATATTCACAACACCATTAAATTCTTTCAGACTTTTATATTACATCAACTACAAATCAACATCACTAGTAACAACATTTTTGTTACAAAAATATTACATTTAAACGGACACAAAAATAATGTCAACTTTTGAGGATTCACAAACACTACACAATGGGAAACAATTCTCATTTACCTTTATTATTGCATTTCAGTTATTCAACTCATATGCTTGCAGCAACAGCATATCTACATAGGCTTAACACATGATCACTCATGGATGCACATACATTACTTTTAACATTCACTCATACATGTGCATTCAAATGATGGGGGAAAAACACATTACATTCTCTAGAGGAATCACAAAACACAACATATGGATTTTACTGTACTTTTAACATCATGATTCCATCACCAGAAACCATTAGGAATTACGTACAACAAGAACATCAGTACACCAGATTACAGATGTCACTTTATGGGAAGGAACAACAATGCCAGACCGCTATATAGAAGTCAGGATATGTGGGACACAATCACAATATATACGTACATGTAGATAACACGCATCACCCATCACGCAACCACAAAGCACACATTTAGATTTTATTCAGCACACAATAACAATGTAGCACAATACAACAACACAATGAGGATTTCAGAACTACATAGGCAGGTTAATAATATCATGACGTCATTAGAAGATTCAACCATACACATTACAGATTCACGACTGTACCGCCCCTTTCGGAACTTTAACACTCAATACTACAATACAACATATACGTAAACAACAGTTTGGAACAGCATTATTAAGGCGATTTCAATGGGACAATTAATAAATATTGTCAGATCGCAAATCACTTATATATATATAATACTAAAGATGACAGCCGGAAGTTCTTCAGTATTAGTGCCATTTGAATGGGACGCATACAATATTGACATCTCGGCAATCACTTATATATACAATACTACAGATGACAGCCGGAAGTTATTCAGTATTAGTGCGATTTGAAAGGGACGCATACAATATTGACATCTCGGCAATCACTTATATATACAATACTACAGATGACAGCCGGAAGTTATTCAGTATTAGTGCGATTTGAAAGGGACGCATACAATATTGACATCTCGGCAATCACTTATATATACAATACTACAGATGACAGCCGGAAGTTATTCAGTATTAGTGCGATTTGAAAGGGACGCATACAATATTGACATCTCGGCAATCACTTATATATACAATACTACAGATGGCAGACGGGAATTTCGTAATTATTATTGCGATTTTAAAGGGACGCGTACAATATTCACATCTCGGCAATCACTTATATATACAATACTACAGATGGCAGATGGGAAGTTCGGAATTATTATTGCGATTTTAAAGGGACGCATACAATATTGACAGCTCGGCAATCACTTATATATACAATACTACAGATGGCAGACGGGAAGTTCGGAATTATTATTGCGATTTTAAAGGGACGCGTACAATATTGACAGCTCAGAAATCACTTATATATACAATACTACAGATGACAGCCGGAAGTTATTCAGCATTAGTGCGATTTTAAAGGGACGCATACAATATTGACAGCTCGGCAATCACTTATATATACAATCCTACAGATGGCAGCTGTTACTTTATCGTTTACAAACAATATTGCAGCAACATTGATCGATCACATTCGATGCACATTATACACAACTATGCACTTTCATTCATGTTAGCCTGGACGTGTGCTTGTTACTATAAGATCGCGTTTAAGAAATATTGATTACGCATATGAACAAACATTACAAACATGCACTGTATGTGTGATCTTTGACACTTTCACATTGAGAATCATTGTTTGAAAATAACATTTCAGCAAACAACAAATAAACGCCCACTGTGAAAGCATTCGCGCCGCTCACATACAAACAGGTGAATACAATCAGCAATCATTACAAACTCACTACCATTGGACTAATTGTACTATAAATCCCCCAAACAACATGGCCAATGCATCACTTGTGATCCACATCAGATCAAGTGCTTACCTTGTTACGCTGTTTTGAAAGATGGATGACGATGACATGGTAGACGCTGCTGGTGCTGCTATTGGCGAACTAGCTGTTGGTCGAATCAGGCAGCCTCGGCGGCTCAGACTGAGATGAAGGGGTCATCTGGTTCGAGGTCCTCGTGTCTACAGGGTGAGACCCACCTTGGAAAACATGAGCGACTTTGAGGTTTTTGATAAGTATCGGCTCGATCGTGAACAGCTCATTGGCCTTTACGATCTTCTTAAACCTCATTTGGAGCCACGTATAAGAATAAGGACTGCTGTTCCCACCATGAGTAGGATGCTAAGCTGTCTATACGTCCTGGCCTCCGGGAGTTTTCAATCCGGAGAACTGTACATGCATGGCCTGGCTCAAGGTACATTCTCTGGGGTGTTTGATAACTTTCTGGACGCCATGGTACGTATCAGTAAGCAATACATAGGATTCCCACAGAATGATGGTGATTGGAGGCGCCTGAAGCGGGAATTCTTTGATATTGCTCAAATGCCCAATGTCCTGGGAGCCATAGATTGTACCCACATTGCGCTGCGTGCTCCAATTGATGACTCGCCCTTCAGAAATCGCAAACATTTTCATAGCCTCAACGTGCAGTATGTTTGTGACGCACAGATGAGGATTATGCATGTGTGTGTGAATTTTGGAGGAGCTTGTCATGATGCCCGCATCCTCTCTCTGTCGTCCCTGTGGAGACAGTTTGAGGAAAGACAAATGCCCCCTGGTTATCTCGTTGGTGAGTATTTGTGCACAACATGGTTAATTATTTTGACAATTGCCACTGTAGTTTTAAAATGTTAGCGTAATGTTCAGCTATAGGATGCAATTTAACCATATATTTTCCCCCCGCTAATGTCTACTTTTAGTTCAATGCAGATATGTAGCATGTCTTACCTTAAATGCTCAGATAGAGAATGTAATGTTACCATGTAGTTAGCATTTTACACAAGGCTTGATTTAGGAGAAATACGCATATGTAGCATGTCTTAGATGAAATGTGAAGATATTAGCTAATGCAATTTAACCATGTCATTGTCTCTTTCCGCAAATGTCTTTTAGTTCAATGCAGATATGTAGCATGTCTTACCTTAAATGCTCAGATAGAGAATGTAATGTAACCATGTAGTTAGCATTTTACACAAGGCTTGATTTAGGAGAAATACGCATATGTAGCATGTCTTAGCTGAAATGGGAAGATAGAGAATAATATTGAAGTAGATATTTTAAAGTTAAAATAAACATTTGTTAATGGATTATCGTGTACAAAACTTTTTATTGTACTACAAATACTATTTTGAGGATTCTGTTGGAATTATGTTCTGTTCATAATTTATAAGTGATTCTGGGTACATGAGCCGGCCTTGGCTCATTACCCCCTTGCGTAGCCCGACTGATGTGTCTGAGGAGCGCTACAATAGGGCTCATAAGAGAACCAGGGCGGTGGTTGAATGGATGGTCAGGCTCCTGAAGATGAGGTTCAGGTGCCTGGACAGGTCGGGAGGAGCCCTCCAGTACAACCCAAAGAAGGTGGCTAAGATCGTTGTAGCCTGTAGCGTCCTGCATAATATTGCACAGCGGGTTGGGATGCTGCAGGCCGTCTGGCCAGACAGAAACCTCCTCAGAGATGAGGAGGATGATCCTGTTCTAGAGGGGCCATTCCGGGACGAGGGGCTCAATGTCAGAGCAGACATCATCAACCGCAAATTTAGACGGTAAAGAATAGAAGTTAGACTGGAGTATTATCAATAGATGTGAACTGCAGGGAAATGACAAGTAGAGAATTGTGCAAACATGTTAGGATTGTTCATCAAATGCTAAAAATGTGTTTCATTTATTAATATAGGTGATGCTCTGGCCATTGGGTCCTGTAGCGAGTCTTTGCCACCTGGTTTTTAAAGAGGACATCAGCTGGTAAGTATAAATGTCTGGACTGTTGCTGGCATGAATTGTACACAAATACATCATATGGCATACATTTTCTAAACTAGTATTTAGTTTACACATTACTTAAAATGAAAATACTCAGAAAGGGATCCTCTAGCATGACTATGGTTCAATGTCACACATTAGAGGTTTGTTCTGCTCAATATGACTCATCTACACACTTGATAGAACATAACACAAGATGCTACACAGTAAGCTAGTGACAGAAAATTCTTATGAAATGGGGGGTGGGAGAGGGCTAGAGAAATGATTCACACACTTGTAGTAATTTTGAATAAACCTTTTATGCCATTAGGGAGCTGACTTAATCTAAAGACTGAAAGGGAAGAATTAGAAGCCTGACAGTGAAGATTGCCCAGACTGACAGTGGAAAAAGCCAAGATTGAAATTGAAGTATACCAATGGGATCATGTCTGGCATTATCTTTCAAATCTGCTGACCTTGAAAAGCATACAAAGACATGTTCACATGGTAAGTGCCAACTATTTAATAGAATAAGGCTGTTGAGGCATCCTATTGGAGACACTTAGATGATTTTCAAATTTTTAGATGTTATTTCACAGTCCTCTATTTTTGAAATGATGAATAAGACACCTATTGAAGATCAACTTTTTACCCCTGAATTGACTTTCAAAGACCATGCATTATCCAGGTTGGTGTACCAATGCATGCTAGTTAAGAATCACAGGAAGAATGTTGAATATTAGTAGCTTCCATACATTAGTCATATTTAGTTCTTAATTAGATATTTAGGGATCACAATCAGACACTTAGATGAATTTCTAATTTTTAGATGGGATTTCAGTCCTCTATTTTTGAAATGATGAATAAGACACCTATTGAAGATCAACTGTTTACCCCTGAATTGACTTTCAAAGACCATGCATTATCCAGGTTGGTGTACCAATGCATGCTAGTTAAGAATCACAGGAAGAATGTTGATTATTGGTAGCTTACATACATTAATCATACATATTTCATCATTAGATATTTAGGGATCACAATCATAAAAAGGAATACATATTATAGTTGATATAGAGGTATTTGAATTGACATGAAATATGACATTTATGTTCAACATATATATTATTGAAATGAGATATACATTTTTATGTATAATTTGAAAATCAGATTTTTTTTTTTATTTTATTACACAATATTTTTTTTTATTTTTTTTAAATATAATTAATAAATATCTTTAAAAAATGTTGAACAAAGTTAGAGCATAGACACAAGATGATTGTAAATGTATTTTATGAATCTTTGACTACGTGTGTATTAACTTTTGTAAAAAAAATTTTTACATTTCAGATTGGCATCTAATGACTTCCAGGAATATTTTTTTATTTTTGGTTCAGAAACTATTAAATTTTAAAATGGTAATAATAAACATTTTAGTATTAAATACACTCTTTGGAACAGATTATAATAAATATCCATATAATCTGTCAATAAAAATCAATTTGACTCCCATGACTGGTAGTTGTCTATTTGACAAGCACATGCATAAGATCAAATAATGCATTAATTGTGGAAAATCCACTGATTCAGAGAATATTACATTAAACTATCTTTTTTAACATTTATTGGGGAGTGAGATCCATCGATGCTTTTCTTTTGAAATTATTAGATGTTAAAATAATTTCGGATATGTAGTCAATTTCACAAAAATTATTTTTTTTCACTTTTAAGAAGGGGAAGTGGTTCAATTACATTAAAGTGACAGTGTTGTTGAATGTAAAATTAATTTTATAAGATCTTGTATCTTCCTTAGGTATCTCAAAACATTATTTGCTAAATTATTTTAATTTTTACATTTATAAATGGTAGGTCATTTAACTTTATATTTTTCACAAGCTAGTTATTGGATGGCAGGTTAATCGATTTGATTTTCTAGTGGAGTCATTTAACTATAGTTAATAATATTATGTAGTTTTTAAAATCTTACCTCTTGGGTTAGACATCACATATCTATATATAATTTTCATTCCCCTTTAGTTTATTTTGACAATGTTAAATCAACATTACAAATGTTTTGGTCCTTAAAGGGACATTCACAAAGTATATTGTGTATTGATTTTTAAATAATTCATAAAAGAATTTAAACATATTTAGAAAGTACTATAGAATTACATTCAGTCTTTAAATATACTTTGTAAAAAAAAAATCAATGCACATATCTTAGTCAATTACATAAGGTATCTATGTGCAACCAACAATCAGCATCAAAATAGCCTATGTAGATATGTATTTAATCCAAAAATATATATAATTACAATCTAATGATTGAATACCAAAACATATTAAGTTGTTCAAATATTATAATCTTATCCAAAATGCATACATAACATATAGCTTAATGTCCCTCCAAGCTGAAGACTCCGAAATACCTCCTTTACAATATATATTTCAGTCAGTGTGTAAAACAATCCAGAAGTTAATCTAAATTTTATATACTCATATGTTATACTAATTTATCAAAAGGAAGGTGCCTAGGTTTCTGATATTTCAAGCATTATTGTGAAATGTTTATTAAAAGGGACATGAACTAAAAATATACTTAAAGGGAGACAGTTAAAAAATTAATGATTTATACATTCTGAATGAGTATTCTATTTTAAGCAACTTTAAAAATTGTCTCATATTATGAATGCTCCTTGTGATGTTGCTATCATTACTTTAAAAATAAGGCATTAAATAGATAATTTATTAGCTTCAGTACTCTGGACTGAACTTGTTTTTTTGTGGTGGATTAATTTATCCAACAATCATCAAGGACAACCCAGGTTTTTTGAAACAATTGTCCGTAATCTCAAATATCATTATTGATTTGCAAAGAAAGATAACAAGATAATTGTTAACATTTGAGAATCGGATTAAATTATAACGTTGATTAACATTTCATGCTCAATCTGAATCACCAACGCTAAATTTGTTTGGACAGTGTCCCTTTAAGAGATTTAAAGAGTGTATTTTCTTCTCTTCCTATCTTGACATACTTTGCTTGAAAAGCATATCGAGATAGGCTCAGTAGATGAAGATTGGTGGATGCACATAGATGCCTTATGTGATTGTCTCAACCATGTGCATTTAAATTTCTTCTGTTGAGGATATCTAAATACTAAGATAAATTGATTTACATTTTAAAGTCTAAACAATCTTCTATCTCTACAGATCATTTGATACAATTGTTTGTTTGTAATGTCTTTTTAAAAATAAAGACGCCATTGCACAATAACATATATGAGCACTTCAGACAAATACAAGCTCGAGGTTTATTTACTAATAACAAACAAACCTGTAGTTTAACATTTATAAACAGATTATCCAAGTTACTGACCTTATAACCTGAATTTGAACATTCAGAAATATTGCGTGGGAAACGCATCTTGAAACACCAGATTAGCATCTTTAAACATTAAAGTCTAATGTCACGCAATAGCACACAATCAATGAGCATTATGAAATACATTTAATAGAGCAATATCAATACTTCACAATAAGTCAATAAATGGATTTTATGAACAATAAAGACATACAATATTAAATGTGT
Source organism: Bombina bombina (assembly GCF_027579735.1). NCBI lineage: Eukaryota > Metazoa > Chordata > Amphibia > Anura > Bombinatoridae > Bombina > Bombina bombina. Next base: position 212,069,354 of record NC_069502.1, read on the forward strand.
ATTTGTATTAAAGAAACAGACCGTTATTAAACCGAGAAATGTCTACAACATTAATAATGTGACAGTATTAGATGTTAAATAGAATTTAATCATTAATATTTAACGGATCACGGATATTAAATCTGCGTCACACATATACGCATGACAGGCCCATGAGTTACAAATAAGTCTACATGAAAAATGAAGTTACAGCACCACCATGAGGTATGTGTAAGGAAGTTACTAAGATATGAAACATTAAGGAACGGCCAATCAGAGTTCATCACACAAACACAACTTGAGTCAGGATGGTCTCACAGACATTCTAACAATATTTCAAACTTTTATCCAATCAGATGTACAGATAACTTGTCCCATGGTGCATCTCATGTTTACTTCACCATATAAAAGTCCATTACACGTTGCCATCTTTGTCAGTTCTCTAATGCCTGCAGGCAGTTTATATTATTATTATAATATATTTATTGGACAACCCAGCAGGCATGTCAGCTCCCAGGTTCACCAAGGAGGAGAGCGCTGCACTGGTCCACGCCATCAAAGACTTTTATCCCCAGCTGTTTGGGAAAAAGAGGAGGTTGACAGATGCGCCTGTTAAGAAGGCCCTCTGGGAGTCTATCACCAATGCGGTTAGATTGGTGTGTGACGTCCAGAGGACCCAGGATCAGATCATGAGGAGATTCGGAGATATGAGGTTGCGGTTAACCAAAAAGGTCAACCTCATAAGGGACTGGGTACAAGCCCGTAAAAGAGGTGGCAAAAGAGAGGCCCCGCGGAAACTGTACCTACTCCCTTATGAGGTGACTTTATGCGAGCTCCTCAATCTCCGGGTCCCCAAAAGATTCAGATCCTCGCCATCCTCGGCCTCCTCTTCTTCCCTCCCAGCTGCGGGATCTGAAAGTCCTGACGCGGGGGCCAGGGCAGCTGCTTCTCCGTCCGGTGGCCTGGGAGGAGATGGAGAATCTGAACCAGGTAATTATCCAGCTTCATATAATATTTTTTTTTCTTTTTTTTTAATCAATAAATGTGTATATAGTCAGATACTAAACCTATACAGATCTCACAACATACACTACATATGATGTTTAGATATCTGATTTTAGATTAGTGACACATGAAATAGGAATGATGTGTCTTGCGCTCTACAGAATATGCGTCACAGAGCGAAAATGGAATTGCGCATACACGTTAACATGGGTTTGCTGTAAGTGGCATTGCTTTATACATGTTGGTCAAATGACGGATGCGTAATTCCGCTTTGAATCATTGCGCAATGATCGCGAAAATGGAATTGCGCATACACATTAACATGGCTTTGCTGTAAGTGGCATTGCTTTATACATGTTGGTCAAATGACGGATGCGTAATTCCGCTTTGAATCATTGCGCAATGATCGCGAAAATGGAATTGCGCATACATGTTAACATGGCTTTGCTGTAAGTGGCATTGCTTTATACATGTTGGTCAAATGACGGATGCGTAATTCCGCTTTGAATCATTGCGCAATGATCGCGAAAATGGAATTGTGCATACACGTTAACATGGCTTTGCTGTAAGTGGCATTGCTTTATACATGTTGGTCAAAATGAAATGTGAATTATTATATATGTGAAGAATACAGTATTCTTATTTTCAATATTATACATAATAAAAAAGAAGAATCCAAATAAATTATAACATATGCACATCAATTGATGAGAATGAAATAACACCAAAAAATAATTAAAGCTACAGTAAACAACACATCTGATTGAAAATAAGAGTACAGGATATATTTATCATGAATTGAATTGAGGAAACAATTAACTCATGGGACTACCAAAGGATTAATAGTTTTAAATTGATTTGCTAATAATGTAAAAATTTTAAACATGGCATAATTTGTATTAATGATATGCAATCCTCATTTAATATATTACAGATATGGATGTTGCTGCTGGATCCTTAAGGCAGGGCTTGTCACAGTATGGTATGTCTCATTTTAATTGACATTTGTCTTAGAAACATGGACAGAACATTACATACTAAATCCACATTGTTCAATATTTATATGTAATGTCCCTTTAATAGATGAAAATTAAATAATTCTTCGGATATCCTTAAATAACATATTAGATTTGAATTGCATGCTCAATCCCATTCATTACATCAACATATGGAGTAGAGAATTCATTAACACCAACATTGTCAAATCAATATAATTTTATATTAAAGGGATACTGATCTACAATTATTAATGTTGTCATTCAGATAGAGTATGCAATATTAATAAACATTTAAATATAATACTATCATCATATGTGAAATATTCTATTGCTAAAATGTATTTTAAAATCAAGAATGTACGTTTATCTGCATCTCAATTTTGGTTGAACAACCTGGGTTTTTATTGATGATTGGTGGATACCTTCAACAAACAATATTTATTGAATACAATATTGCTTATCTGCCTTTAAGATTAAAATGTAGCAACATTCAAATTATAATAGGAGTCAATGTTAAATCATTTTGAACAGTTTGAACAGAGAAATCAATGATTTAAATTAATCATGTCAGTGTCCCTTTAATAAACAATAGATTCATTCATCTTTACATTCTTTGGATTAAACAATATTGATATATAATTCACATATTCACTGTTGGAGTTACTTTATAGATATCAGCATACTCTAACAGCACCATGATTACATATTTGTACTAATCAATTTGGTTTTGTATTGTGATAAATATGTGTTGTGTCCTAAACAAGATTACTGTACATTGCACAAATGGCTCGATGTGCCACATGTGTTTGTTTAGATTTGTCAACAGCTGCTCTTCAAAATGTGGTTTGTGTGTATTCTTTTAAGAACATTGATCAATGGGTATATTTAGATATGCAATAGAATCGTATGAGATGAGTTTGATGTCTAATATAGTCTGAAATTAAACATATGTTCAATACATCATTTTTAACAGAATCCCCTTGATTCAATCAAGCATTTTCTGGTTTAATGACTGCTCTATTCTTCACATTTTCAAGTTGAGTAATCTTAAAATTCGATACAGATGTGATTTAGTGATATCCCAAATTTGTTTGCTAATATATATCTATATCATTCATAGAGAGAGTTGGTGTGGTGAGCCCACAGGAATCCAGCAGTGACATAGAGCCGCCTTTGCGGTCTCCTGGTAAGTCCATTGACTCATTTATATGTCATTGAAGGTGTATTGGTAATCAATATTATGAGCATGATTCTGATGAAGCATAACATTTGAAACAAACATATAATTTTCTCTTCTGATTATATATTAATTTTCTTTTAATATTGAAAGATTAATAATTAAAACTTTATTAGTCTACACATTTGTTATTCAGAAGATGTATAGCATATGTTTGTTTCCATGTTCATTTTTGATAACAGTCATCAAGTGATACACACATGAGAAATCTTAAATGTTCTATGTACTATGCTTTTATGATTTTTAAATTAATACAAACAATACATCGAAAATATGAATCATTGAGAATAACAAATCTAATGTAATTTGTATGCTCCATCAAAATGATGTAAATCATAACTTTGGGTGTGTATATCTTTAATGCAACATTGATGTGTGTCTTTGAACAACAGTAACATATGTTATAATATCTGTTCTTAACGTGTACACAACATGTTATGTTTTACAGAGATTGATTTAACATATGTGACGGAGGAGGAAGAGGCTGCCTTGGAGTCTAATGGTATGTGAAATATATCTATCATGTTTCCAACATGTTGCTTTATTTGAAATCATTTCATTGAAGACATTCAAAGTCTACAGCTTTTGCACTTTAAAAAGGAATATTATTTGTCTGTTCAAATACACTACTGCCCCCTTTCTATATCAGGCATCATGAATTTTATTTTTTTTTAAATGTATAATTCATGCCATCATTATGTCACATGCATATTCCAGGCCAAAACACAATAATAATGTTATAATTGTACAGACAGTAATTGATATTCATCTGAGTGCCTATATGCATACCATATCCTCATTTCATAATTGTTTACAAATTCAAACACACTTCTAAGTATATTGAAAACATAATCAATTTGAAATGCGTTGATTTGATTTCATGATGTATGAGATGTTAATATATATTTATTAAATTTTCAGATGGATCCACCACTTCTGGTCATCTGGTTTCCGCCCCTGACCAGTCCCCTGACCAGTCACAGACCCCTGCCCATGCCCAGACCCCTGCCCATGCCCAGACCCCTGCCCATGCCCAGACCCCTGCCCATGCCCAGACCCAGACCCCTGCCCATGCCCAGACCACTGCCCATGCCCAGACTCCTGCCCATGCCCAGACCCCTGCCGGCCCTTCCCATTTATCATTTCCTGCCCCTCCCAAAAAACGCCCCTACAACCCCCTTCGCCGCTCTCCCCGTATTATGGCCCGTACAGCTGCCCAGACCCCAACTCCCCACTCCCCAGCTGTACGGCCTACCCCGGAGCATCAGCTCATCCCTCCCCAAGCCAATCCCATCCCTCCCCAAGCCAATCCCATCCCTCCCCCCTGTCTCAACCGTCATTGTCCTGAGTGTCGGATTGTCCTTCCCAGGCACAGCTGTAAGTATCATTCAAAATCAACATTATAAGATACTTAAAGGTACACTGAAGGAAAATATTTTCTATTATGATTCAAATAGAGCATGCAATGTTAATCAAATTTATAATTTACTACTCTTATGAATTATTCTTCATTCTCTTGATATCTTTATTGAAACAAAGAAATGCCTATAATTATTTTAAAAAATAAAATAATTGTGGACATCATTTCTTTATTGTTGGATGAATGTATCCATCAACCAGCAGGGACAAACAAAGTTGATAAACAAATATGGCCTGCCCTAAAAACCGACATTCTTGCATTCAAAATCTAGCTATAGAATTCAAACATTTAAAGAATATGTGTAATTTTTAAATATTTGTAATGTCATGCTCTATCTGAATCACTCAATTAAATATTTAGGTTCAGTGTCCCTTTAATTGGATATCACTACATATACCAATCACCACTACTTGGATCCAACAATTAATGTACAAATGTTTATACATTATCTCTTGTCTAACCCAGTGGGAATGTAATTTCTTCAGGTTGCTATGTTTACACAGCTTGTCCTCAATGCCAAAATGTTTAAGGATAGGTGTGCCTACCACAGTATAATTAAAATATTTAAATTGCTAATGTAAGTACAATGTAAATCCTTTAACAAGATTTTATACACGCAAGCTGTATAAGTGGATCATCTAAAACCAATTAAAGGGGACAACATGTTTGAGTAAACTGTCCCTTTAATGATTTCGGTCTGTCTGAATAACATAATTCATGTGTAAAGAATAAATTTAAACTAATTGATGTAAAGAATGATTTGTCTTTATGATGACAATGTATCTTTTCTATTTTTTTCGTCTGTTGTGTAATTATCATTAATATTTAATTTATTCTTTATTTTAGGCTGTGACTCAGCATGGCTCATGCTAGAAGGTATAGCAAGAGTAGAGCAGGCCGTGTTGAGGAACGCAGCTGTCCTGAGAGGGATGAACGACACCATGCAGGCCCAGCTCCGGTTTCAGGACTTGACTCTGCGTGAAATTATGCGATTAAGTTCAAGGCCTGAATCTGGAGCTGGACATGCACAGGACGATGAAGAGGATGACCAGTAAGTGGAGGATCTGGAGATGCTCCAAGGTGGCAGATAAGAATCCTCCGTCCACATGTTGATGTTTTTTTTATTGTTGCCATTTGGCCGTTTTAAAAGTTTATTGTTGTGCCTGTTGCACTCTTTTACCTTGTCATATGTCTCCAATGGGGCTATGGTGGCCCTTGGCAACTCTCTTCATGGACTGTGATGCACTGTGTTACCTTGTCATATGTCTCCAATGGGGCTATGGTGGCCCTTGGCAACTCTCTTCATGGACTGTGATGCACTCTTTTACCTTGTCATATGTCTCCAATGGGGCTATGGTGGCCCTTGGCAACTCTCTTCATGGATTGTGATGCACTGTGTTACCTTGTCATATGTCTCCAATGGGGCTATGGTGGCCCTTGGTAACTCTCTTCATGGACTGTGATGCACTCTTTTACCTTGTCATATGTCTCCAATGGGGCTATGGTGGCCCTTGGCAACTCTCTTCATGGACTGTGATGCACTGTGTTACCTTGTCATATGTCTCCAATGGGGCTATGGTGGCCCTTGGTAACTCTCTTCATGGACTGTGATGCACTCTTTTACCTTGTCATATGTCTCCAATGGGGCTATGGTGGCCCTTGGCAACTCTCTTCATGGACTGTGGTGCACTCTTTTACCTTGTCATATGTCTCCAATGGGGCTATGGTGGCCCTTGGCAACTCTCTTCATGGACTGTGATGCACTGTGTTACCTTGTCATATGTCTCCAATGGGGCTATGGTGGCCCTTGGTAACTCTCTTCATGGACTGTGATGCACTGTGTTACCTTGTCATATGTCTCCAATGGGGCTATGGTGGCCCTTGGTAACCCTCTTCATGGACTGTGATGCACTCTTTTACCTTGTCATATGTCTCCAATGGGGCTATGGTGGCCCTTGGCAACTCTCTTCATGGACTGTGATGCACTGTGTTACCTTGTCATATGACAGACCACTGCCCATGCCCAGACTCCTGCCCATGCCCAGACCCCTGCCGGCCCTTCCCATTTATCATTTCCTGCCCCTCCCAAAAAACGCCCCTACAACCCCCTTCGCCGCTCTCCCCGTATTATGGCCCGTACAGCTGCCCAGACCCCAACTCCCCACTCCCCAGCTGTACGGCCTACCCCGGAGCATCAGCTCATCCCTCCCCAAGCCAATCCCATCCCTCCCCAAGCCAATCCCATCCCTCCCCAACCCAATCCCATCCCTCCCCCCTGTCTCAACCTTCATTGTCCTGAGTGTCGGATTGTCCTTCCCAGGCACAGCTGTAAGTATCATTCAAAATCAACATTATAAGATACTTAAAGGTACACTGAAGGAAAATATTTTCTATTGTGATTCAAATAGAGCATGCAATGTTAATCAAATTTATAATTTACTACTCTTATGAATTATTCTTCATTCTCTTGATATCTTTATTGAAACAAAGAAATGCCTATAATTATTTTAAAAAATAAAATAATTGTGGACATCATTTCTTTATTGTTGGATGAATGTATCCATCAACCAGCAGGGACAAACAAAGTTGATAAACAAATATGGCCTGCCCTAAAAACCGACATTCTTGCATTCAAAATCTAGCTATAGAATTCAAACATTTAAAGAATATGTGTAATTTTTAAATATTTGTAATGTCATGCTCTATCTGAATCACTCAATTAAATATTTAGGTTCAGTGTCCCTTTAATTGGATATCACTACATATAACAATCACCACTACTTGGATCCAACAATTAATGTACAAATGTTTATACATTATCTCTTGTCTAACCCAGTGGGAATGTAATTTCTTCAGGTTGCTATGTTTACACAGCTTGTCCTCAATGCCAAAATGTTTAAGGATAGGTGTGCCTACCACAGTATAATTAAAATATTTAAATTGCTAATGTAAGTACAATGTAAATCCTTTAACAAGATTTTATACACTCAAGCTGTATAAGTGGATCATCTAAAACCAATTAAAGGGGACAACATGTTTGAGTAAACTGTCCCTTTAATGATTTCGGTCTGTCTGAATAACATAATTCATGTGTAAAGAATAAATTTAAACTAATTGATGTAAAGAATGATTTGTCTTTATGATGACAATGTATCTTTTCTATTTTTTTCGTCTGTTGTGTAATTATCATTAATATTTAATTTATTCTTTATTTTAGGCTGTGACTCAGCATGGCTCATGCTAGAAGGTATAGCAAGAGTAGAGCAGGCCGTGTTGAGGAACGCAGCTGTCCTGAGAGGGATGAACGACACCATGCAGGCCCAGCTCCGGTTTCAGGACTTGACTCTGCGTGAAATTATGCGATTAAGTTCAAGGCCTGAATCTGGAGCTGGACATGCACAGGACGATGAAGAGGATGACCAGTAAGTGGAGGATCTGGAGATGCTCCAAGGTGGCAGATAAGAATCCTCCGTCCACATGTTGATGTTTTTTTTTTATTGTTGCCATTTGGCCTTTTTAAAAGTTTATTGTTGTGCCTGTTGCACTCTTTTACCTTGTCATATGTCTCCAATGGGGCTATGGTGGCCCTTGGCAACTCTCTTCATGGACTGTGATGCACTGAGTTACCTTGTCATATGTCTCCAATGGGGCTATGGTGGCCCTTGGCAACTCTCTTCATGGACTGTGATGCACTCTTTTACCTTGTCATATGTCTCCAATGGGGATATGGTGGCCCTTGGCAACTCTTTTCATGGACTGTGATGCACTGTGTTACCTTGTCATATGTCTCCAATGGGGCTATGGTGGCCCTTGGCAACTCTCTTCATGGACTGTGATGCACTCTTTTACCTTGTCATATGTCTCCAATGGGGCTATGGTGGCCCTTGGCAACTCTCTTCATGGACTGTGATGCACTGTGTTACCTTGTCATATGTCTCCAATGGGGCTATGGTGGCCCTTGGTAACTCTCTTCATGGACTGTGATGCACTCTTTTACCTTGTCATATGTCTCCAATGGGGCTATGGTGGCCCTTGGCAACTCTCTTCATGGACTGTGATGCACTGTGTTACCTTGTCATATGTCTCCAATGGGGCTATGGTGGCCCTTGGTAACTCTCTTCATGGACTGTGATGCACTCTTTTACCTTGTCATATGTCTCCAATGGGGCTATGGTGGCCCTTGGCAACTCTCTTCATGGACTGTGGTTCACTCTTTTACCTTGTCATATGTCTCCAATGGGGCTATGGTGGCCCTTGGCAACTCTCTTCATGGACTGTGATGCACTCTGTTACCTTGTCATATGTCTCCAATGGGGCTATGGTGGCCCTTGGTAACTCTCTTCATGGACTGTGATGCACTGTGTTACCTTGTCATATGTCTCCAATGGGGCTATGGTGGCCCTTGGTAACTCTCTTCATGGACTGTGATGCACTCTTTTACCTTGTCATATGTCTCCAATGGGGCTATGGTGGCCCTTGGCAACTCTCTTCATGGACTGTGATGCACTGTGTTACCTTGTCATATGTCTCCAATGGGGCTATGGTGGCCCTTGGCAACTCTCTTTATGGACTGTGATGCACTCTGTTACCTTGTCATATGGCTCAAATATTCCTTATTTTTACAAGATTATTTCTAATCGTTGTTGATGTTTTCTTACATACTAATAAAAGACATGTAATTGCACGATTCTTTGTCCTCATTCTTCATATTATTTTTTTAAAGCTCTAGTTTATCTTGTTGATCCTTAAAGGGACCTACCAAAAATATTTTTTTATAAAAAATCATATATGTAAGACAATTGTAAATGACTTTAAGATTAACATCTCCAATGTAATCTTATTATTTGTCTTAATATATTTTTCTCTTAGCTTTATCATTGCATGATTATGATTAGCATAGTAATTGTTTTATATATGTATATATAGATTGTTATTTGTGTATATATGTATATTTCAATTTTCACATCCATGTGTGTATTTAGAAACTCTGCATGAATTGATGCACCTTTAACAAATGATCTGAGGATTGATACAATGATATAATCCCTGTAAAGTGTTCATTTTATTGAAATAGTATTGTCTATCTGTATCCTCTTTTTAAAAACAAAATAATGTCCCTTTAAGGGATGGTGAGCACAATTGTTAATGAATGTATTTCCATTTCTAAAGCGTTTTTGTCCTTTTTACATGAACCAGGACATATAATCTTATTAATAAACAATCTTATTGTAATGTTGACAGCACATGTATTTCATTTTCTATTCTATCTTATTGTAAAAGTGTAACCAAATAAATCTCTGTGTGTAATGCAAATATTTTAGATGATGAATATTTTTTTAAAAATATGTTAACAAAATAATTCTACTCCCATATATGGCTATAGGTAGGCTGACCATATTTAAACTTGAATAAATGACACGTTTAATCAATCCATGTATCATTATTGTTATTCCAAAACAATCAAAACATATCTTAAAACATCAATGGCATATGTATTTCTCATGTGTATCTTTTAAATGTTAAAGATATACACCATAGCTATAGTTCAAGAGACAGTCAAGTCCGAAAAGATGATTCATGATTTGGTGACATTCCTAGATAGCAATCTAGACACATACTAGTTCCTAAAATATAAATACGTTTTTTAGTGATATGCCAAGTTGTCAACTGAGTCCTTGTATTGGCTGCGGTTTTTCAGCTATCTCGGATGCGCCATGTTGCTTAAAACGTCACCTGCCAGGCTGTCCAATGATTCCTTGTATTGACTGACATTCTTACGTGATCAAGAATGTGCCTTTTATTGGATGGCGTTCTTACGTGATCAAGGAAGCGCCATGTTAAGACGTCACATGCAAATGTAAAAAAACGTATGATTGGATTACGTAGTCCCGCAATATTTGTTTGTGCACGTTAAACACATTTGTGACTGCAGCCAATTTTAAAAACCTTGCGAATATGTATTATTTGCATCATGTTACATTGTTGACCCGTAGCTGATAAAGACCACCACATTCTCTTTTGCTGGATGTCTGGTTGAATAAACGAACGAAAGCAAAATGTTTTCATGCATATGATATTTTGAGGCAAGTGCAAATCTCTATAGTCCATGTTGTTTAATATGTTTGTCAACAATATGTTCCTTTTTCATAAAAATGACTGTTGTTTTTAATGTTAAAGATATCTAATTAATAAATATGCGCTATTGTGTTAGAATAAAGTAATCAATATGCATTTAGCTTTATCATATGCTAAATATATGATGCCAACTTCTTCTAAATGTAATTTCGTTGTATATTTTATTAAAGGTTCATTAGACACACATTATAAATCAAAACTTTTTATTTTGTCTCTAGTTAGATAGTCCATTGTTTAACAAATACACGTTTCATTTTGCTTCTGTTCAAAGAAAATGTAATTAATTTTCAGACTCCTCACCCAGCCTCTGAGTTTCATGTGAGTACCATCTCCAGCTTTCTCCTGTTTGTGTAAAGGGTCTTTTCATATGTTAATGATGGGGTATTGTCTTGTTTTACGGTTGTAATGGGGGTTCATCTATATTTTCAATAGAGCTAACCCGATTTTCTTTGAAAGTGTTTGAAGCTTTGTAATATTGATATCAGTATATGTTAATCTTGTTGTTTGTAGTAGTGTCTATTACATACAGTTCTGTTAAAAATATAGTATACTGTCCCTTTAATGCAAATGTTGATTTTTGTATCATGTATGAGTTCCACATTGTTTAATCTTCAAATATATTATTGTTAGCATATTTCACCCCCCACTCCTAAAAGGACTTTAAACCATATTCATTGTTCAAACAAATGTCTTTCTAAAAAAAAATTAACACAATAATGTCTCTTTAAGAAAATATACTTTATTTAACACGTCAATATAAATCTGATTTCAATATTTAATTTTTGACCAAGTACATGTAGATATACCAACAAGCTTCAAATATGTGTTAGCATATGTAATTTTGTTAAAGGGACAGTTTAGAAAACAAATAATGTTTTGCATTATTCTAAAAGTCAATTTTGTAATATCAATGATATCAAAGGTTTCTCACCAATTAATCATTTGTCTTTGTTTATTTAAATTTGCTAGCTAAACCTATGAGGTTCGTGTGCTCATTTCTTCGAGCTTGAAGAGTGCATGTAATCATTATACAATTTGACCACTAGAGGGCATTTGAATAGCATTTGTATATGTAAAACCTTGTGCTCATACAGCATATTATTTACCATGTATTGATCATTGATATCTAAAAGGTTGTTATGTCAGAACAACAAATAAGTGATCATTTTTCCTAGTCATAGATACAAGGTTAAGCACATAAGTCACACATATTTCTCCATGTTTTGTTGTTTCCAACTTGATAATGCGCAATACAGTGTTTTCTTTGTAATCAATAATTTTCTGACTGTCCCTTTAAGCTGTGTTATTGGCATTCAAACAGTAATATGCCATCATGGATAATTGTAATGGTAATTTTGTTTGCGATTCGGGAAACAGTTTGGACATCACATCACAGAAACCAATCAATATCATGAACAAGGATAGGTATGTGATGATGTGGTTTTCACACACTTATAACCCACACTCTGCAAACAATCTTCCTCCATGGACCCGGTCCCATAGAAGTAGATTATATACAGAGTGTGGTCCACAAGTGTATGAAAACCACATCATCACATACCTATCCATTACACATTAAATAAAAAAAACATTAAAGATGAAAATAAATACTTACTTCCTCTTCCTTCCCCTCTTCCCACGGGGCTGAGGCTCTGGGAGGGGCAACTGCCGACTCCGAAGAGTTCTCCTTGGAGATGTTGTGGGAAGAGTGGAAGGAAGAGTACTGGGACGACCAAGGTGAGGAGGAGAAGATGGCTGAGGAGGAGAAGATGGCTGAGGAGGAGAAGATGGCTGAGGAGGAGAAGCTGGCTGAAGAGGAGGAGATGGCTGAAGAGGATGAGATGGCTGAAGAGGAGTAGATGGCCCGGCAGGAGTAGATGGCCCGGCAGGAGTAGATGGGCCGGCAGGAGTAGATGGGCCGGCAGGAGGAGATGGCCCAGCAGCAGGAGGCCCAGCAGCAAGAGGCCCAGCAGCAGGAGGCCCAGCAGCAGGAGGCGGACCAGGAGGTAGACCAGCATGCGCCTCCCGGAAAAAAATTGAACATCTCTTGGTGCAGATTAAAGATTCTGTTTTGGCCTTGTTCGATTCTATTGAGTATGTTTATTATTTGGTTTTGTCCTTCAATTATTTGATTTTGTCCATCAAGAATTCGAGTGCGGCCTTCGATATTTTGTATCCGGGAGTTACGCATCTGGTCTATGTAGTCCAGTAGAACCTGCACCTCCGCTATTTCCTCTTGTTGTGCTTGGCGGGGTACCCGTGCATGGCGGGGTGCCCGTGCACGGCGGTGTGCGGAACCTTGAGGGTCCTCTGGTTCCGCGGGCTCCTCCTCTGCTTCCGGGGCCTCTTCATCAGCTTCCGTGCGCTCTTCGTCACGGGTGGCCTCTTCCCTCCGAAGTGGAAATTCCTCCCCACCACTCTCATCCCGGGGAGATAGATGAGGCTGTGTTTCTTGTGCTGCCTCCTCCCCAGACTCTGTATATTAAAAAAAAAAAAAAAAAAAATGTATATATTAGCATATTTGCAAATCAAGCTTTAAATGACTTAGCTTACGATACAATTACAAATGCAGAATCATTAATCCACTTTGAAATCTAACAAAAATCAATATGATTTCCACTTTTTCAAAACCGTGTTTGTGATATCTCTGGTCAATCTGAATGTTTTCGCGTTTGTTTTCAGTCTGTTTAAATGCACACCTAACCTATAGCCTAGATAGTGATGTAACCGCAAAGTAATTGAATGCGTCTAAACAATGTTATAGCATTAATCTGATCCTTAAAGGGACATGAAACCCAATGTTTTATCTTTCATGATTTAGAAGCATACATTTATTATCAACTTTCTAATGTACTTTTCTTATCTAATTAGCTTCATTCTCTGGATATTCTTTGCTGAAAAGCATATCTAAATATGCTTATAAGATGCTGATTGTTAGCTGAATATAGCTGCCTCCTGTGATTGTTTCACCGTGTGCATGGCTATTTCTTAATTAAAATATATCTCAAGAATGATTCAAATTAGGTAATATAAGTACATTTGAATGTTTGTCAAATTGTATTCGCTACCTCAATCATGAAAGTAAAGGTTTGCGTATAGTGTCCCTTGAAATACATTCGTATGTGAAATTATTGTTCAATGAGCTTACCGTCAGATGAGAGTGGCAGGTTCCCGGTATCAATTCCTCCTATACCGACTATTTCCACCTCGGAGATGCTGGGCCGCAACATTTCCTCCCATCGGCAGTACTCTATTTCCAGGGCAGGTCCACCACCGGTTCCTGCGGCATGTCGGGCCTCCAGGCTTAACTTTTTCTTGAGATCCATCTTACAGTCCCGGTAGCGATGTTTTATCGAATCAAGATCTCTGTTCCGGCCACCCACTGCATTGACTGCATTTCTTATCTCATTCCAGAGCCTCCTCTTGTCAGTCGGGGTAGTCTTCTGGTGCTGCAGCCTCCTATACCTGGCCATATAGGCCTCTATGAGGGCCTCCTTCTCCTCCATCGAAAACCACGCCTCCCTAGTCGCCTTGGCCTTCCCCTGTGACGATGCCCTCTGTTTCCCGGACTGTGAAGCCCTACTCTGTCCGCCACTGGGCCCAGCCACTTGTTCATCTTGAACCAAGTGGCTGGGTCCACCCACCGCTTCCACCCCCGCTTCCTGCCCCCCTTCCTGCCCTGTTCCTCTCCCCCTCCCTCTCCTCCCCCCTCTACCTCTCCCCTGCCTGGCCTCCATCTGTTCCCTAAACTAAACCCCAAATAATCAAACAAAAAGTGAGTGTGATGAAATGAAAGGGGGTCAAAATAAAGAACTAAAAAGACAAAAAAAGTGCTGAAAGTGTGAGAGGGATGTAAAAAAAACAAAGAGGGTAAGGAGTATTTAAATAAACCAAAAGAAGAAGAAGACTAAAAGGAGGATATGTAAACTAAATGTAACTAGGGGATGGGTATGGGATGGGTATGGGGTATGGGATAAGAGTAAATGGGATGAAAGGGAATGGGACTACAGGGAATGGGGTATGGAGTGTAGTATGAGGGGGTAGGGGGTATGGAGTGTATGTAGTGTTATTGATAAGTGTATGTATGTATTGAATGTGTTTGCGTGTAAATGTGTTACGTGTACAGAAAAATCACTCGCTCGCTAACTCACACTACTACTAATTCTCACTAACACACTACTACTAATTCTCAATAACAAACACTACCACTAACTCTCACTAACTACCACTAACTTACGCTCCCACTAACAACTCTCACTAACAACTCCCACTCCCACTAACTCACTCACGCTCCCACTAACAGACTCTCTCCCACTCCCACTAACTCCCACTAACTCACTCACGATAACACTAACAACTGACTCTCTCACGCTAACACTAACTCACTCACAATAATGCACCAACTCTCTAATCTAAAACCTCCAAACCCACCAGCAACACAGTCAAAGAAGCCCTGCTTGTGTGGTGCTTATATACCCTGTGTAAATGTTTAATGATGTACCAATATCCGTTGTAAATTGTGTTCAGGTGTGCTTTATTAGCAATTAATATTAGTTCAATGTGTATTAGTTGTGTGAATTTGCGCATGCTCATTTTGAGTTAGTATTTGTGGAATGTGTAGAATGCGATGATGTCATAGTGGTCGTTTTCTCTAACATTGTCCAATAGTATTCTTTTTAAATGTGAATTTGCGATGGTGTGTTATTAGTGAAGTGTTGTATATGTATGTTTGTCCTAATATATAGTTATATTGAATGCGATTATTTTTCTAGTGTATGTATATATTTTTTATTCCTTGTTGTTATTTTGCGAATTTCCGCATCTTAAAGTATATGCGTATTCCCCGTATTAAATTTTATTAAAAATCCCCCCGCTTGTGAATGTGTAATGCTTGTGTGCTTTGTTGATTGATTGTTGTTGTGACATTTGCGGCGTGTTATTGTTGTGCATGATGTGGTATGCGTCATATGACCGAGCTGTGCGTATTCTCGCGAGATCGAGTGTTAGGTGAAAAAAGTTATTCTTTTGCTTTCCCATTGATCTCTATGAGAGACTGTCTTATGCGGGCAGTATTAAGCGTGTGACATACACGCGTTAGGAGCATCGTTAGATGGTCTGTTTTGAACTCTAAATACCGGAGTCAAACAATGACGTGCGTTAGACATAAAACACGCGTGGCGTTAGCAACCCATCTACCGCCGAACTCCAAATCTAGCCGTTAGTGATTTATTTAGTGTTGGCAATGTTTGGGAATGGCATTTTAGGGGTTAATAGCTTTAGGTAGTGTTGGCGATCTGGGGTGTGTGTGGTTTAGGGGTTAATAGGTTTAGTTTGTGTCGGCGATGTCGGTGAACTGTGGTTTCGGGGTTAATCAATTTGTTTGGTTATTTAGTTAATGTTGGCGATGTGGGGGTTGGCGATTTAGGGATAAATAGGTTTATTTAGTGTTAGTGATGTGGGGGGATGGCGATTTAGGTGTTAATAGCTTTATTTAGTGGCAGTGTGGGTGGAGGTTTAACAATTTTGTTTCGGCAATTGCCAGAACATTAGTTAGAAATAATGATTCGGTCCGTAATAAAGATTCGGTCCGACATTAGTAATAATTTGGTAACGGTTTCAATGCATCCGAATTTCAAAATTCGGAACTACACAAATAAATTCCGAAGCCGAATTATTATGAATGTCTCTAACCTAAGTTTTTTACGGCCCGAAGCGATGCAAACCAAATTTTTTGATCACACAGAAGTCTACTAATTACTAGTGGGAAATATAACTCCTGGCCAGCAGGAGGAGGCAAAGAGCACCCCAAAAAAGCTGTTAAGTGTAGCTGTCTTACCCATAGTCCCTAGTCATTCTCTTTGCCTCTGTCAATGGAGGTTGTGCGAAGTTGGTGTCTGGAGAATTTAATTGGTTACTCTGTTCTTTCTTTTCCTACAGGTCCAGGACAGGGAGTGTTGTACCTGCCATACCTAAGGATCAGCATTTGAATGTAAAAGGATCTAAGGTAAGCGACTTTGCCTTCTAGCTATAGGAGGGCTGCAGCACTTAAGAGCATAATCCTTATTTACAGATCCATTCTGGGACATAATAATCCTTCAAGTGTAAGGATTCATATTGGGGACACATTTTTTACTTAAATCAGTATGGCACTTATTCAGTATGACAAGGCATCTTGGTTGAAGGATGTAAGAGGTTAATAATAAGGATACCCTTTATTTATTAACCTATCTCTCCTTTTTATTATATAATGGGAGTTTTATTTTATATATTTTAAACTTAAAACGGGAAAGCCATTTTTTAAACTGTTAAACTTTTTCATGCACTTTTGTTTCACTGATGAATTGCACAGTTAGTTATTGGGCCAGCTCACTTGACCGGCACTTCCAGCTATTGATTTTTTTCTTCTGAGCAGAGCTACAGCTACATGTTTTATACTCAGCGGTCCCACAGTATAGACTCCCAAGTCTATCTTTTATCCGGATCGTCTACGAGGAGAAGAAATCTCTACTAGGAGTTCAGTCTTTTCCTCTTGTTAGTGGGGTGTTCCTCAGGCAACCAAGGTTTTTTAATCACTAGCTACCCTGCATAATTAGTTGTGTAAATAAAAAAAAATCCTTTTTATTTGTACTAGTGGGAATTTTACTCCATAGCATGGACTCTGAACAGAATCAGTCCATCTCTATGGATACATGTTTATTATGCTTAGAGGCCAGATTGTTCTTCCTATGCAATTTTGTTCCTCGTGTTAAGCTAAAACTTTAAAATTTAAAGATAAATTACTCCCTTCTGAGCCAACTGTCCCTTAGGATAATGCTGTGCGTGACAGGCCTCAGCTTTCTCCTCAAACGCCTCAAGCCTTAGTTGTTTTTCATACTGTGCCTTCTGTTCCTCTCAACCACCTGGGGTTGTTTACTTACCTGGGGATTTTGCCGCTCAGATTTCTTCTGCAGTAACAGTGGCTTTGTCAGCTTTCCCTTCCTCGAGTAAGCGTAAGAGAAAATCTAGACATCTGCCTCATAGTAAGGCTTTTGACTCTAGGACTGAATTAGCCAATCTTTCTCAGATGTCTGATGAGGAGCATACTTCAGTAGCTTCTGAGGGTGAAATCTCAGACTCTCACACTTTAGCAGAAACTGAAGAGGTTAATTTTAGATTTAAGCTGGAACACCTCCAGTTATTATTGAAGGAGGTTTAAGCTACTTTAGATGACTCTGAACCTTCGGTTGCTGTCAACCCCATGAAGTCTTCTAAATTGGATAGAGTTTATGATTCTCCATCTTCTGAGGAGGTTTATCCTGTCCCAAGGAATATGTCTGAAATTATTGCTCAGGAATGGGATAAGCCAGGGGTTCCTTTTTCCCCTTCCCCTGTTTTTAAGAAGATACAGTATTTCCTGTTGCTGACACTATTTGTGACTCATGGCAAACTTTTTCTAAAGTAGAAGGAGCTATTTCTATTCTTGCTAAGAGAACTACCATTACTATAGAGGATAGTTGCTCTTTTAAGGACCCAATGGACAAGAAGCTAGAGGCTTACTTAAACAATATGTATATCCATCAAGGATTACAGTGGCAACAAGCAGCGAGTATTGTTACGGTTGCAGGAGCTGCATCTTATTGGTGTAATGCATTGTCTGATCTTATTACAGAGGAAACTACAGTAGAGGAAATCCAAGATAGGATCAAAGCTCTCAAATTGGCCAATACTTTTTTCTGTGATGCCAATATGCAGATAATTTGTCTGGGCGCTAAGATGTCTAGCTTCACTGTACTAGCTCACAGGGCTTTGTGGTTAAAATCTTGGTCGGCTGATGTCTTTTCTAAGGCCAAGCTGTGGGCTTTACCTTACAATGGAAAGACTCTGTTTGGACCTGGTCTGACAGAGATCATTTCAGAGATTACAGGTGTAAAGGGATCTTTCCAACCTCAGGACAAGAAGAATAGACCTAGAGGTCATCAGACTTCTAATTTTCGTTCCTTTTGTAACTTTAAGGGACAAAAGTCCTCCTCTTCCTCTTCAAAATCAGATCAATCCAGATTGTCTTGGAAATCCAACCAGTCCTGGAACAAGGGAAAACAAAACAAGAAGCCTTCTGCTGACTCTAAAGCAGCATGAAGGTTCCGCCCCCGGTTCCAGTATGGATCAGGTGGGGGGCAGGCTTTCTCTTTTTTATTCAAGCCTGGATACAGGCTGTCCCACATCCTTGGGTGGTTGACATAGTATCACAGGGTTACAGAATGGGATTCAAGTCTTACCCTCCCAGGGGCAGATTTCTCCTGTCAAGGCTATCCTCAAACCAAATAAAGAAGTAGGCCTTCTTAAACTGTGTAAAAGACCTATACTCTCTGGGAGTTATTGTTCCTTTCCCTCTAGCAGAGCAGGGTCTAGGATTCTATTCAAATCTATTTGTGGTTCCCAAAAAGGAGGGAACTTTTCAGCCCATTCTAGACCTCAAGTGTTTCAACAAATTCCTCAGGGTTCTGTCCTTCAAGATGGAAACTATTTGTTCCATTTTTCCTTTGGTACAGGAAGGTCAGTTTATGATGACCATAGACTTGAAAGACGCATACCTTCACATTCCCTTTCACAGGGAACACCATCAGTATCTGAGGTTTGCCTTTCTGGACAAGCACTTCCAATATGTTGCACTTCCACTTGGTCTGGCCATGGCTCCCAGAGTATTCACAAAGGTTCTGGGGGCACTTCTGGCTGTGATCAGATCCCATGGAATTTCTGTAGCACCTTATCTAGATGACATCTTGGTTTAGGCGTCATCTTTTCAACTAGTCCAATCTCATACAGAGATGCTGTTGTCTTTTCTACCTTCCCATGGGTGGAAGGTGAATTTGGTAGTTCCATCTACCAAAGTGTGTTTCCTAGGGACTATAATAGATTCCCTGTCCATGAAGATTTTTTCTGATGGAGGTCAGAAAAGACAAGATTCTTGATTCCTGCCTTTCTCTCAAGCCTGCTTTCATCTATCTGTGGCCCAATGCTTGGAGGTGATTGGTCTGATGGTGGCATCCATAGACATCATTCCTTTTGCTCGGTTCCATCTATGACCGCTACAGCTCTGTATGTTCCGTCAATGGAACAGAGATCATTCAGAATTATCTCAGAGGATAAATCTGAACCCTCTAACAAGAGACTCTCTCCCGTGGTGGGTGTCACAGGAACATCTGTCTCTGGGCACTTGCTTTCTGAGATCTTCCTGTGAAATTGTGACTATGGACACCAGCCTGTCAGGTTGTGGAGCTGTTTGGGACCCTCTAAAGGCTCAGGGCCTGTGGTTTCAGGAAGAGTCCTTTCTTCCCATAAACATCTTGGAGTTGAGAGCTATCTTCAATGCCCTATCAGCATGGCCTCAACTGTCGTTCTTCCGGTTTATAAGATTCCAATCAGACAACATCATCTCAGTGGCTTACATCAACCACCAGGGAGTGACTCAGAGTTCCTTAGCCGTGAAGGAGGTGACTCGCATTCTACAGTGGGTGTAAGCCCACAAATGTCTCCTATCTGCCATCCACATTCCACGAGTGGACAACTTGGAAGTGTTCTCTCAGATATCCCTAAAGGGGGGGTTCCAGAATTGGATCTGATGGCGTCCCGCCAAAACACCAAGGTTCAAAAGTACGGTTTAAGTTCAACCATTCTGATCGAAGCTCTAGTGGTTCCTTGGAGGTTTTCTCTGGCTTATCTGTTTCCTCCGATTGCTCTGCTTCCATGAGTCATTGCTCGTATCACAGAGAAGAGAGCATCGGTGATAGTAATAGCTCCTGCATGGCCTCACAGGAATGGGTTCATGGATCTAGTAAAGATGTCATCTCTACCTCCTTGGAGGTTACCTCAGAGGAAAAGCCTTCTACTTCAGGGTCCTTTCCTCCATCCAAACCTACGGCTAGATTTAGAGTTTTGTCGGTAACGACCTGTTGCGTAGGTAACGCATGCTTTTTTTCCCCCGCACCTTTTAAATACCGCTGGTATTTAGAGTTCACAGAATGGCTGCGTTTTCAGTGCGTTAGGCTCCAAAAAGGGAGCATAGAGGCATATTTACCGCCACTGCAACTCTCGATACCAGCAGTGCTTACGGACGCGGCCAGCTTCAAAAACGTGCTCGTGCACGATATCCCCATAGGAAACAATGGGGCAGTTTGAGCTGAAAAAAAAAACTAACACCTGCAAAAAAGCAGCGTTAAGCTCCTAACGCAGCCCCATTGTTTCCTATGGGGAAACACTTCCTAAGTGTGCACCTAACACTCTAACACGTACGCCGAGTCTAAACACCCCTAACCTTACACTTATTAACCCCTAATCTGCCGCCCCCGCTATCGCTGACACCTGCATATTTTTTTTAACCCCTAATCTGCCGCTCCGTACACCGCCGCAACCTACATTATACCTATGTACCCCTAATCTGCTGCCCCTAACACCGCCGACCCCTATATTATATTTATTAACCCCTAATATGCCGCCCCCAACGTCGCCTCCACCTACCTACAATAATTAACCCCTAATCTGCCGACCGGACCTCACCGCTACTATAATAAATGTATTAACCCCTAAAGCTAACTCTAACCAAAACCCTAACACCCCACTAAGTTAAATATAATTTAAAACTAACGAAATAAATTAACTCTTATTAAATAAATTATTCCTATTTAAAGCTAAATACTTACCTGTAAACCCTAATATAGCTACAATATAAATTATAATTATATTGTAGCTATTTTAGGATTAATATTTATTTTACAGGCAACTTTGTAATTATTTTAACCAGGTACAATAGCTATTAAATAGTTAATAACTATTTAATAGTTACCTAGTTAAAATAATTACAAAATTACCTGTAAAATAAATCCTAACCTAAGTTACAATTAAACCTAACACTACACTATCAATAAATTAATTAAATAAAATACCTACAAATAAATACAATGAAATAAACTAACTAAAGTACAAAAAATTAAAAAGAACTAAGTTACAAAAAATAAAAAAATATTTACAAACATTAGAAAAATATTACAACAATTTTAAACTAATTACACCTACTCTAAGCCCCCTAATAAAATAACAAAGACCCCCAAAATAAAAAAATGCCCTACCCTATTCTAAAATTAAAATAGAAAAGCTCTTTTACCTTACCAGCCCTGAAAAGGGCCCTTTGCGGGGCATGCACCAAATAATTCAGCTCTTTTGCCTGTAAAAAAAAAACATACAATACCCCTCCCCCAACATTACAACCCACCACCCACATACCCCTAATCTAACCCAAACCCCCTTAAATAAACCTAACACTAAGCCCCTGAAGATCTCCCTACATTGTCTTCACCACGCCGGGTTCACCGATCGATCCAGAAGAGCCTCTGATGTCTTGATCCAAGCCCAAGCGGGGGGCTGAAGATGTCCATGATCGACTGAAGTCTTTATCCAAGCAGAAGCTGAAGAGGTCCATGATCGGGCTGAAGTATTCTATCAAGCAGCATCTTCAATCTTCTTTCTTCCGGATCCATGGTCATCCCGCCGACGCGGAACATCCATCTTCACCGACGACTTCCCGACGAATGACGGTTCCTTTAAGGGATGTCATCCAAGATGGCGTCCCTCGAATTCCGATTGGCTGATAGGATTCTATCAGCCAATCAGAATTAAGGTAGGAAAATTCTGATTGACTGATGGAATCAGCCAATCAGATTCAAGTTCAATCCGATTGGCTGTTCCGATCAACCAATAGAATGCGAGCTCAATCTGATTGGCTGATCGAATCAGCCAATCGGATTGAACTTGAATCTGATTGGCTGATTCCATCAGCCAATCAGAATTTTCCTACCTTAATTCCGATTGGCTGATAGAATCCTATCAGCCAATCGGAATTCGAGGGATGCCATCTTGGATGACGTCCCTTAAAGGAACCGTCATTCGTCGGGAAGTCGTCGGTGAAGATGGATGTTCCACGTCGGCGGGATGACCATGGATCCGGAAGAAAGAAGATTGAAGATGCCGCTTTATAGAATTCAGCCCGATCATGGACCTCTTCAGCTCCCGCTTGGATGAAGACTTCAGCCTGATCATGGACCTCTTCAGCTCCCCGCTTGGGCTTGGATCAAGACATCGGAGGCTCTTCTTGATCGATCGGTGAACCCGGCATGGTGAAGACAAGGTAGGGAGATCTTCAGGGGCTTAGTGTTAGGTTTATTTAAGGGGGGTTTGGGTTAGATTAGGGGTATGTGGGTTGTAATGTTGGGGGGGTATTGTATGGGTTTTTTTTTACAGGCAAAAGAGCTAAATTCTTTGGGGCATGCCCCGCAAAGGGCCCTTTTCAGGGCTGGTAAGGTAAAAGAGCTTTTCTATTTTAATTTTAGAATAGGGTAGGGCATTTTTTTATTTTGGGGGTCTTTGCTATTTTATTAGGGGGCTTAGAGTAGGTGTAATTAGTTTAAAATTGTTGTAATATTTTTCTAATGTTTGTAAATATTTTTTTATTTTTTGTAACTTAGTTCTTTTTTATTTTTGTACTTTAGTTAATTTAATTGTATTTATTTGTAGGTATTGTATTTAACCCTTTAAGGACACAGCTTTCAGTTGTCTAAATTGTTTTATGACGGAAAAAATCCGTCATATGTCCTTAAGAGGTTAATTAATTAATTTATTGATAGTGTAGTGTTAGGTTTAATTGTAGATAATTGTAGGTATTTTATTTAATTAATTTATTGATAGTGTAGTGTTAGGTTTAATTGTAACTTAGGTTAGGATTTATTTTACAGGTAATTTTGTAATTATTTTAACTAGGTAGCTATTAAATGGTTATTAACTATTTAATAGCTATTGTACCTGGTTAAAATAATTACAAAGTTGCCTGTAAAATAAATATTAATCCTAAAATAGCTACAATATAATTATAATTTATATTGTAGCTATATTAGGGTTTATTTTACAGGTAAGTATTTAGCTTTAAATAGGAATAATTTATTTAATAAGAGTTAATTTATTTAGTTAGATAAAAATTATATTTAACTTAGGGGGGTGTTAGGGTTAGAATTAGCTTTAGGGGTTAATAAATGTATTAGAGTAGCGGTGAGGTCCGGTCGGCAGATTAGGGGTTAATGCTTGAAGTTAGGTGTCGGCGATGTTAGGGAGGGAAGATTAGGGGTTATTACTATTTATTATAGGGTTATTGAGGCGGGAGTGAGGCGGATTAGGGGTTAATACATTTATTATAGTAGCGGTGAGGTCCGGTCGGCAGATTAGGGGTTAATAAGTGTAGGTAGGTGGAGGCGACGTTGGGGGCGGCAGATTAGGGGTTAATAAATATTATGTAGCTGTCGGCGGTATTAGGGGCAGCAGATTAGGGGTACATAGGGATAACGTAGGTGGCGGCGGTGTGCGGTCGGCAGATTAGGGGTTAAAAAATTTTAATAGAGTGGCGGCGATGTGGGGGGGCCTCGGTTTAGGGGTACATAGGTAGTTTATGGGTGTTAGTGTACTTTAGAGCACAGTAGTTAAGAGCTTTATGAACCGGCGTTAGCCCAGAAAGCTCTTAACTCCTGGCTTTTTTCTATGGCTGGAGTTTTGTCGTTAGATTTCTAACGCTCACTTTAGCCACGACTCTAAATACCAGCGTTAGAAAGATCCCATTGAAAAGATAGGATACGCAAATGACGTAAGGGGATCTGTGGTATGGAAAAGTCGCGGCTGCAAAGTGAGCGTTAGACCCTGACCTACACGACTCTAAATACCAGCGGGCGGTAAAAACCAGCGTTAGGATCCTCTAACGCTGGTTTTGACGGCTACCGCCAAACTCTAAATCTAGGTGCTAGATTCTCTAAAGCTAACTGCTAGGATATTGAATGCCTAGTTCTGTCTAAACGTGTTTTTTTCTGTAGCGGTCATTGAAACTATGATTCAGGCTCAAAAACCTGTTACTTGCAATATTTACCATAAGATATTGCATAAATATCTTTCTTGGTGTGAGTCTAAGGGGTTCTCCTGGAGCCGGGTGAGGATTCCCCGGATTTTGTATTTTCTTCAAGATGGAGTGGATAAGGGTTTGTCAGTCAGTACTCTAAAGGGTCAGATTTCTGTGTTATCTATCATTTTGCACAGATGTCTTGCAGACCTACCAGATGTTCAAGCCTTTGTACAGGCTCTGGTTAGAATCAGGCCTGTGTTTAAACCTGTTGCTCCCCCATGGATTTAGTTAATTTAGTTCTTAAAGTTTTGCAGCAGGCTCTGTTTGAGCCAATGCATGTTGTTGATATAAGACTGTTGTCATGGAAAGCTTTGTTTCTTGTTGCCATTTCTTCCGCTCGCAGAGTGTCTGAGCTTTCAGCTCTGTAGTGTGATTCCCTCTACCTTATTTTTCATGCTGATAAGGCGGTCCTTCATACTAAATTGGGGTTTCTCCATAAGGTGGTATCGGATCGAAACATTATTCAGGAAAGTGTTGTTCCTTCTTTTTGTCCTAATCCTTCTTCTCAAAAGGAACATCCTTTGTATAACTTGGATGCTGTACAAGCTCTACATTTTTATTTACAAGCTACTAAGGATTTTCGGCAATCTTCTGCCCTGTTTGTTGTTTTCTCTGGAAAGTGTAAGGGTCAGAAGGCCACTTCTACTTCTCTGTCTCTCTGGTTTAGAAGTTTGATTCATTTGATTTATGAGACTCCTGGACAGCAGCCTCCTGAGAGAATTACGGCTAATTCCACTAGGGCTGTCTCCTCTTCTTGGGCTTTTTAAAAATGAAGCTTCTGTGGAACAGATTTGCAAGGCAGCAACATGGGTCCTCTTTGCATACTTTTTCCAAATTCTACAAATTTGATACTTTTGCTGCGGCTGAGGTCTCTTTTGGGAGAAAGGTTCTTCATGCGGTGATGCCTTCTGTTTAGGTCCTCCTGCCTTTTTCTCCCTCCCTGTTCATTCCGTGTCCTCTAGCTTGGGTATTGGTTCCCACTAGTAATTGGAATGACATTGTGGACTCTCCATGTCATAGGAAAGAAAACAAAATTTATGCTTACCTGATAAATTTCTTTCTTTCCGGACATGGAGAGTCCACGACCCGCCCTATTTTTTAATTATAATTTGGCAGTTTTTTTTTGTGTAAACCTCAGGCACCTTTTCAACCTTGTGTTTCTTCCTTTTCCATTTCCTTCAGCTGAATGACTGGGGGTTATGGATAAGACAGTTACACTTAACAGTTTTGCTGGGGTGCTCTTTGCCTCCTCCTGCTGGCCAGGAGTTAAATATACCACTAATAATTGAAATGACATCATGGACTCTTTTATCAGGTAAGCATCAATTTTGTTTTTTCTGGTTTACCTTGTGTGAAAGCAGGTTAATTACCATGGATACCAATCAGCTTATTATTTTACTTGTGCCCCAGATTCAGTTGCCCTGAGGACTGGAATTGAGAAACACTGTTCTAAAAAACTTAACGTAATATGGAGAAAGAAATGGCCAAGTTACATAGTTGGATCCATATGGATTTGAGACAAAGATGACTCAAGGTTAAGGGATATTATTGTCATTATTTAACTTCTACATAAAAACCTTAATCACTGCACTGAATACACAATAAATGTTTTAAACACTTTTAAAACTGTCTTATGTTTTGCAAAATTTACATAGTTGTGCAGTCCAGGAAATCATCCCTTTGAACACTGCTTGTGTATATTTACTTTATCACTTTGCTGTGGTCAACTATGGACATATATAAATGAGTTCCTGTTGATATCAAGCAATCACTGTGTTGCATGTGGGAGGGTCATGGCATGCACTCCAGTTTCTCTGTAAGCAGTTTCAGCTTGTGCATTAAAAATATAGTCATTAAATGTCATGTGCATTAAAAATATTTTATTTTCAGTACCAATTATTAAAACTTTAACCCGAATTCAATTGATTAAAAGTTATATCTTATTTTTAGATGCATCTTTGAGAGGGGAATGATCAAATGATCTTTCAAATAAAATGGGATTTTGTCCCTTTAACTTATATAAATATTAACTCATGCCTCTAGTAATTGCACGGTAGGATTTGCATTGTGTCATGCAAGCAAGCTTTAAAAACAAATGTAATTTCACTTGCTGATTAATAAAAAAAAAACTTCTAATTTGCACAGCACAAACAGTCTTGTCAAATTAATCTAAGACAATTTAAAAAAAAATGCACTTTTTAGGACATTGTTTTAAATAATATATAAAAAATTAACTGGCACAATAAAGAAAACTACAAAACCATCAAAACGTGTAACACTGAGTTCTCCCATATTGAAGCTCAGTTATTCTCGCATCCTGTGACAGAAATGGAGCAAATTCATAGATCGGTAAAATTGTTGACTTTTTAACAATATTTTTATCTGAGTTCTTCAGTTTAGCATTCACAATACAAAGAAGAAACTGCCTTTTGCAGTGGCTGCATTGCTCTTTAAAACTTTTTTAAAAAAATGCAAAAATATAAATATTCTGCTTGATATTGTGCAAACTAATCTCAAATTCAAGGTGTAGCTGTTAAAAAGCTGGCAATGTAACAGATCTGTAAATGTATATAGTACAAGAAGACATGTGCTCCAATATGGAGGCCAAAACACAAATCAGTTCAACTCTTCCTTGGAGTAAAATGTATATTCTCTGTATAATACAAAAAGGAAACAAAAAGCACATAAAGGGGCCGATTTATCAAATGTCTGTCCGAAAAGATCCGCTCATCAAATCATGTCCGACAGACATCGCTGAATGCCGACAGCATATGCTGTCAGCATTTAACATTGCACAAGCAATTCTGGTGAACTGCTTGTGCAATGCCGCCCCTGCAGATTTGTGGCCAATAGGCCGCTAGCAGGGACTGTCAATCAACCTGATCGTACACGATCAGGCGGATTAATGTCCACAGCCTTAGAGGCGGCAGACCAGTTAAGGAGCAGCGGTCTTAAGACCGCTGTTTCATAACTGATGTTTCCGGCGAGCCTGAAGGCTAATGTGGAAACAGGGGCATCAGGGGCCATTCATCCCTTGATAAATAGGCATTAATCACATGTATAAACATATAACAACTAGAGCCTAATTGTAAGAAAGTATACAACTAAGTAAAAAGGAGGTAGGCTCTCAAAAATAATTGTTGGTAAATTCTGAGGAAGCGTTTTTGTGAAACGCGCGTCAGGGGTCCTAGGAGTAGCTTTGTCTCTCCTTGTTTCTTAATTTGCTTACCAAGGTTATATAAAATAAGTCTCTGTTACCTAGCTTTGTTAGTCTCAGCCCAGTAGTTAAAAAATATTGGAATCATTTTAAAATCAGCCCTCCGATTGTAAGGGCTTAGTTTACCTGTGACAATATTTTGCTGGCTGACTATATGAGTATATTATTTTATCAGACACGCTATTATTACCTCTTGGTTTAAAGGGCCATAATACCCACATTTTTTCTTTCATGATTTAGAAAGAGAATGCATTTTTAAACATCTTTCTAATTTACTTCTATTATCTAATTTGTTTTATTCTTTTAATATTCTTTGCTGAAAAGCATATCTAGATATGCTTAGTAGCTGCTGATTGGTTGCTGCACATAGAAGCCTCATGTGATTGGCTCACCCATGTGCATTGCTTTTTCTTCAAATAAGGATATCTAAAAAATGAAGCAAAATAAATAATAGAAGTAAATAGTAATGTTGTTTAAATTTGTATGTTCTATCTGAATCATGAAAGAAAGATTTTGGGTTTAGTGGCCCTTTAAGTGTTTTTAATTTAGCCTAAGTTAATTTATGAATGATTATTCCTAGCTCTTTCAATAAAGATTATTAGTATGAATGGTGTGGAATAATATCCTTTCTAAATCTACATCAGTTTTGCAGAGTTTACCAACAATTATTTTTGCAGAGCCTACCTCCTTTTACTAAGTTGTATACTTTCTTACAATTAGGCTCTAGTTGTTATCTGTTCTCATTTGGGGCCTCTGCGACAGGTTTAATTCTTATTACTACAAATATTATAACTGTATAATTTACACCCTATTACAGGGAAAGAATTTAATAGAATTACCTGCCAAATAAAACTTTGCTCCCCCTACTAATTGTGCAACCTTAACATGTATAATCACGTCATGTAAGATCCCCTTTATCTATAAAAAGCTGTTTTAAGATAAAAAACATATGTTGTCAAACCTGTTTACTTGTTTCATTTTACTGACCTGAAAGAGATGAAGTGGAGTATTTATTATTTTGTTAAAAAAAACAAAAAACGTTTGTCTTTAAATTGCATGCTTTATCTGTATCATGAACATTTAAGTTTGACTTTACTGTCACGTTAACCCCTTTGCTACCAGGAATTTCATAGGAAAACTTGCACAATACATTTTTAGCATTTTTGATTAAACAGAAATAGTGCTTTTGATTTTTTTATTTAATTATGAGATATATATATATATATATATATATATATATATATATATATATATATATATATATATATATATATATTTATATATATATTTAAAGTAGACAACCCAAGGTATTTATCTAGGCCCATTTTGGCAAAAAGCCAATAAAAAAATTATCTTTCTTGCATACTTCACATTTCTAACTGAAATAATTTGCACACAACTACTGCAGTCATATGACAAATGGTTATAAAATGTTATCTGGGATCCCCTTTTGTTCAGAAATAGCAGACCTGCAGGGCCTTGCCATTGCTTTTTGGTAAAAAGAATACCGCTAATTGCAGCTGTGCACCTTACGTGAAATTCCTTGCAGTGAAGAGGTTAATCAGTTGGCTTCTAAGGTTATTTTTTTATGCAGAATAGAGATTACCCTCCCACCTAACACCTCCCACTCCCTGATCCCTCCCAAAGATCTCTCCCTCCCTCACCCACCACTGCTCACCATCATCTTAGTACTGGCAGAAGGTCTGTTAGCATGCACTTATTTGTGCTATTATTATTATTATTGCCCTCACAGTGTGGCAATCACTGCTCAATTGTCCCACCACTCTGAACCCCCCAAACAGCTCTTTAACCCTCCCCCTATTACTACTGGTAGCCATATTAGATACTGGCAGCTGTTTATTTTTTTATATTTTTTTATTTTTTATTTTTTTCTGTAGTGTAGTGTTGCCCCCTACCTCCTTCCTGCCCATGATCATTAATTATGGCCCCCCCTTCCAATCCTCATTTTTCTGTAGTGTAGCTTCCCATCCCTCCTTCTCACTTAATTTGTTTTCTGTTGCATAGAGCCCCTCCCACTCCCTCCTCCTCTGCCTCAGGGCACGATCCAATATACGGCGTAGTTTTCGACGCAAGCGAGGGAACCCGCCAGCAGTTGCTAAAGTGCCGTACTAAACTAGCGATGTCCAGAAATAAGCGTAAGTACAAATTTCTGGAGTCGCCAGTGACTTACGGCACTTTAGAAACTGCCGTTGCCTACAAAAACTAATATTAAATCTAATCTAATAATATTAAAAACTAGTATTAAATCTCCCGTAACTGTCTAACACGCCTACCAAGCATCATCCCCACACGTATACCTCTAAGTCCGCAATCCCCCCTCTCACTCCTAATAATAAATTTATTAACCCCTAAACTGCCACTCCCGGACCCCGCCGCCACCTACATTGTATGTATTAAACCCTAAATCGCCGCTCCCGGACCCCGCCGCCACCTACATTATATGTATTAACTCCTAAACCGCCGCTCCCGGACCCCACCACCTACATTAAATATATTAACCCCTAATCTGACCCCCTACACCGCCGCCACCTACATTAAATATATTACCCCCTAATCTGATCCCCCTACACCACCGCTACCTACATTAAATAAATTAACGCCTAATCTGACCCCCTACACCGCCGCCACCTACATTAAATATATTAACCCCTAAACCTAAGTCTAACCCTAACACCCCCTATCTTAATTATTCTTTAAATAAATCTAAATAATATTAATATCATTAACTAAATAATTCCTATTTAAAACTAAATACCTATAAAATAAACCCTAAGATAGCTACAATATAATTAATAAATACGTTGTAGCTATTTTAGGATTTATATTTATTTTACAGGTAACTTTGTATTTATTTTAACTAGGTACAATAGCTATTAAATAGTTAATAACTATTTAATAGCTAGCTAGTTAAAATAATTGCAAAATTACCTGTAAAATAAATCCTAACCTAAGTTACAAATACATCTAACACTACACTATCAATAAATTAATTAAATAAATTAACTACAATTATCTAATATAAAATACAATTAAATAAACTAAACTATATTAGAAAAAACAAACACTAAATTACAAAAAAAAAAATATTACAAGAAGTTTAATCTAATTATACCTAATCTAAGCCCCCTAATAAAATAAAGCCCCCCAAAATAATAAAATTTCCCTACCCTAAAAAGGACCTTTTGCGGGGCATTGCCTTAAAGTAACCAGCTCTTTTACCAGCCCTTAAAAGGGCTTTTTGCGGGGCATTGCCCCAAAGTAATCAGCTCTTTTACCTATAAAAAAAAATACAATACCCCCCAACATTGCAACCCACCACCCACACACCCCTACTCTAAAACCCACCCGATCCCCCCTTAAATAAACCTAACACTACCCCATTGAAGATCACCCTACCTTGAGCCGTCTTCACCCAACCGGGCCGAACTCTTCATCCGATGCCGGCACAAGTGGTCCTCCAGCTGGGCAGAAGTCTTCATCCGATCGGGGCAAAAGAGGTCCTCCATCCGGCAGAAGTCTTCATCTATCCGCGGCTCCATCTTCAAGACAGCCGACGCGGAACATCCTCCTCGGCCGACAGACTAACAACGAATGAAGGTTCCTTTAAATCAGGGATTTTTAACCTTTTTTTTGCCGTGGCACACTTTTTTACATTAAAAAATCCTGTGGCACACCACCATCCCAAAATTAAAAAAAAATCACACATTGTAGCCTAATACGCATATATATATATATACACATACACACAAACACACACATACTGTATGTATTGTGCTGTTATGCCATGCCTCCTACAAACTACCCCTGCACTGGGAGTAAAAAACAAGCAAAGTTTAAAAAATATGTCACACTGTTCTCAGTCTGCCGTGGCACACCTGAGGATCTCTCACGGCACACTAGTGTGCCAAGGCACACTGGTTGAAAAACACTGCTTTAAATGACGTCATCCAAGATGGCATCCCTCGAATTCCGATTGGCTGATAGGATTCCAATCGGAATTAAGGTAGGAAAAATCTGATTGGTTGATTTAATTAGCCAATCGGATTGAAGTTCAATCCGATTGGCTGATTGGATCAGCCAGTAGAATGCAAGGTCAATTCTATTGGCTGATCCAATCAGCCAATCGGATTGAACTTCAATCTGATTGGCTGATTAAATCAACCAATCAGATTTTTCCTACCTTAATTCCATTTGGCTGATAGAATCCTATCAGCCAATCGGAATTCGAGGGACGCCATCTTGGATGACGTCATTTAAAGGAACCTTCATTCGTTGTTTGTCCGTTGGCCGAGGAGGATGTTCCGCGTCAGAGGTCTTGAAGATGGAGCCGCGGATGAAGACTTCTGCCGGATGGAGGACCTCTTCTGCCCCGCTTGGATGAAGACTTCTGCCGGATGGAGGACCTCTTCTGCCCCGCTTGGATGAAGACTTCTGCTGGATGGAGGACCACATCACCCGGATTGGATGAAGAATTCGGCCCGGCTGGGTGAACACGACTCAAGGTAGGGTGATCTTCAGGGGGTTAGTGTTAGGTTTTTTAAGGGGGGATCGGGTGGGTTTTAGAGTAGGGGTGTGTGGTGGTGGGTTGTAATGTTGGGGGGTATTGTATTGCTTTTTTTTACAGGTAAAAGAGCTGATTACTTTGGGGCAATGCCCCGCAAAAAGCCATTTTAAGGGCTGGTAAAAGAGCTGGTTACTTTGGGGCAATGCCCCGCAAAAGGCCCTTTTAAAGGCTATTCGTAATTTAGTTTAGGGTAGGGAAATTTTATTATTTTGGGGGGCTTTTTATTTTATTTGGGGGCTTAGATTAGGTGTAATTAGATTAGGTGTAATTAGATTAAACTTCTTGTAATATTTTTTTATTTTTTGTAATTTAGTGTTTGTTTGTTTGTTTTTGGTAATATAGTTTAGTTTATTTAATTGTATTTTATATTAGATAATTTTAGTTAATTTATTTAATTAATTTATTGATAGTGTAGTGTTAGGTGTATTTGTAACTTAGGTTAGGATTTTTTTACAGGTAATTTTGTAATTATTTTAACTAGGTAGCATTAAATAGTTATTAACTATTTAATAGCTATTGTACCTAATTAAAATAAATACAAAGTTACCTGTAAAATAAATATAAATTCTAAAAATAGCTACAATGTAATTATTAATAATATTGTAGCTATTTTAAGGTTTATTTTATAGGTAAGTATTTAGTTTAAATAGGAATACTTTAGTTAAAATATTAATATTATTTCGATTTATTTAAATAATAATTAAGTTAGGGGGTGTTAGGGTTAGACTTAGGTTTAGGGGGTAATATATTTAATGTAGGTAGCGGCGGTGTAGGGGGGTCAGATTAGGGGGTAATACATTTAATGTAGGTAGCGGCGGTGTAGGGGGTCAGATTAGGGGGTAATACATTTAATGTAGGTGGCGGCGGGGTCTGGGAGTGGCGGTTTAGGGGTTAAACACTTTATTTAGTGGCGGTGGGGTCCAGGAGTGGCAGTTTAGGGGTTAATACACTTTATTAGGTATATTGGTGGGGGATTGCGGTTGACAGGTAGATAGACATTGCGCATGCGTTAGGTGTTGGTTTTTTTTGCAGGCATTTTAGGGAGTTTCGGTGCTCCAATACTCAGCACAAGGCCTGCTACGGGGTGCATTTTGTGGCGAGGTGAAAATGGAGTAAGATTTCTCCATTTTCACCACGTAAGGCCTTGCGCTGTATATTGGATACCAAATTGCGCGTGTTTTCTATGTCAGTCTATGGGCAAAAAACTATGGCCGAAGGGTGAAATATACAAGCGTAACTTCTATGTTACGCCGTATATAGGATACCAAACTAGCGCAAAATCTGGCGTCGCCGGCTTTTGCGGGTGACACTGCATATCGGATGGGACCCCAGATGTACAGTATATATACATTATGTGGTACTATGGGCAAAGTACCACATCACGTATATATACATATTTTTGGGATAAGAGGTTAGTATACATTTGAATTATGTACTGTATGCCCCTCCCCCCAAATACAGCAAAACAAACTGCCTTCATCAGCTTACCAAGGAGCTCTTCATTTACAAACAAAAGTTTATATATTTGTTTATAATTTATTCTTATAATTTCCATTAAAAAACAATAAAAAACAGGTATTTTACAGCATTTGAATTGCATTTCTGTATTTTTTTTAAATAGTGTGACAATAACCCCCCATCCAAACATATTGAATGTACAAAAGAAAAGGTTGTTTTAATGAAAAGTGACTGTGAGACACTGTCTGAAAGTGAAACACTTGCATAATTGTAGCGCTTGCCTGAGGCACATGCACTCTATCTGATGAACGGGTTAGCTCTGCCCCTCTCTGTTGTACAAGTAACATTACTTGCAGAAGTGAGGGGATGGAGCTAATCAGTCCATCAGACAGTGGGTGCACATCAGTAAAGCTAGACAGAACTGGGAAAGTTGCTGGGATGTAAGAAGTCAGTGTTTATGGTACTAAAAAATTACTTAAAGGGATACTAAACCCACATTTATTCTTTCATGATTCAGATAGAGCATGCAATTTTAAGCAACTTTCCAATGTACTCCTATTATCAATTTTCTTCATTCTCTTGCTATCTTTATCTAAAAAGCAGGAATTTAAATCTTAGGAGACCATTTTAGTTTCAGCACCATGGATAGTGCCCACTTATTGGTGACTGACATTTAGCTACCAATAAGCAAGCATAACCCAGGTTCTCAACCAAAAATGGGCCGGCTTCTATGCTTTACATTCCTGTTTTTTAAATAAAGATAGCAATTAAGAGAAGGAAGGTAAATTGATAATAGGAGTAAATTAAAAAGTTGCTTAAAGGGACACTGAACCCAAATGTTTTCTTTTGTGATTCAGATAGAGAATGCAATTTCAAGTAACTTTCTAATGTACTCCTATTAACAATTTTTCTTTTTTTTGGGTTCAGGACTCTGGACAGCACTTTTTTATTGGTGGATTAATTTATCCACCAATCAACAAGAATAACCCAGGTTATTCACCAAAAATGGGCCGGCATCTAAACTTACATTCTTGCATTTCAAATAAAGATAGCAAGAGAAGGAAGAAAAAATGATAATAGGAGTAAATTAAAAAGTTGCTTAAAATTGCATTAATGAGTTATGTGTTTTCCTGCTTGTTTGTTAAATTATATAAATATTAACTCATACCTCTAGTAATTGCATGGTAGGATTTGCATTGTGTCATACTAACAAGCGTTAAAAACAAATAAGATTTCACGTGCTAGTTAATCACATATATTAAAAAACCTTCTAATTTGCACAGCACAACCAGTCTTTTCAAATTAATCTAAGACTATTTATTTAAAAAACTTTTTATGACATTGTTTTATATAATAATACAAAATTAACTGACATAATAAAGAAATACTACAACACCATCAAAAAGTGTAAAACTGAGTTCTCCCATATTAGATCTCAGGTATTCTCATATCCTGTGACAAAAACGGAGCAAATTCAGAGATTGGTGATATTGTTGACTTTTTAACAATATTTTTATTGTGAACGCTAAGTTTACAATACAAAGTTGAAACTGCCTTTTGCAGTGGCTGCATTGCTCTTTTAAACTATTTTTTTTTTTAACAACTGCAAAAATGTATATATTCTGCTTGATATTGTACAAACTATTCTCAAGTTCAAGATATAGCTGTTAAAAAGCTGGCAATGTAACAGATCTGTAAATGTATAAAATGTCTATCACATAGTACAAGAAGACATGTGCTCCAATATAGAGGCGCAAACACAAATCAGTTTAACTCTTCCTTGGGGTAAAATGTATATTGTCTGTATAATGCAAAAAGAAAACAAAAAGCACATTAAGAGTTAAAGGGACAGTCTACAATATATTTTTTATTATTTTAAAAAAATTCATAATTCCTTTATTACCCATTCCCCAGTTTTGCATAGCCAACACAGTTATATCAATATACTTTTTACATCTGTGATTACCTTGTATCTAAGAAACTTCTGACAGCCCCCTTATCACATGACTTTTTATGTATTATCTATTGACTTGCAGTTAGTACTGTATTGTGCTAACTCTTAAATAACTCCCTGTGCCTGAACTCAGTCAGCCAGATTACTAGTTTTGCATTATGGCTGCTCGCTAATATCGTGTACGTTATTTCTATTGTATATCTTTTATAACGTAGGTATTATGAGTCTGAAAAAAAGCTCGTAATGCGTTGCGATAACATGAGTACCAAGTTTATTTAATAAGCGTAATTACAGGCACGTTAAAGATTCTCCCATAGAAATCAATGCTAAATGAACTAATCATTGATTTTTCATCTAACACTCGATCTCGTGAGAAATACACACAACTCTGTCATATTACGTATACGAAATAATGCACAACAAAAACACTCAGCTCAAATGTACAAACAACAATCGCTCACACAACATAGCACATACGCATTCAACATACATAATCGTAAGCAAAAAATAATGCACAACGTTTACACTAAACGAGGAATCGTTAATACATTAAGATCTTGCAACACGGAACAAAACAACATGAAAAAAGAATTGCACACTGATACACAAACAAAACACTTGCATTGCAGATTACGTAACATTAGTATAAATAAACATTTACAGCTCTTGACAAATACGAGACCATCACAAATCAGCATTTACATTTACAGATACTACTTTTGGAGAATGTTATGCAAAATGATCACTATGACATCATCGCATTATACACATTACACAAATACATAGGTGCATTTACAAACTCAATATGAGCATGCGCAAATTCAAAAAGCTAATACACATTGCACACATACTAGTTACATAGAAAGCACACCTGAACCTTCTTTACTTTGCAAACAGGTACATCATTAAAGATTTACATAGAGTAAATAAGCACGCTCTAAGCGTGGCTTCTTTGACTCTATTGCTTTTTCAAGTTAGGTTCAGGTCTAGGCGTTGGAGGGTTTGAAGAGATTTGAGAGTAGAGAGATTTTGTGTGATTTAGTGACAGTTAGTTAGTGTGACAGTTAGTGGGAGAGTTAGTTAGTGTGAGAGTTAGTTAGCATGAGACTTAGTTAGTGTGAGAGTTAGTTAGCATGAGACTTAGTCAGTGTGAGAGTTAGTGTGAGAGTTAGTTAGTGTGAGAGTGTGAGTTAGTGTGAGTGTATGAGTTAGTGTGAGAGTTACTGAGAGAGCGATTTAGTGAGCGAGAGTTTGTTTGGGTGAGTGTGCGAGTGTTTTGTTCCTACATTGATTATATAAACACATTTACACGCAAACACATTCAATACATACATACACTTATCACTAACACTACATACATTCCATACCCTATTCCCTCTCATACTACACTCCATACCTCATTCCCTTTCATCCCATACCTCATTCCCTTTCATCCCATACCCCATTCCCTTTCCTCCCATTCCCATCCCATAGTTTTATTTTTGTTTTATTTTGCAAAACCTTTTTTGTTTACATATCCTCATTTTCGTCTTTTTCAACATATACGTTTGTCTGTTTAATATCCCTTACCCTCTTTTATTGATATCCCATTCACACTTTCAGCACTTTTTACTTTTTGTTCATTATTTTGACCCCCTTTCATTTGGGCACATTCACATTTTGTTTGAGTATGTCGGGAGGGGGGAATAGGGGGCAGATTAGCTCGCAGCTATTAGAGCTCATTAGGCAGGAGGCTAGGGCTGAGTTTAGGGATGAGCTTTTAGAGGAGGTTAGGCAGGAGTTTAGGCAGGAGAGAGGGAGAGGAAGGGGGAGAGGAAGGGGGAGAGGAACTGGTCAGGAAGGGTGACAGGAAGGGGGAGAGGATGGGGGACAGGAAGGGGGTGGGTGGTCCCAGCTATTTTGTGGAAGATGAACAAGTGGCTGGGCCCAGTGGTCTTCAGCGTAGACAGGGAGCTAAACAGTCCAGAAAACAGAGGCTCACATTGCATGAGAAACCCAGGCAGAGGGAGGAGAGATATACTATGGATGAGAAGGAGGCCCTTATAGAGGCTTATATGGAGAGGGCTAGGAGTCTGCAGGCACCAAGGGCCACCCCTTCGCATAAGAGGAAGTTGTGGAATGAGATCAGGAATGCCGTAAATGCAGTGGGGGTCTATAACAGGGATGTGAAGTCTATTCAGCATGCAGTTACCGGGACTGCAGAGCTGAACTGAAAGGAAAGCTCACAAGGGATAAGGAATACCTAGCAGGGACCGGTGGCAGTCAGGAAACAATTTTTGAGTATTCCCGCTGGGAGGACATGCTGCTTCCCAACATCTCCGAGGTGGCCATAGTCGGTATCGGAGGAGTTGATACCAGGAACCTGCCCCTCTCATCTGTCGGTAAACTCATTTAATAATCTCTTTACATCAACCTCATAACCCATTCACACGCAAAAATTATTTAAGGATATGACTAATGCAATTACGCTTTTTATACATTATTACGTAAAAGCATTCACAATTACCTTGCGAAAGTTGCATTTCAAGAAAAGCCATCACATTAGTATCTAGTCTACAGATTAGGTGTGCATTTAAACAGATTTAAGACAAACACAAAAAGACATTCAGATTGACCATATAGATATCAGAAAGACGGGTTTGCAAATACGTAAATCGTACTGATTGCTTTTGCTTACAATAGAATTACAAAGGCAGCCTTATCAATACACTTTCAAATAGAACATTTACATCTTTATTTGGAACTGTGCTAATATCTTGATTTCTTTCTTTTTACAATATACAGAGTCTGAGGCCGGGGAGGAGGAAGCACAGCACCCACAGGCTCCTACTTCACCCAGGCATGAGAGTGGTGCAGATGACTCGCCACCTCAGGGAGACCTGGAAGATATCCCTGCACTACCCCCCCCTGAAGAAGCCCCCACTGCAGAAGAGATCCCTGCAGTAGCCCCTCGTGCAGAATTAGCCTGCTGTGCAGCAGCTCCTCAGGAGAACATCCCCCCAGAGATACCAGAGGTGCAGATTTTAAATAATTTCCTCAAAGAGATGAGTGCCTCCCAGAGGGAACAGGTGGAATACAGAGTGTACCTGACAGGAGTACTGAATGATATTCGCGAAGGACAAAGAGATATTTTGAATGCTCCCAATAATGTGTTGCAGGTCCTCCGGGAGGTGCTAAACGCACCATCTGCTCCTGCCCCATCTGCTCCTGGGCCTACTCCATCTTCTCCTCTGCCTCAATCTCCTCCTCAGCCTGGTGATCCCTTAACCACTCACAGTATTCCTCCTCCCCTTATTTCCCAACCATCTCCTATGAGAACTTGTCTCGTGGGAAGAGGGGAAGGAAGAGGAAGAAATTTTGTATATATTTGTATTTATTTAATGTGTAAAGGATAGGTATGTAATGATGTGGTCTTTTTACACTTGTGGAGCACACCCTGTATTGAATAGGCTTCTATAGGACCAGGTCCATGGAGGCAGATTGTTTGCAGAGTGTATTTTACAAGTGTGCTGTACCACATCATCTGCTGTCCACATGCTGTCCTTGTTGATTTACATTGATTGGTTTTTGTTCTCCTAATCTCAAACAAAATGACCATTACAATTATACATGATGGCATATCACTGCTTTGAATAATTGTTGGTTACAAAGAAAAACCTTTATTACGCATTATCAAGTTTTGAATAACAAGACTTTCAGCCAATCAGTGATCACTCCAAGTTAACCACACTGCATGAGCTCAATGTTTTCTATATGAAACACATCAACTAATGCCCTCTAGTGGTCAAAATGCATTCAGATTAGAGGCACACTTTAAGGTCTAAGAAATGAGCAGATGAACCTCCTAGGTTTAGCTTTCAACTAAGAACACCAAGAGAACAAAGATAAACTGGGGATAAAAGTTTAATAGAAATTAGAAGAAAATTGCATTTCATATTTAAATCATTAATGTTTTTCTTGACTTGACTGTCCCTTTAAACAAGAACATATGCTAACATATACTAATCCTTAGGGCTTGTTGGTATATCTACAGGTACTTGTTAAAGCAAGAAAATATTTGAATTTGATACTAAGCCTGTATGCCATATTTCTCTTGACGTGTTAAATAAAGTGTATTTTTTTAAAGCTACATTATAGTGTTTGAATTTTTTAAGAAAGTCATTTCATTTAAAAGTGTATGAAAGCAGAGTCTAACATTTTAAACAACATTCACACTTACTCACATTCTTTGACTTGTTATATTGTTATCCTTTGCAGAAAGTTTTATCTATGACTGCTCTGCTGATTGGTGGCTGCATATACCTACTGATTGTCATTGACTCACCAATGTGTTTACTTAAAATACAGTAGTGTATTGATGCACATTCAACACATTATACCAAGAGACTGAAGCACAGGGTTAAAAATGTATGTTAAATAAAAAAATAAAAAATGTGGGTTTCATGTACTTTTAAGAGTTACATTAGAAATATATGCTCACAGTACTATATTTGGAGATTAACAATGTGGAAGCCATACATGACACAATACTGAGCATTAACATTAAGAAAAAATATCAGGGCATAACATCTAGAATAAGTAGACATCTCATATATTTATCATATGATAAAGGTTAATGCATATTGATTATTTTATTCAAATACAAAAGCGCATCTTTAGGAATTATATATGTAGAAAATTCAGTACAACACATTAGTCATTTAGTAAAGTGAAAATTTTGTTGACAAACATATTAAACAAGATGGAGTATATTCATGGATTTGCACTTGCCTCAAAATGTATTCTGTATGAAAAACATATTGCCATCATTCATTTCTTCAACGAGACAGCCATCCAAAGATATTTTTGTGTTCTTTATCAGCTAAGGTTCAACAATGTACATGATTGACACAATCCATAATCCAAGAAAGTCATGGTTTTAAACTTGTGTTCTCATTCGCAAACGTGGGTTACGTGGAAAATCAAATATTGTGGGAGAAGGTAATCCAATCA
Source organism: Bombina bombina (assembly GCF_027579735.1). NCBI lineage: Eukaryota > Metazoa > Chordata > Amphibia > Anura > Bombinatoridae > Bombina > Bombina bombina. Next base: position 212,110,300 of record NC_069502.1, read on the forward strand.
GATGAATTTAACACCTTGGCATGTGATGTCTTAAGCAACATGGCACATCCGAGATCGCATAAAAATGTAATCCAGTCAAAGGACGAATTTAACACCTTTGCACGTGATGTCTTAAGCAACATGGCGCATCCGACATTGCATTAAATAGTAATCCAATCAAAGGACGGATTTAACACCTTTGCATGTGACATCTTAAGCAACATGGCGCATCCGAGATCACATAAAAATGTAATCCAATCAAAGGACGGATTTTACCGCTTTGCATGTTACATCTTAAGCAACATGGCGCATCCGAGATCACGTAAAAACGTAATCTAATCAAAGGATTGATTTTACAGCTTTGCATGTGACGTTTTAAGCAACATGGCGCATCCGAGATCACGTAAAAACGTAATCAAATCAAACGACGGATTTTACAGCTTTGCATGTGACGTCTTAAGCAACATGGCACATCCGAGATCATGTAAAAATGCAATCCAATCAAAGGACGGATTTTACAGCACTGCATGTGACGTCTTAAGCAACATGGCGTATCCGAGATCATGTAAAAATGCAATCCAATCAAAGGACGGATTTTACAGCGTTGCATGTGACGTTTTAAGCAACATGGCACATCCAAGATCACATAAAAATGCAATCCAATCAAAGAACGGATTTTACAGCTTTGCATGTCAAAAAGAAACATATTTATATTTTAAAAACTAATATGTGCTATGTTGTTATCTATGAAGCGTGTTTGTTTCATGTAATGCACAGCTTCGCATAATCTAACGCTAGATAACAGAATACTGTGATATATGAAATATAATCCATTGTTGGTAATCCTATACTATAAAAGGCCAAGTGTGTTTGTCCGAAGCTGTCATGCACAGTAGAGACAGCACGAGGACAAACACACCTGGCCTTACAGTCCCTAAGTCTCTGCAGTGTGAGCAGAAGTGAACGTGGCTGGGGCGTGGCCAAGCATGAGTGCCGTGAAGGGGGCATGGCCGAGCGTGAAGGGGGCAGGGCCAGGCAGGCCGTGAAAGGCTGTGCAGTCTGAGAGCTCAAAACAGCTCAAAAGAGGGGAGAGACTGGGGTAGGGAAAAGATAAGAAAGGTGACAGAGAGATCAAGAGGGGAGAGAGAGATCAAGAGGAGAGATAAAGAGAGGGAGAGAGACAGCAAAAGAGAGAAATGTGTTTTGAGGTAATCTCAAGAGCAGCAAATAACCTATGTTCTAACTGCTGATTGGTGGCTGTATATATATATATATATATATATATATATACAGGGGGTGCAGAATTATTAGGCAAATGAGTATTTTGACCACATCATCCTCTTTATGCATGTTGTCTTACTCCAAGCTGTATAGGCTCGAAAGCCTACTACCAATTAAGCATATTAGGTGATGTGCATCTCTGTAATGAGAAGGGGTGTGGTCTAATGACATCAACACCCTATATCAGGTGTGCATAATTATTAGGCAACTTCCTTTCCTTTGGCAAAATGGGTCAAAAGAAGGACTTGACAGGCTCAGAAAAGTCAAAAATAGTGAGATATCTTGCAGAGGGATGCAGCATTCTTAAAATTGCAAAGCTTCTGAAGCGTGATCATCGAACAATCAATTCAAAATAGTCAACAGGGTCGCAAGAAGCGTGTGGAAAAACCAAGGCACAAAATAACTGCCCATGAACTGAGAAAAGTCAAGCGTGCAGCTGCCAAGATGCCACTTGCCACCAGTTTGGCCATATTTCAGAGCTGCAACATCACTGGAGTGCCCAAAAGCACAAGGTGTGCAATACTCAGAGACATGGCCAAGGTAAGAAAGGCTGAAAGACGACCACCACTGAACAAGACACACAAGCTGAAATGTCAAGACTGGGCCAAGAAATATCTCAAGACTGATTTTTCTAAGGTTTTATGGACTGATGAAATGAGAGTTAGTCTTGATGGGCCAGATGGATGGGCCCGTGGCTGGATTGGTAAAGGGCAGAGAGCTCCAGTCCGACTCAGACGCCAGCAAGGTGAAGGTGGAGTACTGGTTTGGGCTGGTATCATCAAAGATGAGCTTGTGGGACCTTTTCGGGTTGAGGATGGAGTCAAGCTCAACTCCCAGTCCTACTGCCAGTTTCTGGAAGACACCTTCTTCAAGCAGTGGTACAGGAAGAAGTCTGCATCCTTCAAGAAAAACATGATTTTCATGCAGGACAATGCTCCATCACACGCGACCAAGTACTCCACAGCGTGGCTGGCAAGAAAGGGTATAAAAGAAGAAAATCTGGGGGGCGGAGCTGGCCGCAGCTAAGATGGCTGCTTAACTCCATAGCTCCGTTAACCGGCTCCATCAGCTATGCCTATTTAAGTCACATTTCTGGTACTACGCATCCTAAACTATGAGGAACTGATAAGTACTTGCCCAGGGAGGTTGGAGGCTGAATTTGAGACCCCGGAGTGCCATCTCAGCGGTAAGATCGTCGCTACTCGCAGTGCCTGTGTCACACGATGTAAACCCTGAGACGCCGCAACGCAACAGACAGTGAAGGGCCCCAGCTGTGCCGGGAGAGAGAGGCCCAGACCTAACAGACTTGGACGACCGCAGGTAAATAGCGGTGATAGAAGGGAGCCCTCCCATACCCTCCCCGAGAGAGATATCTTGCCCGCGGGCTGCCGGACCTAGAGGTCCTCCCGTAACAGGCCGCCATCTTGCCATCCCCACACGCAGTCAGAGGCCGCAAGGGGCAAACAGAAAGTGCGCTGTTAAGGCGGAATTGAGAGCTTAACCTCGACAATTTTGAACTGCCTAGCGAGAAGAAGTGGGAGAGGGTCGGGGGAAAGGTAGTGAAGACTGGAGTGGCGAGAACTTGTTTGACTTACAGCAAGACATAAGATAATGCTTTGTAGCAACCCAGACCTATAAAACAAATTACGAGTCACAGCCCTACCATCACATAATCTTACATAGCCATTGAGGAAAGCTGCTTTATAAATATAAACACTGGTCTACTGAAGCTAACACTTAAGCCAGCCCGGCCACGTGAGTGTGATTATACATCTTACTTATGACTTTTTTCCTTCTCCCTGTCCCTCCACTGCAACGGGGTAACTAAAGGTGCCCACTACACACTTGCTGAGATCCCTAAAAAACCTTTTTTTTTTGTTGTTTATTATTCTATAATGAATCCTAAACGCTCAACAAAGCCCATTAAACCACAGAAAATAAACAGCAATAGGGATAATGCAGTGGACCAATTTTTCTCCCCCACAGGAACTAAAGCAGCAATGAGCTCTGAAAAGATCAGGTCGCCTATACAAAAGGTGACAACACCACAAAAAATAGGGGAAACCCCTGAGGAAAGCACCTCTGTGCCAAACACTATTCTCTCCACACTGGCATCCAAGCAAGACATTGCGGACATTATCCGCTCATGTATCCGAGAGAAAATAGCAGAAATGAAACAGGACCTGCACTCTATGGGCAACAGAGTTGAAGCATTAGAAGAATTTACAGACCACCTACAAGGAGAAATCAATACGACTCAGGGTGCCACAAAACATCATGCTGAATTGCTCTCTGACTTACATGACAAGATAGAAGATCTTGAGAATCGCAGCCGTAGGAAAAATGTCAGAATAAGAGGTATCCCTGAGGCGGTGCTTCCGAAAGACTTTCCGACTTACTTTCCAGCCCTCTTTGCACATCTTAGGAGCACTACTCCGACTACAGATATCCCTTGGGTTAGAGCCCATAGAGCTTTGAGGCCCAGACCCCCTGACACAGCACCCCCAAGGGATGTCATCATGAAGTTTAAGGACTTCGGAGAAAAAGAGGAGCTTTTGAACCTCTCCCGAAAGAACCAGCCGGTTAAGTTTAGAGGGGTTATTCTACAATTTTTTCAAGACCTATCACAAAGGACATTGCAAAGACGAAGGGAATTAGCTCCACTAACCACACTTTTACGACAAAAGAGGATCCTATATAGATGGGGCTTTCTTTTCCACTTATACGTTCTACACGGAAACAGGAAACTAAACTGTAAATCTATGGAAGATATCGGGGATTTCTGCTCGGCCTTAGAGATTGAAGCACCCACTGGATCACCTACAGAGGACTCTCAGGAGCCCCCAAAGAAAAGAACGGCTAGGACAGATCGAGGAGGCTGGCAAAAAGTGGCCCCTAAACACAGTGTACGCCCACCGGTCAGGTCCCCAAGCTCCTCTCCTTGATACGACTTTTAAGGTCCTCAGCTGAGAGACTGGGACGATTGTATGGGTCAATACTCTAGTAAAATCTACCTGGACATCAACACCTTGAGTATTGTCCCTGTTTGACTTCCCGAGTCCTGACCTGCTAGATGCCGATAAGTATCCTTTTTGTTTGGTCTTTTCTTTCTTCTGTTTGTATTACTATAAATGCTGAAGCCCTTCCACTGGGCAGACTAGTACAACTTGAGTCTTATGCATAATGTTCCAGACTAGTATGTTTAATTTTACTACAGCTATGTAAATGTGAATTATAGGCATTTGTTAGAACTTACTGTATATCTTTAAGCGGAGCCGGCTATCGCCTCCTCCTAACTAACAAACGTTTTATGGCGTTATTTTTATTAAGATACTCCTTGTTGAAATGTAAATTGTACTACTCACTTTTTGGTTATCATTTGTTTACATTGTTTATGTTACGTATGAGAAATGCAGATTTTGAGTTGCAGCTGGCTGGGTGTAAGCACGCACAGACTACTAGCGAGACTTTGCTACCTAGACACTTTTACAAAATGACAGATATTCCCTCACTGACTAATCATGACTACTAACAGCAAGAACATTACATTAATAAGCCAGAACGCGAGAGGTCTCAATTCAGCACAGAAACGCTCCATAGCTATGCTAGACCTCCGTCGGAAAGGAGGTGACATTTTATTCTTACAGGAGACGCACTTCCTAAAACTTAAAGAACCGAAATATTTTGGTGGACACTATACACAACATTTCCATAGTTCATTTGACCATAAAAGGAACGGAGTGAGCATTCTTATAAGCAGACACATCTCTTTCACCCCGATCCAAACACATACAGACACGGAAGGGAGGTTTTTGTGCGTGACTGGTCTACTGTACGGCTCACCGGTTACAATGGTTAATCTATACGCCCCGAACAAGAAGCAGTTCCCCTTTTTCAGAAAATATTTTGCACAGATCCTAGATCATACTATAGGCACGCTTTATATAGGGGGGGACTTTAACATGCCCATACACCCGGATATAGACACCACAAATCCCAAGCCCTCTACATCCAAACATGCACTTAAACAATTTTGGAAACTCATGTACGAACAAACGATATTCGATATATGGAGATTTAAACACCCAACCAGAAGGGACTACACCTTTTTCTCCTCCCCACATCGTTCATACAGTAGAATTGATTACCTCCTGACAAATCAAAAAGGCTTATCATTTGTTCTCACCTCTAAGCTCTCCCACACAGTCTGGTCAGACCACTCCGCAGTGCTGACACAACTAATATGGCCCTCAGCACCAAAAACCACCTTTCAATGGAAGTTAGACGATACCTTATTAAACAATCCTGATTTCAAAAATAAAATAGAGAAAATGCTACCGGAATATTTTCAGCTAAATTCATTACCAGAGACGGACCCCTTCATAGTTTGGGAGGCCCACAAATGTTACATTAGAGGTGAATTTATTAAGTATAAGGCACATATTAGGCAAAAAGCACGGTTACTTTACAAATCATCCACTGATCTCTTAGCCAAACTAGAACACCAACATAAATTGTACCCTACAGACACTCACACCCTAGAGAATTTAGACAAGGCTAGGAAAAAGGTACAAGAACAGCTAATGCAAGAGGCCAACACACTAGCGCTAAAAACAAAACAAAAATTTTATTTTGAAAGCAATAGAGCAGGAAAACTCCTCGCACGATCCTTAAAACTCAAAAAATTGAAAACCTTTGTTAATGCACTTAAAACACCAACAAATAAGACGGTCAACACAACCCCCGAGATACTCTCCCAATTCCTAGCCTATTACTCAAAACTTTATAACCTCCCGAGATTCCACACCTCGGGCGATGATGAAAATATCATCAAAACATACCTTTCAAGCACCCCCTTACCTCAGTTAACAGAAGAGCAGGCATCTGACCTAGAGGCACCTTTCTCGGCGGCAGAAATTATGGCGGCTCTTAAACAATTACCGACGGGTAAGAGTCCAGGCCCTGACGGGTTCACAACCTCATATTATAAAAAATTTGCACCCTTCCTAATCCACCACCTATGCACATTATTCAATATAGCCGACCAGGCACACCCTTTTCTCTCCTCAATGTTAGAAGCCCATATCACAGTTATCCCTAAACCGGGCAAACCCACTGACTCCCCTGCCAATTTCCGCCCTATCTCGCTCTTAAACACTGACATCAAGCTGTTTGCAAAACTCATCACCCTAAGAATCAACAAGCTGCTACCCCAATTGATCCACCTGAATCAGGTGGGATTTGTACCTCGCCGAGAGGCGAGGGACAACACTACTAAGATTCTTAATCTCCTTGAATATGCTCAAACTCATACTATCCCTTCTATCTTCCTGGCCATCGATGCCGAAAAGGCGTTCGATAGACTAGATTGGCAATTCTTAAAACTTACATTAGCACGATTTGGAATTGGAGATAAGCTTATAGGGAAAATTTTTGCCTTATATCATTCACCTAAAGCCCGTATTAAATTAAATGATTCTATATCAGACCCTTTCCCCATCCTTAACGGCACAAGACAGGGCTGCCCGCTTTCCCCTCTGCTATTCGTATTGGCCATGGAGGTTCTAGCTGCTAACGTTAGGAATAATTCAGGAGTAAAGGGGTTCCAAGTAGGTGACACTCAATACAAAACAACGTTGTATGCTGACGATGTTCTTTTTACCCTAACCTCACCCTTAGAATCGCTCTCCTTCTTAATACCTGAAATAGAGAGATATAGTTCCCTATCTAATTTTAAAATTAATATGTTAAAGTCAGAGTTTTTAAGTGTGGGACTTCCAGATCAAAAAGCTACCCAAATCACAGAGCAATATCTATTCCGACAGGAGCATACCTCTATCAAATACCTGGGAATTCAAATCTCACACACACACGATTCCTTATTCCACTTGAATTATCTCTCCCTCTTCGACTCGGTGAAGGCAGAATTGAAAGGTTGGCAGGGCAAATGCTTATCTTGGCTCGGTAGAGCGCATGCTTTCAAGATGAGTATCTTGCCCCGCTTCCTCTATTTATTTCAGACGGTCCCTACCCACCTCCCCCAGCATTATATAAGTGCAGCACAAAAATTAGTCAATGCTTTTTTGTGGGCACATCAACACCCCAGGATAGCAAAAGCTACACTTTATAGACCACGTCACAGAGGAGGACTTGGAATGCCCAACCTCTTGTTTTATCAACAAGCGGCCTTTCTCACCAGATTAATAGACTGGTGCAAAAATGTGCAAGACAAAGAATGGGTGAAGCTTGAGCATGATTTAGCTGGCTCAAAAAGTCTAGGCACACAATGTTGGCTCCACAAACACGACAGAGCTATGTTGACATCCCCCACCTCCCTGATAAAAGACACTTTTTTAACATGGGACTGCCTTACAAAATCCCTGAAGGGGGTGTCCACAATACCTTCTCCATTAACCCCTCTATGTCACAATAAGACCTTCCCACCTTGCCAACAGGTTTGGGCAAATGACACATATGGCATTTCAGCGGGACTACCCTGTCTTTCCCTGCTGGAGGGGGGCAATGTATTGCCTAGATCCACTTTAGTAGAGAGAAGCATTCCATACTTCAACAAATGGTTTGAATACTTTCAAATGTCACATTTTATCTCACATCATGTAGACAGGACTGACATAGTTAGGAGCTTAAACCCTTTTGAAACACTTTGCTGGTCCACGCAGTCAACGAAAGGTGCACTCTCTATGACATATAAAATTTTAACGACCATCCACTCTAGAAACCTCCCATCATACACCCGAACCTGGGAAACAGAACTAGGTCTCAGTATCTCACCTGAGACATGGGACTGTATTTTCCAACACATGGGGAAAGCGCCATCCTCAATGAGCATAACCGAGACAAACATGAAACTACTATGTAGGTGGTATCTATACCCGAGTAGGCTGGCCAAAATCTACAGACTCTCTGACCCTCTGTGCTGGAGAGGCTGTGAACAGGTAGGATCACTATATCATATATGGTGGGACTGCCCAGTCCTCCAGCCCTTCTGGAAAAATACACACTCTGAGATCCAAAAAGCCCTCGCACACGAGATCCCTTTTGACCCTCTTACTCTGCTATTCAACAAACCCCCACGAATTAAATGTAAATATAAATCCAAGTTACTATATATTATGCTTAGCAGTGCAAAACAACTAGTGCCGAGACTATGGAAACAGAAAGCTGTCCCGACTACAAAAGAATGGGCACAACAGGTTTCACTTCTACTATCCCTTGAAAAAAACCACTACACTCAAACCAACAGACTTGACTTCTACTGTGCAATGTCCTTCTATTGGGAGACCTATATTCATGGGATTGAAGGGACAACTTATTGAGTAATCTTGCCCCCTTATAACTCTTACTAGGCGGTAGGTCCTGAGGGACATTTAGATATCTGGGCTGCGCTCATGAGTGAGCCCCATCCCTGTTATATTCCAGGATTCTAGATGACGCTACATATCACGACCCATGTCTTGCGCTATACCCTATAATGCAACTCTTACCTCATAAAATTTTACGAGTTACGTAACATGTTTTATTTTATTTGCCTTCTTTTCCTTTTTGTACTTTTCTTTTCTCTCCCTTTGTTCAATGTTATTTGATTGGTTGTATAAAAAAAAAAAAAAACTACAAGCTTTGGACTATGCAGATAGCCTGTCTATCTTCTCCTGGACATTCTGATTCTCTGACATATCTAAAAATTGATGATAGAAGTATTAAGATATATTTACTAATGTCTGGAGGAACTGGTTGTTTGTATTAATGTTAAACATGACAGGATTGTATGTTTCCATAACTTTTTTTGCCAATAAAGCTTGTTTAAAAAAAAAAAAAAAAAAAAAAAAAAAGAAGAAAATCTAATGACATGGCCTCCTTGTTCACCTGATCTGAACCCCATTGAGAACCTGTGGTCCATCATCAAATGTGAGATTTACAAGGAGGGAAAACAGTACACCTCTCTGAACAGTGTCTGGGAGGCTGTGGTTGCTGCTGCACGCTATGTTGATGGTGAACAGATCAAAACACTGACAGAATCCATGGATGGCAGGCTTTTGAGTGTCCTTGCAAAGAAAGGTGGCTATATTGGTCACTGATTTGTTTTTGTTTTGTTTTTGAATGTCAGAAATGTATATTTGTGAATGTTGAGATGTTATATTGGTTTCACTGGTGAAAATAAATAATTGAAATGGGTATATATTTGTTTTTTGCTAAGTTGCCTAATAATTATGCACAGTAATAGTCACCTGCACACACAGATATCCCCCTAAAATAGCTATAACTAAAAACAAACTAAAAACTACTTCCAAAACTATTCAGCTTTGAAATTAATGAGTTTTTTGGGTTCATTGAGAACATGGTTGTTGTTCAATAATAAAATTAATCCTCAAAAATACAACTTGCCTAATAATTCTGCACTCCCTGTATATATACCGATTGTCATTGGCTCACCTATGTGTTCAGTTAGAAACCAGTAGTGCACTGCTGTGCCTTAAAAAAATTATACCAAGAGACTGAAGCTAATTTGATAATAGAAGTACATTTTAAATTGGTTTAAAATAGAATGTTATACCTCAATGATAAAATAAATGTTTGGGTTTCATGTCCCTTTAAATGAGAAATAATGCTACGAGATACATTATGAAAATGTGGATTGGTTATACATTATATGTTACCTATAGCTCTGGTGACCATCTTTCCGCTTTAAAAAGGGACACATGAGAAATACATATCTCAGGGATGTGTTCAGAGCTGTTTAAAGATTTTTTTTTTTAATAAGAACAATGACATATTTATTTATCATATGTGTGACTTATTAAAGCATACATATGGTCAGCCTACCTATAGCAATATATCGTTGGATAATTAAATATAATCAATAAAAATAGAAAGATATTAATCATCTAAAATATGTGCATTACACACAGTGATTTCTTTTGTTATACTACTACAATAAGATGTGAGTGAAATTGGAATACATGTGCTTTCAACATTCAAGTAATTGTCTGTTTTTTTTTTTTGTTTTTTTTATTGAGGTTCAGTTAGAGGGATACAGCGTTACACAAATAGATTCTCAAGTCACATGACATAAGATATCAATTTTACATAAGGTATTAACAACAACAAAAAAGTGGATTATAAAAAAACATAGAGTTAATAATATATGTAACATGTGGACATTATATAAATGAAATGTCAGTCACCTAGGGACCTTCTAATTAACACAGAAGGACACATGTGGACCTTCAAACGTAAGTGAAAATATTTAAGGAAAAGAAGGTAATTTCGAACCTAGGAGACTTCTTTTGGATCTCAAATGATGAACCTCATTTTTATAATACTTTATATCATGTATAGTAGATAAACTTAAAACATCTTTCTTATAACTCAATAGGCCACTATTGGACCTAACCTAGATATGAATTCAAGGTAGGGAAAGAAAAAAAAAAAAGAGAAAACTATGTAGCATACTCAATTAGAAGGTAATATTAAAAGTTATGGGAGTGCGGCATAGGCGAGATGAGCCGCGTGTTTAACCCTCCTAGACTAGGAGGTATATTTAGATGAGAGGGGGGGAGGAGGTGGTAGTATGAAGGTGACAATTAAAATATATGAGCAGAGCACTAAGTCTGTGCTAAGGGTTTCGAGGGCACATGGAATGTTAGAGGGTGACTAGGAGTGGGTTAATAGTATATTGGGTCTATGCTGTGTCCTGCATAAAAAGGCATAGAGGTCATAAGGTAATAGATTTGCCACTAGGTAGATAGGTCTTTTGTAGTGCTGACCAGAGGAGGGCTGTGCATAATAGTACTAGAGGAGGTCCAGCCTCCCCCCAGTATGTCTCCCTAACATGCTAGGCATCCAATATAGGGATCCCATATGTGAGATTGAATGCTCAGCTTATGCAACTGTTTTTCTAACTTCACCATACACATACATTGCTTTGAACAGAATAAAGGTGACATCCATCAATTGGGTCTTCAGTTGGCACAAAGGATTATGGTATTAAGTAGGCTATACAGGTTTAAGACAAAATATAAGTAGGTAGATGCAAGGGTAGGTAAATAAACCACTGACTATCTCTCTTCTGGACAAATAAGTACTCTGTATCCCGGATGTGGGCCCACCACCCAGGGACAGAAAGGTCATACCGCCAATACATATACATCTGTTGTCAGGGAAGAGGAGAGTATAAGAAACTAGACCCTACTATATTTTAACTTTATACACATGCGCAAGCCACCCTAATCTAGCTGACCTTAATTGAAAAGTGGGACACCCTCGGCTAAGTAACTCTGTGTAGAGTCTAAAGTGTAGACTAATAAGCAGTCCAACTATGATAAGGATGCTCAATCTAGCCAGGCTTATCAGATAAAAACAAAAGACAAAATAGAAGAAAAACATTATCATTGCTTATGTGAAAACAAGAAATTGCGAGTAGCAGTAATAGGAAGAATGTAGGAACTTGCGTCATAACTGCAGTTAACCATGAGTGACATATCCGCCAAGGGAGACATGGGCATATTATGGCATCACTCTTTTCATTGTATTGGATGGTTATGATGTAACCCCTCTTGAGTAGCATATAACTAATTGCATATTAAACATAGGGCAAAGCTTAATATGTGATTGCTTGTAATAGGGAGGGTAAAGAAAGTGTCAGCATGGGTAAATATAGCTAAGCAATCATTGGGTTTGATATAAGAGAAAGAGGGTTTTGAACTAGGAGAACAACACTAGTTGATCTGTTTTCTGAGAAGTGTAACCCCCCACAGTATAGGCAATGTTAGCTGTAGGGAATTCCTTTAACCAAACCCCTTATGTGACTAATATCTTTCATAATAAACCTATATATTGTGATTCAAATTTTGCTAAATAACATGTCCCCCAGCAAAAGACCTGTGGAGCAAACCAAAAATAACCACACAGGATCCCCATAATTTTGTAGGAAAAAGTAAATGTACTACACTTTGCTTAATACAGAAACCCCTAACTGGACTAGAATAACAATAAGCCCAACTTCTTGTATGTATAGCCTGTCTCGTAGTAATTTGTAATATTAACAGAGGACAAAGAATGGTACATATAATGTGAATTGCAGACTCGAGTAGAATGACGTCAATGTAAAAATAATTATCCCTTTCAATCTATAGAACACATTATTTAGGTAGTCAGCTTCAGGGCATAAAAGATAAGCAAAAAGGAGCACCCAACATAACTTGATGCTCTGTAACAACGGCAATCTGCAAACATACAACCATTAAACTCAATATTGCCACAACAAAACTGTGATGGGACCCTATGGATCAGTTAGTATGAGTATAATCTCAGTGTCTTCCATGTTTAGCCCATCTCATAGAAAGTAATGTTCGCCAAGGTTGGTAAGTGTCTATAGAGCTGATTATCTCCCCATAGGTCAGATTGCGTAGATGACAATGTGCAAAAAAAGCTGAGGCAAAAGATGGCAATCTTCAAGGGTGTATGCGCACAAGCAAGCGGGAGAACTACAGGGTATCGGGTCTTCCCTCCCGGGTCCCCAAGATTGGTAATCTGGTGTACGCTGCTGCGGAGCTCTAGGGGATTCCCACATACTGCCTGGGTCTTTTCCTCCTCAACCTGCAACCCTAAAGCCAAATACCTCTCCTTTGGTAGATATGTGCTGGCAGAGTCCGAGTCCATTGCAGCGTCTTGGGATAGACCAGCAGTAACTGCCGGATGATGACACTCCTCCGACGGTAAGGTAATGCACCTCCGGTTCTGGGGCACTGAGTCTTCACATAATGGTGATTGCTGGGGTCCCAATACAGCACCGGCACAAAAATTATTGATAGCTTCATCTCCAGAAAGCGTGGCGGAGGTATCAGCAATAGGGAGATGGAATGCGGCCTCGATCTGAGCTAGAAAATCCTCCCGATATTGTTGCAGTACGTGACCGACCACCTGTAGTAGGGTATGGGGCTCCATCTTAGATGCCGGGAGCTAATTACAGGGGTACTGGGTCTCTGCTGGCCGTGATCAGCACCTCTCTCACAAAGTAGCAGCCCAAGTTGCAGATTCGTTAGATTTCACCAAAAGTTCACGATGTGTGTGCAGATCTCTAGTCTGTACCTCCACGTGGCCTCACAGAAAAGAGAAAAGTCAATGTTCACTTAGCTGGTACTATGCAGATCACTATGAAGCATCACCGATTAGTTTCCTCCGCTGTAAGAGATAAAACTCCAAAAATAAAATATTAATGTTGCGTGATAGACCCATAAAATGGAAATAAATTTGCAGGAGCTCTGCTCTGTGCGACTTATTGCTCTGGCGTCTGGCTCCGCCCCCCGTAATTGTCTGTTTTAAACATATTCTATGTGTATGTTGATGTCAAAAGAAAATAAATACATTATAAATGCATATCCATAAATAAAGAATTATGGTCAGCATCACTTAAAGGGACATGAAATACAAATAATTAAGTTCAGGATTCACAGAGAGGATACTATTTCCATCAACTTCATAATTTACGTTGATTATCTCATTAGTTTAATAATCTTTGAATCATTTGTTAAAGGTGCATCAATTCACTAATGGTTTCTAAATGAACACATGGATGAGCCAATAACAACCAATATATTTATGCAACCAACAATCAACATCTCAAAACTAGGTTCTCTGCTACTCACGACCTTGCAAAGATAAACCTTTCAGCAAAGTATATCATAGCAAATTAAATAATAGATGTAAATATGAAAGTTTATAAAAATTGTATTATATATCTGAATCATGAAAAAACATTTTTTTGTTTTATTTCATGTTCTTGAAAAGTTCTTAACTGATAGCGTCTCTCCTTTTTACCACCAGGGAGTATTCAAAGTTATATTGTATCTTCAAAAACATATGATAGGCCATAAATTCACTTTAAACAAGCCTTGCATAAGTGAGCTCCCAGTTCCTTTTAAATAAAAAGCCACAGTCAACAAACAATTTGTGCACTTATCTTAATGTCTGTTGATTTCCAGACCTTCACTTTTGAGGATTTCCCCAATAGTGTGGCTCCTATCTCTTTAAAACTGTAGGAGTAAGATGCGGGGTTCCTGTATTAAAGCCTACCAAGCTTCTCTCTCCGCTAGGGTCCTAGCCGATATGTCCGGTGTCTTCTACTCTGGGAGTAAAGTAAAGCGGGATAACAGAATTCCCTGGCGTCCCACTTCTAAACTCAACAAGAGATTATGGAAGCATACTCTCGGTAACCAAGGAACAAACCGGCTCACCTCTCCTGCGGTGACAGCTATCTAAGGCTGTGCATCCAGTCTATCTCTCTCCTGTTTAACCCTCCTGTCCTGTTCTGGCTTCCGGAGGGTACGGCCGTGCGAACTGGCCAGATATCAGCACTGACGTGATGTAGCAGCTTATGACACTGATGTTTTAGAGTCCGTCTCCGGGTGAAGAAACTGTAATTTCCACCAAGGATCCACAAATACGACTTGGGGCATGAAGCAGGCAGCGTTCTCCCTATTCCGCGCTCCTGCATGACACGCTCACTCTCTGCGTGGCTCCGCCCTCTGCAATCGACACGTCCTGACAGGTACTTTGGTTTGGCTTTCTCTGGAAAAACTTTTGTTAAAGGGTTTTGAGAAATATTGAGACATTCTGGGATTTGATAAAAATACACAGATCCCCAGATACAAAGTCAAACAGATAAATATTCTAAGATATTCTAAGATACTTAGAATATGTTTTTGTCCGAAGCTGTCATGCGCAGTAGAGACAGCACAAGGACAAACACACCTGGCCTTACAGTCCCTAAGTCTCTGCAGTGCTAGCAGAAGTGGGCGTGGCCAGGGCGTGGCCAAGCATGAGTGCCGTGAAGGGGGCATGGCCGAGCGTGAAGGGGGCAGGGCCAGGCAGGCCGTGAAAGGCTGTGCAGTCTGAGAGCTCAAAGCAGCTCAAAAGAGGGGAGAGACTGGGGTAGGGAAAAGATAAGAAAGGTGACAGAGAGATCAAGAGGGGAGAGAGAGATCAAGAGGAGAGATAAAGAGAGGGAGAGAGACAGCAAAAGAGAGAAATGTGTTTTGAGGCAATCTCAAGAGCAGCAAATAAGCTATGTTCTAACTGCTGATTGGTGGCTGTATATATATATATATATATATATATACCGATTGTCATTGGCTCACCTATGTGTTCAGTTAGAAACCAGTAGTGCACTGCTGTGCCTTAAAAAAATTATACCAAGAGACTGAAGCTAATTTGATAATAGAAGTACATTTTAAATTGGTTTAAAATAGAATGTTATACCTCAATGATAAAATAAATGTTTGGATTTCATGTCCCTTTAAATGAGAAATAATGCTACGAGATACATTATGAAAATGTGGATTGGTTATACATTATATGTTACCTATAGCTCTGGTGACCATCTTTCCGCTTTAAAAAGGGACACATGAGAAATACATATCTCAGGGATGTGTTCAGAGCTGTTTAAAGATTTTTTTTTTTAATAAGAACAATGACATATGTATTTATCATATGTGTCACTTATTAAAGCATACATATGGTCAGCCTACCTATAGCAATATATCGTTGGATAATTAAATATAATCAATAAAAATAGAAAGATATTAGTCATCTAAAATATGTGCATTACACACAGTGATTTCTTTTGTTATACTACTACAATAAGATCTTGCAAAGATAAACCTTTCAGCAAAGTATATCATAGCAAATTAAATAATAGATGTAAATATGAAAGTTTATAAAAATTGTATTATATATCTGAATCATGAAAAAACATTTTTTTGTTTTATTTCATGTTCTTGAAAAGTTCCCCCAGATACAAAGTCAAACAGTTAAATATTCTAAGATATTCTAAGATACTTGACTAGTATATTGGAATAGCCCTGGAAGGGTAAATATAGCAGCTCTGTTTGTTGACCTAGTGAAATTTGATTCTACCATGCTTGATATAGGATGTACAAGGTTAAAATAACACTGTAGAGTATAGTATAACTACTAAAGTTGCCCAAACATTTTGTGGCTCTTATAGGAATAACATTAAAGGGGATAACATGTATTATATTACATACAGTTAAAATTGGTCTGAATTAGAACAAGGCTGGAAAATTTTAGTCTAGTTTAATATTTAAAAAAGTATTACAACTATTACGACAAAAGTGAATTTAAGTAATTAAAAAAGTCTATCGCCTAGATTTAGAGTTCTGCGGCCAAAGGGGTGCGTAGCTAACGCTGGCTTTTTTCTGGCCGCACCTTTTAAATACCGCTGGTATTGAGAGTTCACAGAATGGCTGCGTTAGGCTCCAAAAAAGGAGCGTAGAGCATATTTAACGCAACTTCAACTCTCGATACCAGCGTTGCTTAAGGACGCAGCCAGCTTCAAAAACGTGCTCGTGCACAATTCCCCCATAGAAAACAATGGGGCTGTTTGAGCTGAAAAAAAACCTAACACCTGCAAAAAAACCGCGTTCAGCTCCTAACGCAGCAACATTGTTTGCTATGGGGAAACACTTCCTACGTCTGCACCTAACACTCTAACATGTACCCCGAGTCTAAACACCCCTAACCTTACACTTATTAACCCCTATCCTGCCGCCCCCGCTATCGCTGACCCCTGCATATTATTATTAACCCCTAATCTGCCGCTCCGTAAACCGCCGCTACTTACATTATCCCTATGTACCCCTAATCTGCTGCCCCTAACACCGCCGACCCCTATATTATATTTATTAACCCCTAATCTGCCCCCCACAACGTCGCTTCCACCTGCCTACACTTATTAACCCCTAATCTGCCGAGCGGACCGCACCACTATTATAATAAAGTTATTAACCCCTAATCCGCCTCACTAACCCTATAATAAATAGTATTAACCCCTAATCTGCCCTCCCTAACATCGCCGACACCTAACTTCAAACATTAACCCCTAATCTGCCGACTGGAGCTCACCGCTATTCTAATAAATGTATTAACCCCTAAAGCTAAGTCTAACCCTAACACTAACACCCCCCTAAGTTGAATATAATTTAAATCTAACGAAATAAATTAACTCTTATTAAATAAATTATTCCTATTTAAAGCTAAATACTTACCTGTAAAATAAATCCTAATATAGCTACAATATAAATTATAATTATATTATAGCTATTTTAGGATTTATATTTATTTTACAGGTAACTTTGTATTTTTTTTAACCAGGTACAATAGCTATTAAATAGTTAAGAACTATTTAATAGCTAAAATAGTTAAAATAATTACAAAATTACCTGTAAAATAAATCCTAACCTAAGTTACAATTAAACCTAACACTACACTATCAATAAATAAATTAAATAAACTACCTACAATTATCTACAATTAAACCTAACACTACACTATCAATAAATTATTTAAATAAAATACCTACAATTACCTACAATTAAACCTAACACTACACTATCAATACATTATTTAAATAAAATACCTACAAATACCTACAATTAAACCTAACACTACACTATCAATACATTAATTAAATACAATATCTACAAATAAATACAATGAAATAAACTAACTAGTTACAAAAAATAAAAAAGATCTAAGTTACAAAAAATAAAAAAATATTTACAAACATCAGAAAAATATTACAACAATTTTAAACTAATTACACCTACTCTAAGCCCCCTAATAAAATAACAAAGACCCCCAAAATAAAAAAAATGCCCTACCCTATTCTAAATTACTAAAGTTCAAAGTTTTTTTACCTTACCAGCCCTGAACAGGGCCCTTTGTGGGGCATGCCCCAAAGAATTCAGCTCTTTTGCCTGTAAAAAAAACACATGCAATACCCCTCCCCCAACATTATAACCCACCACCCACATACCCCTAATCTAACCCAAACCCCCCTTAAATAAACCTAACACTAAGCCCCTGAAGATCTTCCTACCTTGTCTTAAATTTGCCGGGTATCACACCGATCCTTCCTGGCTCCAAAATCTTCATCCAAGCCCAAGCGGGGGCTAGACATCCATCATCCGGTGGCTGAAGAGGTCCAGAAGAGGCTACAAAGTCTTCATCCTATCCGGGAAGAAGAGGCGGTCCAGACCGGCTTAGAGTAGGTGTAATTAGTTTAAAATTGTTGTAATTTTTTTCTAATGTTTGTAAATATTTTTTTATTTTTTGTAACTTAGTTATTTTTTATTTTTTGTACTTTAGTTAGTTTATTTAATTGTATTTATTTGTAGGAATTGTATTTAATTTATTTATTGCTAGTGTAGTGTTAGGTTTAATTGTAGATAATTGTAGGTAGTTTATTTAATTAATTTATTGATAGTGTAGTGTTAGGTTTAATTGTAACTTAGGTTAGGATTTATTTTACAGGTAATTTTGTAATTATTTTAACTATTTTAGCTATTAAATAGTTCTTAACTATTTAATAGCTATTGTACCTGGTTAAAATAAATTCAAAGTTGCCTGTAAAATAAATATAAATCCTAAAATAGCTATAATATAATTATAATTTATGTGTAGCTATATTAGGGTTTATTTTACAGGTAAGTATTTAGATTTAAATAGGAATAATTTATTTAATAAGAGTTCATTTATTTCGTTAGAATAAAATTATATTTAACTTAGGGGGGTGTTAGGGTTAGGGTTAAAATTAGCTTTAGGGGTTAAAAAATGTATTAGAGTAGCAGTGAGCTCTGATCGGCAGATTAGGGGTTAATACTTGAAGTTAGGTGTCGGTGATGTTAGGGAGGGCAGATTAGGGGTTAATACTTTTTATTATAGGAGGATAGAAAAACAAGGGGCGCCAACATAGTGTGAATCAGTTTGGAAAACTGGAAAACAGTAGTTATAATAAAATCTACTCACAAGTGGAGTGGCACCTAGAACCAACTGGGTGCATACAGGCAGGCTGACATTCAGGACCAGCAGTCAGTACGCTGGGGGTCTCACCCGGGAGACCTGTGGGTGGGTCAGATGAGGTAGATGGAGTCGGCTGTGTGTCGTCTGGTGAGCCGGATCGCCACTGTGGAAGTCCAAAGGGCTGTGTTGTTTATCCCAAAAGGGTAGCTGCTCACACGATCAGCCTTGTTTCCAAACGAGTTTCCAATGTCAGTGTATGGAACAAAGGGATAAAAACCAAACTGGGTATAACCACTGCAGACTGTGGTAATATTAAAAAGGCACAGAAAACCGGGTCTGTCTAAAAACAAGTATTTAATTGCTACGCGTTTCTCAGTCCGTAAAGGACCGTTTCCTCAGGCATATACAAAGGTGTTCAACAGGCTGCCATTTATACCTGACAGTGACCCGGACTCAAAATGTGGAGGTCATCTCCAAAGAATTGACAATAAAATGTTAAAAAACAAAAATACAATAAAAAATGGAAAATGTATCAAAATTGTGTTTGAGCAGCAATCAGATAATATATTCATATCATGAAAAAACAAAAAACAAAAAGAACAAACATAAAAACAGCATGTATTTGCATTGATGAGTAACACCTGTGATAGTGTTTCTGAAAAAAAAAAAAAAAAAAAGCTAAACCTGTGTATGTATCCTATCCTATAGATAAACATGTTGTCACCTCAAAAGACTATTGGGTTATATGAAAATAAGATCCCAATGGTGACTATTGTTTAGTGTGCAAAACAAATCTGTATATAATCAATAAAGAATATATATAAACTAGAAAAAATATATATATGTTTTCCTCTGGGTTGGGCTCGAACCCTTGACCTTGTGTATGCTAGGCTTTTACTGATCTAAAAGAGCTATTCAGATATGACAACAAATGAGATTGATATCACTCACAATATACCAAACAATAGTAGATAATATGGATGTATTAGAAATATGAGTTTGCAGAAAACATTGTTCTTGTAAAGAGCCCTCATATCTTATATTCTAGAAACAAAAATAAGATGGTTATGGTCGATAGATTCTAGATAGAACAAGAAAAATGGTCTTTTATGTATCTAGATAATGATTTAAGGAACGCTATCTCAAACTAGCGGTCCCAAATATAAATTAAATGTCTATGTAAATGTTGAAGGTGTTGGATGAAGATTAAATGAAAGAATATAGCAATCCTTGTTTGGAGAGATATAAATACGCTATATGCTAGCTGTTGTAATACTGGTAAAAAAGTGATGTAAAAATGGTAAAAAATGGTTCATGGAAAAAACCTATTGAGAAATATTAGAAAATTGTATATATTAAAAAATCTAATGATATACTGCTAAAAAGTGTATATATATAAAAAGAACCTTCGTTTAAAGCATATATTTTTACTAAATGCTAGCTGTGAAGGTTCTAGATTTACTGCTCATGATATTCTTTTTCTAAACTCATATTGATAATAAATTGTTTCAAATATTTTGGGTGGGATACAAACCCGTGTCTATATATATGTAAGGACCCTATGTTTAGTCCGATGAGCTATCTGGAAACAGCAAAGTATATAGGAATCTTAGTGTGGTTGACTCTAAACTAATCAATATAATATTAAAAATGCTGTACACTAATAGGAGTGATTCAACTCATTGATTCTTAGTGTTTTTGTGTATCTCTGATGGTTATGTCTTGATTAATAAATGTATTAGAAAATGTTGTAGAGAATCTATTGATGTAAACTGGATATGTATATGAGATCTAAATATGATGTATGTATCTGAGAAAATGTCGTAATAATGAATGTATGAAAAATATCGTTGGAAATCTGTTGTTGTAAACTGAATGTAGTATGTAATGTGATCTCTGCAAAGGACGGACTTATATGAAAGCAGCCAAATCAACATTGGCATTCAAACCCAGTGGATACAAAGTTTTGAGTTTATGTATCCAGTAAGTTTCTAATTGTCTAAGTTTAATTAGACGATCATAATCAGTGGATGGAGGTACGTGGTCTATCGGAATTATTTTAAAAATATCTGCTCTACCATCATGTATTGTTTCACAGTGATTTGGAACACTGTGATTAATCTTACTTTTTTTACAGTTTTTACAATTCCGATAGTGTTCACCCCAACGGGTGCGTACGTTCCTAATGGTACGCCCAATGTATTGGACCCCACAAACACAATTTAAAAGATATATAATATACTTAGATTCGCAATTGAGGCGATGTGATATCTGATAAGACAAACCAGTAGTGTTAGATTTAAATGTTTTTTGAGAACATATAAATTTACACATATTACATCCTCTTTTGCCACATTTATATGAACCATATAATCTCAAAAAACTCTTGTGTTTTTTTCAAATTACTTATAGATGATTGGCTGTGTTTTACCCTTTTGCTAGGTGCTAGTTTGTTCCTAAGGGTTGGTGCCCGTCTGTAAACAATTTTAGGTCTCTCCTTAACTATATTTTTTAAAAAAGGATCCTTTTGAATAATGTTCCAATGTTTGTTGAGTATATTGCAATTTTTTTTTATGATTGCTGTTGTATTGTGTTATAAAGAGAGGTTCACTATTGGCATCCCTATTAATTGTTTTGTTTGGATTGGTTGTGTTATTTTCAAACTTTTCAAAAAAGAGATCTCTATCCAAGTCTCGTGCTTTTTTTAAACATCGATCAAGTAAATCAGCTGGGTAACCTTTGTCCAAAAAACGTTGATACAAAATCATGCTTTGTGAGTCAAAGGTATCTAACTCTGAACAATTCCGACGAATTCTTTGGAATTGACTAAAAGGGATATTTCTTTTCCACCCAATGTGGTGGTTACTGGAATAATCAAGGTAACTGTTGCTATCCACCTTTTTGAAAAAGGTTTTGGAGACAACATTCCCTGTACTACCCCAGCTCAACAATAAATCCAAGTATTCTATTGAGGAATTTTGGATATTAGCTGTGAAAGTAAGACCCATATGGTTGTTATTTAAATGTTCTACTATTGAATTGGCTAGAGCAATATCCCCTTTTAAAATAAAAATGAGATCGTCATTAGAATACCAGGTTCGCCCAAATGTTTGCAGAGTAAATGTATTGATCTTCAAAAATTCCCATAAAGAGATTGGCAAAACTTGGGGCGAACCTGGTACCCATGGCCGTACCCTTGACTTGCAGAAAAAATTTGTCCTGAAAGATAAAATATCTTTTACAAGTACAATGTTTTCTGCAAACTCATATTTCTAATACATCCATATTATCTACTATTGTTTGGTATATTGCGAGTGATATCAATCTCATTTGTTGTCATATCTGAATAGCTCTTTTAGATCAGTAAAAGCCTAGCATACACAAGATCAAGGGTTCGAGCCCAACCCAGAGGAAAACATATATATATATTTTTTCTAGTTTATATATATTCTTTATTGATTATATACAGATTTGTTTTGCACACTAAACAATAGTCACCATTGGGATCTTATTTTCATATAACCCAATAGTCTTTTGAGGTGACAACATGTTTATCTATAGGATAGGATACATACACAGGTTTAGCTTTTTTTTTTTTTTTCAGAAACACTATCACAGGTGTTACTCATCAATGCAAATACATGCTGTTTTTATGTTTGTTCTTTTTGTTTTTTGTTTTTTCATGATATGAATATATTATCTGATTGCTGCTCAAACACAATTTTGATACTTGTTCCATTTTTTATTGTATTTTTGTTTTTTAACATTTTATTGTAAATTCTTTGGAGATGACCTCCACATTTTGATTCCGGGTCACTGTCAGGTATAAATGGTAGCCTGTTGAACACCTTTGTATATGCCTGAGGAAACGGTTCTTTACGGACTGAGAAACGCGTAGCAATTAAATACTTGTTTTTAGACAGACCTGGTTTTCTGTGCCTTTTTAATATTACCACAGTTTGCAGTGGTTATACCCAGTTTGGTTTTTATCCCTTTGTTCCATACACTGACATTGGAAACTCGTTTGGAAACAAGGCTGATCGTGTGAGCAGCTACCCTTTTGGGATAAACATCACAGCCCTTTGGACTTCCACAGTGGCGATCCGGCTCACCAGACGACACACAGCCGACTCCATCTACCTCATCTGACCCACCCACAGGTCTCCGGGGTGAGACCCCCAGCGTACTAACTGCTGGTCCTGAATGTCAGCCTGCCTGTATGCACCCAGTTGGTTCTAGGTGTCACTCCACTTGTGAGTAGATTTTATTATAACTACTGTTTTCCAGTTTTCCAAACTGATTCACACTATGTTGGCGCCCCTTGTTTTTCTATCCTTCTAGATTTCCTGATTCATCACACCTTGGATTCAAGTGGAGCAAGCCATTTGTTTTGATCCTTTGAACTTTTGTTCTTTATATATCCTTTAGATTGAATTTGGACTTTTTATCTCTGAACACTTATCACATATTGGACTTTTCAGTTTTTTGAGTTTAATCAAATTCAACTGTTCACATATTTTGTTGCAAGTCTTTAGGTTTTTGCAATATTCCAACTGATTTTTTGTTTAGGTATCACAATTGTTTCATGATTTTTTGCTTATGTATCACAATTGTTTCAAGTCTTACGGTTTGTAACAAGTCACACATTCTCCTTTGATTAACAAGATTTCACCCAATCATATACACATATACACCTCTACTCTCACATACTTATCTGTCACGGTTCAACTCATACGATACCAGAGGAATTTCATTCACATCAACACAATTTCTATCAACACTACAGCGCGTCCCCTTAGTTTTTTCTTATAGAAAATACTTATATACTATTTATTATAGGGTTATTGAGGCGGGAGTGAGGCGGATTAGGGGTTAATAACTTTATTACAGTAGCGGTGCGGTCCGCTCGGCAGATTAGGAGTTAATAAGTGTAGGCAGGTGGAGGCGACGTTGAGGGGGGCAGATTAGGGGTTAATAAATATAATATAGGGGTCTGCGGTGTTAGGGGCAGCAGATTAGGGGTACATAGCTATAATGTAGCTGGCGGCGGCATGCGGACAGCAGATTAGGGGTTAATAATAATATGCAGGGGTCTGCGATAGCGGGGGCGGCAGATTAGGGGTTAATAAATATAATATAGGGGTCGGCGGTGTTAGGGGCAGCAGATTAGGGGTACATAGGGATAACGTCGTTGGCGGCAGTGTACGGAGCGGAAGATTAGGGGTTAAAAATTTAATAGAGTGGCGGCGATGTGGGGGGACCTCGGTTTAGGGGTACATAGGTAGTTTATGGGTGTTAGTGTACTTTAGAGCACAGTAGTTAAGAGCTTTATAAACCGGCGTTAGCCCAGAAAGCTCTTAACTACTGACTTTTTTTCTGCGGCTGGAGTTTTGTCGTTAGATTTCTAACGCTCACTTCAGCCACGACTCTAAATACCGGAGTTAGAAAGATCCCATTGAAAAGATAGGATACGCAATTGACGTAAGGGGATCTGCGGTATGGAAAAGTCGCGGCTGGAAAGTGAGCATTAGACCCTTTCCTGACTGACTCCAAATACTGGCGGTAGCCTAAAACCAGCGTTAGGAGCCTCTAACGCTGGTTTTGACGGCTACCGCCAAACTCTAAATCTAGGCCTATGTATTTTCTTTAAAAGATATATTAGCTGAACATATCTGCTTGGTGTGTCTTAGGAAGGTGAAACTTTAATAGAATTTGTTTATATTTTTTTGTGTGCCTCTATGTTTAAGATCTCTTTTGCTTATGCCCCTGATCTGAGATGCGTGGCATATAAAACTGCTTAAGTAAGGATTTTGCTGACTATTAACTGTTAAGGAAAAATAAATTCTTCAACAGCATATCTGTATAAGGCTCTATGGGAAGGGGGCTGCAGTAATAACATACTAGATAAAAACTAGAGACATAAGGAGGCTGTCTATCTTAAGTTAATAGAAGCACTGAATTTTTAGGGATAGACTCATTGAGATATGTATATATATATGTATGTGCATGTGTATGTTTAATTTTTCTGTTCTCTTTCTCCTTGCATCTATTAGAAATTGACAGTCAATCACAGAGTAACTTAAAAGATAAGATATAAGAGAGGATATCCCTGATTTTACTGCCAACTTTGTCCGTCTCTTTCACTAATTTTTTATTTTTGTTTATTTTTATTTTTTTTGTAATACTCACGATACACAGGATAGGTGTGATACACAAATAAAAACACATAAAAGCCTAACACAGGGTTTCCGATATCTTTCTCAAACACAAATGGAATAACTAATATCGTATATATTTACAGAGAAATTTTATGGTTTCTTTAACTTAAGGGGTGGAAATAAAATTAACGCACAAAAAAAAAAATCACAGATTTTGAGATCACTGACTCACTTATAAGACACACAATTATACGAATGGACAAATATTTAAACAGTAATAAAAGTAAATCTCCAGGGATGCCCCCAAAAAACTAAAGATAAAAAGGCTAGAGGTAACATAGACACCTCATTAGATAATATAACAGAAACGCCCATTGCTCAGGTGACAATTGACTCTCAGAACTTATTACCTCAATTTGATCATCTGAGAAGGGATCTCTCAGATCTCACAACAGAAGTGAGACAATTCTCTGTGAGAATCTCAGAGGCAGAAGCCAGAATCTCAGCTCTAGAAGATCTAACAAACACACAAGATCAACATATTAAGAGGCAAGAAAGTCAAATTCAAATGTTGCAGAATAAAGTCAAGGAGATGGAAGATAGAGCAAGGAGAAACTATTTAAGAGTAATAGGGTTACCTGAGACCCCTGAGTTCCAAGATCTTATACATTTTGCAGCATTACTACTACCCAAGGAGCTTGGCATGCAAGTACAGAATACCCCGATAGTAGTAGAGAGAGCCATAGGTTAGGCACCCTTAGAGAGGGAAGGAGAGACAAAGTCGGGAAAAGAACAGTTTTAATAAAATTCTTAAACTTTCAAGACAAAATAAACATCTTAAAAAGCTATAGAAAGAAAATACCCTTTAACCCCTTAACGACCAAGGACGTACGCCACACATCCTCAAAAAAAATACAGTTAATGACCGAGGACGTGTGGTGTTCATCCTTGGTCTGGAAAGCAGCTGGAAGCGATCCTGCTCGCTTCCAGTTGCTTTCCAGTTATTGCAGTGATGCCTCGATATCGAGGCATCCTGCAATAACCTTTTTTAGCAATCCGGTGCAAAGAGAGCGACTCTGTGGCCCTCTCTGCACCGGACATCACCGGCTAAATCCGTTTGTGGGTGGGAGACGGTTCAGGAGGTGGGTGGTGGCCATCGATGGCCCTGATGATATGGAGGGGGCGGGATTGTGGGCAGGGGTGGGCGCGTGCACGGGGAGGGAGCGGGTGGGAACCGCTACACTACAGAAAAATTATGTATTAAAAGTTTTAAAAAGTAGTAAATATTTATATAAAAATACATTAGTCAGGGGGTGGGGGATTGGTCTGTGGGGGGGGGGGGGAAGCTACACTACAGAAAAAGAACATAACTATAAAAAAAAAACATTTCTCTTGCAAACTGGGTACTGGCAGATTGCTGCCAGTACCCAAGATGGCCTCCAATAAGGCAGAGGGGGAGGGTTAGAGAGCTGTATTGGGGGATCAGGGAGGTTGGGGGCTAAGGGGGGATCCTACAAAGTAGCATATGTAAATATGCTAAAAATTTATTTTATTTTTTTTTAAAAAAAAACTTTTATTTTAGTACTGGCAGACTGTCTGCCAGTACTTAAGATGGCGAGGACAATTTTGGTGTTTGGGGGAGGGAAGGGAGCTGTTTGGGAGGGATCAGGGGGTCTGATGTGTCAGGTGGGAGGCTGATCTCTACACTAAAGCTAAAATTAACCCTGCAAGCTCCCTACAAACTACCTAATTAACCCCTTCACTGCTAGCCATAATACACGTGTGATGCGCAGCAGCACTTAGCGGCCTTCTAATTACCAAAAAGCAACGCCAAAGTCATATATGTCTGCTATTTCTGAACAAAATGGATCTCAGAGAAGCATTTACAACCATTTGTGCCATAATTGTACATGCTGTTTGTAAATAATTTCAGTGAGAAACCTAAAATTGTGAAACATTTTGCGTTTTTTTTAATTTGATTGCATTTGGCGGTGAAATGGTGGCATGAAATATACCAAAATGGGCCTAGATCAATACTCGGGGTTGTCTACTATACTACACTGAAGCTAAAATTAACCATAGAAGCTCCCTACATGCTCCCTAATTAACCCCTTCACTGCTGGGCATAATACACGTGTGGTGCGCAGTCACATTTAGCAGCCTTCTAATTAGTAAAAAGCAAAACCAAAGCCATATATGTCTGCTATTTATGAACAAAGGGGATCCCAGAAAAGCATTTACAACCATTTATGCTATAATTGCATAAGTTGTTTGTAAATAATTTCAGTGAGAAACCTAAAGTTTGTGAAAAAAATTGTGAAAAACTGAACAATTTTTTTTATTTGATCGCATTTGTCGGTGAAATGGTGGCATGAAATATACCAAAATGGGCCTAGATCAATACTTTGGGATGTCTTCTAAAAAAAAATATATACATGTCAATGGATATTCAGGGATTCCTGAAAGATATCAGTGTCCCAATGTAACTATCACTAATTTTGAAAAAAAGTGGTTTGGAAATAGCAAAGTGCTACTTGTATTTATGGCCCTATAATTTGCAAAAAAAGCAAAGAATATGTAAACATTGGGTATTTCTAAACTCAGGACAAAATTTAGAAACTATTTAGCATATGTTTTTTTTGGTGGTTGTAGATGTGTAACAGATTATGGGGGTCAAAGTTAGAAAAAGTGTGTTTTTTTCCATTTTTTCCTCATATTTTATAATTTTTTTATAGTAAATTATAAGATATGATGAAAATAATGGTATATTTTGAAAGTCCATTTAACCTCTTAAGGACATATGACGGAATTTTTCCGTCATAAAACAATTGAGCAAACTGAAAGCTGTGTCCTTAAAGGGTTAATGGCGAGAAAAACGGTATATAATATGTGTGGGTATATTAAATGAGTAAGGGGAAAATTACAGCTAAACACAAACACCGCAGAAATGTAAAAATAGCCTTGGTCCTAAACGGACAGAAAATGGAAAAGTGCTGTGGTCATTAAGGGGTTAAAATTGGGGATGAGAATATACTTCTTTTCCAAGATTTCTCAGCTGAGACATCTAATAGCAGGAGACAAATTGCACCATTATGTTCTCAACTTATAAAAAAGGGCTTTCAGGCCACAATTATCTACCAGCAAGTGATGGTTAATAAAGAAATTTTAATTTTTAACTCCTATAAAGAAGCGAAGGAATATATGAATAAACTAGAATAAAGTAGGAGAACAACTAGGGAGTTTGAAGAGTAACTCAGAAATTTTAAATGAACATGTTATAGTATACACTCTTTTGTTATATGTGTGTATGTATATATCTATATATCTATTATATATATATATATATATATATATATATATATATTCCCTTTTTTTTCTTTTCTTTTTTGTTTATTCTCTCTCTCACCCCTTTTCTTTCTCTCTCTTTTTTTTTCCTTCCTGGTCCCTCTCCTTATACCCCGTTTTATCTATCATTTCCAGGATAGAATTAGAAGGGATTGGTCCAGAGAGATTGGTTAAATATGGATAAAAAAGTTTTAAATATTATATCGTGGAATGTGGGGGGAGTAACATCCCCAATTAAGAGAAAGAGGGTCATAAGTCACTTGCAACGACTACATCCTGATATAGCGATTATCCCAGAGACACATAAGTCGTCTGTAGAAATGGCTAAATTTTAATCTAAATGGATCAGGGAGGTTATTTCAACCACGTATGACAGGAGAAAGAATGGGGTGGCATGTTTTCTTAATAAATCCCTGGAGTACAGGATCATAGATAAAGACTTAGATGCAGAAGGTCGTAATATATGATTATTCATTTTGAAGTCACTGGATGTCAATATATGCAATGTCTGTGGTCTAAATCAAATGGATGTTGGATTCTTGGAGACATTATATATTAAATTGTTACCTTATATAAATCAAAATCTAATAATAGCTGGAGACTTCAACATGACATTGCATGCTAAATTAGACGGATTGAAAGTAAAAACCCTTAAACAATATCAAAAGGAAGCTAAATTTTTGGGAACCTTTTGCAAGAATCTTAGACTCAAAGACATCTGGCGTATTCACAACCCGGATATTAGGGAATTTACATGTGAATCGAAGTCCCATAGAACATTCTCCCGGATAGATTTCTTTTTAACTAATGAAAATATATTGAAGCTAGACCTGGAGACGAAGATACATGAGATATATTTAACAGATCATGCATGTATTTCACTTCAGATTGATAAGAGGGATTTAAACAAAGGGAATAATATTTATTTTTTTCCTAGACACATGGTGGATAATTTCAAATTTCAATATGAGTTGAGGAAATTATGGAGAGAATTTCTAAACAATAATAAGACATATTTAAATAAAACTGAAATCTTCTGGGAAGCTGCTAAGGCTTTCTTCAGAGGTGAGATTAAAGCTTTGATGTCCAAATGGAAAAAGATTGCTAAACTAAGAAAACTACAACTGTCAAATACTGTAAGGAACACCTATAAAAAATATATAGAAAACCCTAGCACAAGAAATTGGCAACAATATCAAGAAGCTAAGCAAGAAAGAGACAGTTATTTATATCAAAAGAGTATCAAATGGAAATAAAGAACAAAGCCTCTTTTATGAGGTTTAGTGGAAAAACTTCTAAGTGGCTTGCATATATAGTTAAAGCACGTAAAAAGAAAAATCATATAGTGGCTATTAAAAATAAGACAGATAGATTTGTGTCTAATGAGGAGATAATTAAAACTTGCCATAACTTTTTCCAGGAAGTGTACACTTGCACAGGAATAAACAGCAAGGAAAAAGAAGCTTTTTGGGAAAAAAATAAATTGTCCAAAGAGAACTTAGACAGACTAAAAGCAACAATCACACAGCAGGAAATTCGTTAAGGGATTCAACATATGGCGTTGAATAAGGCCCCAGGGCCTGACCAGCTACCTTCCGAATTTTATAAAATACTACAAGATTCTATCTTACCAGTTTTACAAGATCTGTTTAATGAATACTATATACAAAATAAAATATCTTCATCTTATTTTTCCTCTTCTTTAATAACAATTATACTTAAAAAGGACAAAGATCCAGAGTCGTTGGATGCATATAGACCCATCTCCCTATTAAACAACTACTACAAGCTATTAACAGCTATAGTGGCTAACAGACTTAAAATTATGCTAGAACCTCTTATACATACAGACCAATCCGGATATATGTCAGGAAGGAACCCCACAAAAAATATGCATAGAGTGCTTACAGTTATAGAGCATATATGGAGTAATAAGCATAAATCAAGGGAGAATAAAGACGCAGCAATAATTACAATTGACGCGGAAAAAGCCTTTGATG